>NC_084739.1:63007056-63327056 GCF_033978785.1 Entelurus aequoreus
TACATTTACTCCGTTACATCTACTTGAGTAACTTTTGGGATAAATTGTACTTCTAAGAGTAGTTTTAATGCAACATACTTTTACTTTTACTTGAGTATATTTATAGAGAAGAAACGCTACTTTTACTCCGCTCCATTTATCTACATTCAGCTCGCTACTCGCTACTGATTTTTATCCATCTGTTAATGCACGCTTTGTTTGTTTTGGTCCGTTAGACAGACCTTCAAAGTAGGATCTATGCATGCCTGCGTTTCACCAATCAGATGCAGTCACTGGTGACGTTTGACTCCGTTTCACCAATCAAACAGCCAGGTGGTCACATGACCGCCAAACAAAGTTTCAGCGGCAAAACAACAACAAGCTTAAGCTTACATGAACTCAACGTCAAATTTGAGGAAGCACATGGCGGTAAGTAACGTTAGTAGATATTTGGGCTGTCACCATAGGCTGATGTTAGCTTCCCTGCTATGAATCACTGTCAAATGTACATCGTGTGGGGACATTTATTAACGCACTGCAGCCTCATAGACACACACACACACACACACACACACACACACACACACACACACACACACACACACACACACACACACACACACACACACACACACACACACACACACACACACACACACACACACACATGCATACAAACACCAATCAGAAGTGCACAGTGTGTTCTCAGGTGCAGCCCACACCAATCAGTTTATGGTTTGCGTAAAGGCTAAATTGTTATTTTCCTTTGTAATATCTGCCTACTGAGCCTATGGTGCTGTTAAGTTATTGTGGCTCAATTTGCCTTCATTTTTTCTATGTTAATGTATTATTATTTAATATATATTATTGTTTTAGTTGCTTAAGAGATATTCCTGGCTCTGAATTTGCTCATTGCTATTTTTATGTTTTTGTGCATTATTTGTTGCCGTCATCATTAAACAAACAGGTTACTCATCAGTTACTCAGTACTTGAGTAGTTTTTTCACAACATACTTTTTACTTTTACTCAAGTAAATATTTGGGTGACTACTCCTTACTTTTACTTGAGTAATAAATCTCTAAAGTAACAGTACTCTTACTTGAGTACAATTTCTGGCTACTCTACCCACCTCTGCCCGGGTGTATACCGACAGAATTAGCTTAACAAAGCCAGCATTCTAGTGTTAGCATGCTAAATGGTAGCGTTTGTCAAGTAACAAAATATTTGACGTTGAGGTGTGTCCTGGCCAAATGAGCTAAAAGGGCTAACATGCTAACAATAGTATGCTTAGAGTTAGCATTAGTGAAGTACTAAAATATGACACTTAAGTGTATAACTTAAGTTAAAAGTTAAAGTACCAATGATTTGCTAAATTAGCTAAAAAAAAAGCTAGCATGCTGACTGTAAAATACATCAAGTACCAGAATATATTACTTGTAGGTGCACATCTGAAAAATTAGTTAAAAATGCTTAACACTACCCAAAATATGACTCAGGTGTATACCGACAGAATTAGCTTAACAAAGCCAGCATACTAAAGTTAGCCACTTAAGGAGCGCCCTGAGTGGCTGATCCGTTGGCGGTCCCGTAGCGGGATTGTGCCGAAAATGTAATTTCAGTTCTTATGTGTCTTGTAAATGTTAAGAATGGACAAATAAAGCTGCTCTGCTCTGCTCTAAATGGTAGCGTTTGTCAAGTAACTAAATATTTGACGTTGAGGTGTGTCCTGGCCAAATGAGCTAAAAAAGCTAGCATGCTAACAATAGTATGCTGAGAGTTAGCATTAGTGAAGTACTAAAATATGACACTTAAATGTATAACTTAAGTTAAGTTAAAAGTACCAATGATTTGATAAATTAGCTAAAAAAAAAGCTAGCATGCTAACTGTAAAATACATCAAGTACCAGAATATATTACTTGTAGGTGCACATCTGAAAAATGAGTTAAAAATGCTTAACAGTACCCAAAATATGACTCGGGTGTATACCGACAGAATTAGCTTAACAAAGCCTGCATACTAAAGTTAGCACGCTAAATGGTAGCGTTTGTCAAGTAAAAAAATATTTGACGTTGAGGTGTGTCCTGGCCAAATGAGCTAAAAAAGCTAGCATGCTAACAATAGTATGCTGAGAGTTAGCATTAGTGAAGTACTAAAATATGACACTTAAGTGTATAACTTAAGTTAAGTTAAAAGTACCAATGATTTGCTAAATTAGCTAAAAAAAAAAGCTAGCATGCTAATACAAGAATGCTAACAAAATGGCCACAGAGTCCCAGAGGACAATTCTAGTGAGAAGAAAGTCACAGCAGTCCACCAAAACCAAACATTTGTTCAACTTAAAGCTGCAAGCTTGACCCTTGACCCCGAGAACTCCACCAAGCGTGCCCCGATTATCGCCATGCCAACCTCGGGCCCGTGGTCCTGCAGGACCGGACTGTGGTCCGGGGTGGAAGCATACATCCGGCGAATGACCCGCCTGATGACCTGCTGGGTGCGGGGGGGAGGAGGGAGGAGGGAGGAGGGAGGAGACCATGGAGACTCCTTCACAGGACATTTGATGACATCATACGTTACTTTTCGACTGATCAGGTTCCCGTCGTCGTCGAAGTAGTGCTCCTCCGTCACCGACTCGCCTGTTAAGTTTTTGGCTTCCTCGCCCTGAAAGTGTTCTAGGATTAGTGCGTCCATCCACGCCGTCAACACACTAATATGTCACAATAAACCATTCATAATAATAAACAAACCATTGATAATAATAAATACAGCATTAATGATAAATTAATAAAGCATTAACGGATAAATAAAGCATCAGCACACCAAGAAGAGTCGGCTGGTTAGCATGGTTAGTATCACAGCAGATCATAACAACCACCATGAAAGTACGCTCATTCCATGAGGCCCGCCACAAATAAAGTATGTCAAGAAAGTATTTCATCTTTATTATTAAGTTGTTCCCATTTTGAAAGAAACAAATGCATGCAATTAAAGGCCTACTGAAATGATTGTTTTTTTATTCAAACGGGAATAGCAGATCCATTCTATGTGTCATACTTGATCATTTCGCGATATTGCCATATTTTTGCTGAAAGGATTTAGTAGAGAAAATCGACGATAAAGTTCGCAACTTTTGCTCGCTGATAAAAAAAAAATCCTTGCCTGTAGCGGAAGTAGCGTGACGTCACAGGAGCTAGTATTCCTCACAATTGTTTACAATGGAGCGAGAGAGATTCGGACCGAGAAAGCGACGATTACCCCATTAATTTGAGCGAGGATGAAAGATTTGTGGATGAGGAACGTTACAGTGAAGGACTAGAGAGGCAGTGCAGGAAGTATCTTTTTTCGCTCTGACCGTAACTTAGGTACAAGCTGGCTCATTGGATTCCACACTCTCTCCTTTTTCTATTGTGGATCACGGATTTGTGTTTTAAACCACCTGGGATACTATATCCTCTTGAAAATGAGAGTCGAGAACGCGAAATGGACATTCACAGTGACTTTTATCTCCACGACAATACATTGGCGAAATGCTTTAGCTACGAGCTAACGTGATAGCATCGTGCTTTAACTGCATATAGAAACAAAAGAAATAAACCCCTGACTGGAAGGATAGATAGAAAATCAACAATACTATTAAACCGTGGACATGTAAATACACGGTTAATGCTTTCCAGGCTGGCGAAGCTTAACAATGCTGTGCTAACGACACCATTGAAGGTAACTTAGCAACCGGACCGCACAGAGCTATGCTAAAAACATTAGCTCTCCACCTACGGCAGCCAGCCCTCATCTGCTCATCAACACCCGTGCTCACCTGCGTTCCAGCGATCGGCGGAAGGACGAAGGACTTCACCCGATGCGTTTGGCGGCCCGGAGACATAGGAAGTCAAGGTGAGGTCGGCGGCTAGCGCGTCTGCTCTCCAACAAAGTCCTCCTGGTTGTGTTGCTGTAGTCCGCTGCTAATACACTGATCCCACCTACAACTGTCTTCTTTGCAGCCTTCATTGTTCATTAAACAAATTGCAAAAGATGTCCAGAATACTGTGGAATTATGAAATGAAAACAGAGCTTTTTGTATAGGATTCTACGGGGTACCATAACTTCCGTTATACTGACTTCGTCACGCGCATACGTCATCATACCGCGACGTTTCAGCCGGATATTTCCCGGGAAATTTTAAATGTCACTTTATAAGTTAACCCGGCCGTATTGGCATGTGTTGCAATGTTAAGATTTCATCATTGATATATAAACTATCAGACTGCGTGGTCGCTAGTAGTGGCTTTCAGTAGGCCTTTCAATTTCTTTGCATCTGTAATATTATATAACCAAGCAACAAACACTATGTTGTATATATACATACAAACCCCGTTTCCATATGAGTTGGGAAATTGTGTTAGATGTAAATATAAGCGGAATACAATGATTTGCAAATCATTGTGGGAAATTGTGTTAGATGTAAATATAAACGGAATACAATGATTTGCAAATCATTGTATTCCGTTTATATTTACGTCTAACACAATTTACCAACTCATATGGAAACGGGGTTTGTAACATGGATACTGTACATCTATCTAACCTGGATGTATACTGTACATCTACCTCATGCACACACGCCCAAAGAGACATTCACAGCACGCCAAGCAAGAAAACACCAAGAGTACCAACTGCAAAGAAGACCCCAGCCAAGACCAAAGAAGACCCCAGCCAAGACCAAAGAAGACCCCAGTCAAGACCAAAGAAGACCCCAGCCAAGACCAAAGAAGACCCCAGCCAAGACCAAAGAAGACCCCAACCAAGACCAAAGAAGACCCCAGTCAAGACCAAAGAAGACCCCAGTCAAGTCCCCAAGCAGAGCCTGTGGCTCCAGACTACCTTTAAAATGATACGTCGCCTGAAGATCCTGGTAGTTACAGTCTGTTCTTCTTCAGAGCCTGAATCTGAACCAAGACGCTGCTGGAGGAGGCATTTCAAGGTCATCACACAAAGTCAACAGAGGACACAAAGTTGTTAAGTCGCCACATTTTAGTGCGACAGTTATGGAATATTCCAGCTTTGTTGAAAGAACGGCTTCAAGACTCAAAGACGAACATTGACAGTGTCACCAATATTGTTGGTTATGTTGCACACCTGTTAGGTGTTCCCACCATTATTGTGGGTTATGTTCTACACTTGTTCAGTGTTCCCACTATCACTGTGGGTTATGTTGCACACCTGTTCAGTGTTCCCACCATTATTGTGGGTTATGTTGCACACCTGTTCAGTGTTCCCACCATTATTGTGGGTTATGTTGCACACCTGTTCAGTGTTCCCACCATCACTGTGGGTTATGTTGCACACCTGTTCAGTGTTCCCACCATTATTGTGGGTTATGTTGCACACCTGTTCAGTGTTCCCACCATTATTGTGGGTTATGTTGCACACCTGTTCAGTGTTCCCACTATCACTGTGGGTTATGTTGCACACCTGTTCAGTGTTCCCACCATTATTGTGGGTTATGTTGCACACCTGTTCAGTGTTCCCACTATCACTGTGGGTTATGTTGCACACCTGTTCAGTGTTCCCACCATTATTGTGGGTTATGTTGCACACCTGTTCAGTGTTCCCACCATTATTGTGGGTTATGTTGCACACCTGTTCAGTGTTCCCACCATTATTGTGGGTTATGTTGCACACCTGTTCAGTGTTCCCACCATTATTGTGGGTTATGTTGCACACCTGTTCAGTGTTCCACCATTATTGTGGGTTATGTTGCACACCTGTTCAGTGTTCCCACCATTATTGTGGGTTATGTTGCACACCTGTTCAGTGTTCCCACTATTACTGTGGGTTATGTTGCACACCTGTTCAGTGTTCCCACCATCACTGTGGGTTATGTTGCACACCTGTTCAGTGTTCCCACCATTATTGTGGGTTATGTTGCACACCTGTTCAGTGTTCCCACTATCACTGTGGGTTATGTTGCACACCTGTTCAGTGTCCCCACTATCACTGTGGGTTATGTTGCACACCTGTTCAGTGTTCCCACCATTACTGTGGGTTATGTTGCACACCTGTTCAGTGTTCCCACCATTATTGTGGGTTATGTTGCACACCTGTTCAGTGTTCCCACTATCACTGTGGGTTATGTTGCACACCTGTTCAGTGTTCCCACCATTATTGTGGGTTATTTTGCACACCTGTTCAGTGTTCCCACTATTACTGTGGGTTATGTTGCACACCTGTTCAGTGTCCCCACTATCACTGTGGGTTATGTTGCACACCTGTTCAGTGTTCCCACTATCACTGTGGGTTATGTTGCACACCTGTTCAGTGTTCCCACTATCACTGTGGGTTATGTTGCACACCTGTTCAGTGTTCCCATTATTGTGGGTTATGTTGCACACCTGTTCAGTGTTCCCACTATCACTGTGGGTTTTGTTGCACACCTGTTCAGTGTTCCCACTATTACTGTGGGTTATGTTCCACACCTGTTTAGTGTTCCCACTATTACTGTTGGTTCTGTTCCACACCTGTTCAGTGTTCCCACCAATATTGTGGGTTATGTTGCACACCTGTTCAGTGTTCCCACCATTATTGTGGGTTATGTTGCACACCTGTTCAGTGTTCCCACCATTATTGTGGGTTATGTTGCACACCTGTTCAGTGTTCCCACTATTATTGTGGGTTATGTTGCACACCTGTTCAGTGTTCCCACTATTATTGTGGGTTATGTTGCACACCTGTTCAGTGTTCCCACTATCACTGTGGGTTATGTTGCACACCTGTTCAGTGTTCCCACCATTATTGTGGGTTATGTTGCACACCTGTTCAGTGTTCCCACTATTACTGTGGGTTATGTTGCACACCTGTTCAGTGTTCCCACCATTATTGTGGGTTATGTTGCACACCTGTTCAGTGTTCCCACCATTATTGTGGGTTATGTTGCACACCTGTTCAGTGTTCCCACCATCACTGTGGGTTATGTTGCACACCTGTTCAGTGTTCCCACCATTATTGTGGGTTATGTTGCACACCTGTTCAGTGTTCCCACCATTATTGTGGGTTATGTTGCACACCTGTTCAGTGTTCCCACTATCACTGTGGGTTATGTTGCACACCTGTTCAGTGTTCCCACCATTATTGTGGGTTATGTTGCACACCTGTTCAGTGTTCCCACTATCACTGTGGGTTATGTTGCACACCTGTTCAGTGTTCCCACCATTATTGTGGGTTATGTTGCACACCTGTTCAGTGTTCCCACCATTATTGTGGGTTATGTTGCACACCTGTTCAGTGTTCCCACCATTATTGTGGGTTATGTTGCACACCTGTTCAGTGTTCCCACCATTATTGTGGGTTATGTTGCACACCTGTTCAGTGTTCCACCATTATTGTGGGTTATGTTGCACACCTGTTCAGTGTTCCCACCATTATTGTGGGTTATGTTGCACACCTGTTCAGTGTTCCCACCATTATTGTGGGTTATGTTGCACACCTGTTCAGTGTTCCACCATTATTGTGGGTTATGTTGCACACCTGTTCAGTGTTCCCACCATTATTGTGGGTTATGTTGCACACCTGTTCAGTGTTCCACCATTATTGTGGGTTATGTTGCACACCTGTTCAGTGTTCCCACCATTATTGTGGGTTATGTTGCACACCTGTTCAGTGTTCCCACTATTACTGTGGGTTATGTTGCACACCTGTTCAGTGTTCCCACCATCACTGTGGGTTATGTTGCACACCTGTTCAGTGTTCCCACCATTATTGTGGGTTATGTTGCACACCTGTTCAGTGTTCCCACTATCACTGTGGGTTATGTTGCACACCTGTTCAGTGTCCCCACTATCACTGTGGGTTATGTTGCACACCTGTTCAGTGTTCCCACCATTATTGTGGGTTATGTTGCACACCTGTTCAGTGTTCCCACCATTATTGTGGGTTATGTTGCACACCTGTTCAGTGTTCCCACTATCACTGTGGGTTATGTTGCACACCTGTTCAGTGTTCCCACCATTATTGTGGGTTATTTTGCACACCTGTTCAGTGTTCCCACTATTACTGTGGGTTATGTTGCACACCTGTTCAGTGTTCCCACTATTATTGTGGGTTATGTTGCACACCTGTTCAGTGTTCCCACTATCACTGTGGGTTATGTTGCACACCTGTTCAGTGTTCCCACCATTATTGTGGGTTATGTTCTACACCTGTTCAGTGTTCCCACCATTACTGTGGGTTATGTTGCACACCTGTTCAGTGTTCCCACTATCACTGTGGGTTATGTTGCACACCTGTTCAGTGTTCCCACTATTACTGTGGGTTATGTTGCACACCTGTTCAGTGTTCCCACTATCACTGTGGGTTATGTTGCACACCTGTTCAGTGTTCCCACTATTACTGTGGGTTATGTTGCACACCTGTTCAGTGTTCCCACCATTATTGTGGGTTATGTTGCACACCTGTTCAGTGTTCCCACCATTATTGTGGGTTATGTTGCACACCTGTTCAGTGTTCCCACTATCACTGTGGGTTATGTTGCACACCCACTCCTGCAATAAGTAAACCGCGCTGCATAGCGAGGGAACTGATCCAATAAGAAAGTGTTTAATCGTCAAACCTACCTGGACTTTCTTCTCCGACACCAGCGCTCCTTCTTCTTCTTTTCTGCCGCTCGCTGACTCCGACGAGGCGTCCTGAGGTGAGTTCTTGGAGTTTTCCCCGTTGTGCCGGGACCTCCCCGGGTCCGCTCTGGACGAGGACGTGATGGAGTCGCTAGAGATCTCGTGGCTGGAAAGAGACACGGGAAGGAGGACTTAGCCCGAGAGGGGAAGTATGACTCACCCTCGCCCGTTAAAAAGGACATTGGAAAGAGCTTTATGAACATAAAATGAACATTTAGCATATCAACGTGCAGTAAAATGAAACAACGTCCAAACTTTTGCCAGCGAGGAATGTAAAATGGAAAGATGCGGGCGCCACTTTGATACATTTTGTACATTAAAGTTGTTAAAAGTAAACTAATAAATGATAAACAAAACCTCCACATTAGTTTTGTTTAATACTTGTCAAATGTTCTGGTAATCAGACAACATTCAGTATATTCCAAGGAGTTTTTAACCAATATACCGAAAATATCATCTGATTATCAGAACATTTGAAAAGTATATGAATAAGAAGACATAATAATTAAAGCTTTGTGTAAGACCTGACAAAGAATTGAGTGTAATTTAACGAGAGCTGCCAAAATAATGACTTAACTCATGTCATTAATCTAAAGAAATACTGCATTAATCACATATAAACGCAGATTAATCACGCAATTCATTTTGCAGTTTTACCTTTGATCTATTCTAACAATACAATTGAGTTTGTGACCAAGTCTTGGGGTCTTTTTCAGTTTAATTGAAATGTTTAAGTTTATTGAAATCCTGCAAGTGACTTAATGCAACGAGTAATAATCGTGATTAATCCAAATTCAAAAGTGTGATTACTCTGATTTTAAAAATGTATTGTTTGACAGCATAACTAATAATATCTCGATAATAGTGCATTCATTTAATTTTTACCATCTGATACTTTTTGTCAGCCAAATTGATGCACTTTAAATCTTTTCTGTTACAGACTAAGAAACAATGTTGATAAAGTTATTGTTTGTTGTAAGTTGATCTATATTTCCTAAGGGTGCAACGGTACACAAACATTTCGGTTCGGTACGTACCTCGGTTTAGAGGTCACGGTTCGGTTCATTTTCGGTACAGTAAGAAAACAACAAAATATACATTTTATGGTTACCGTAATTTCCGAACTATAAGCCGCTACTTTTCCCCCTCGTTTTGGTCCCTGCGGCTTTTACGACGGTGCGGCTTTTTTACGGCTTACGGTAACCAGGGGCGCGCACTACCGAGGATGCGCGAGACCGCGGCAGACATCTGGCGCCAGGTAACGAGAGCAAAACAAAGAGTAGGAGAGCGTCAGCGACAAGTTTGCGCGAAGGAAGTGTTCATGCAAACACCCTCAATATGGAAAACAAACGGAGAAGTGCATATGATGCTGCTTTTAAGTTAAAGGCAATCGATCTGGCTGTCAAAGAAGGAAATAGAGCTGCTGCACGTACCCTTGACTTGGCTGACGACGCCATTTTGGACCTGTTCTTCTCTGACACCGACGAAGAGGATTTCGGTGGTTTTAGTACGCAGGAGGAAGACGATGACACAATGATTAAAGACTGACTACCGGTAATACCGTTGTATTATTTGTACTCTGCACGAATGCTGTTCGCCATGTCAAAGATGTGAAAGTTTGATTGAATGATTGAAAGATTTATTGTTAATAAATGGGACGCTTTGCGTTCCCAAACAGTCATCTCTGTCCCGACAATCCCCTCCGTGGTAGCAGGAACCCCTATATACTACGCTAATTACACATCAAAACCCTGCGGCTTATAGTCGGGTGCGGCTTATATATGGAGCAATCTGTATTTTCCCCTAAATTTAGCTGGTGCGGCTTATAGTCAGGTGCGGCTTATAGTCCGGAAATTACGGTATTTATTTACCAAATTTGCAAAATCTTCCACCAAAAATATCTTTCTTAGTGTAATATTTGATGTGAAGTAATGGGAACCTTGGATAGGTCAATAATTCATAATACCATTGATTTTGATTCAATGTTATGTTTTGAGCAATGACAGTTTGAAAGAAAAAACAACAACTTTGTTTTATTAGTCAACATTGCAACTTTTTCTAAATTACATTTAACCTTTAAGCTTTTTTATTTAAATGTTCTTATGTTTTTGTTTATTTGAATAGTATTTTTAGAATGTGCCGTGGGCCTTTAAAACATTAGCTGTGGGCCGCAAATGGCCTCCGGGGCACACTTTTGACACCCCTGCTATAGATAATAAAACATTAAATGTGATAAATCTATGGATAAAAAGCAGAGCCTGGCGACGCATGCGCGTTTATCATAACTCTCTCTCTCTCTCTGTCTCTGCCCCTCCCTCACCAATACTGCTGTTTGTTTTGTTTTTAACCCCTTCTTAACCCTGAACGTACATTGAAAATGCACGCAACCCTAACTCAAAATGCCGGACATTTGAGGCATTTAAGAAACTCCGCAAAAGAGGACATGTCCGGTGAAAAGAGGACGTATGGTCAGTCTATCCTAGCCCGTTAGCTGCTAGCATGCTGTGTGTTGTGCCTCGGTGTGCATTGTTTACACAACGTGCGTTACGCTACTTAATATGTCCGTGTGGAAACTCGTTCGGTACACCTCCGAACCGAACCGGAACCCCCGTACCGAAACGGTTCAATACAAATACACGTACCGTTACACCGTTATTTCCTGTTACTTTGTTTTCTTTATTAATAAGGATATAATGTTATGGTGTGCAATTTTTTAGAGGAATGATACTATTTATAGTCGCAAAGAAAGACCGGGGGCGCAAAATGTCTTCTAAGAGAAAAGCACTGCTGTAACTTCTTGGTGTTGAATCGATATTCATAACTAGTGCATACATTTGAGCAGAAGTGTAGATAGATGTGCCTTACAGCAGAAAGAATAATGAAATCAACACGTAGATTACAATAATACAACTGGAAATGACACAGCATGCATTAGCAGCCAAATTAGCAGCCTTTGTAACCCGTTTTGAAATGGTTCTATTTTCATTTACATGGCCAATAATATAGTTTGGTATCTGCAATATATACGTATATATACAGTATATATATACCTATATAGATTTTAGGCCGTAGGAGTCAATGTGAGATCAATAGGTGAATAGTTTGAAGACGTAGAGAAGGGTAAAGATGGTCAACAAACTACAAAGTGGGTAAAGGACCATCCAGGTTCAGTCTTACCTTTCCCGCCTGTCCGGCAGCTCGGAGCTGACGCTGCGGCCCGGCGTGGGCGGCTCCACGTTGACGCTAGAAGATTCACTGGGCCAACCTGAAAGCGAGCACACGTCTTTGTCTGTCTGTTGGTCATGAGCCACAACCTGGCCATTCTTGGTATGCCGGTCCTCCTCCTCCTCCTCCTCGTCCTCCGAGCCTTCTTTGGTCTTCAGCTCTTCATCTCGACCCTCCTCCTCCTCCTCCAGAGATCCATACTCGGCGGACTGGCGGTCCCAAAGTGCCTCAGCCCATTCCTTGGAGGAGAGGTCCGCAGCATCCATTTTGTACCCATGGTGGACAGTTCCTTCTACCTTCTTGACCTCAGCCACTCCTGTCCCTTCCTTACCAATGTCAGCTACCTCGACCAACCTATGTGTTGTACCACTGTCAGCTTCCTGGACCAACCTATGTGTTGTACCAATGTCAGCTTCCTCGACCAACCTATACGTTGTACCAATGTCAGCTTCCTCGACCAACCTATACGTTGTACCAATGTCAGCTTCCTCGACCAACCTATGTGTTGTACCAATGTCAGCTTCCTGGACCAACCTATGTGTTGTACCAATGTCAGCTTCCTGGACCAACCTATGTGTTGTACCAATGTCAGCTACCTCGACCAACCTATGTGTTGTACCAATGTCAGCTTCCTGGACCAACCTATGTGTTGTACCAATGTCAGCTTCCTGGACCAACCTATGTGTTGTACCAATGTCAGCTTCCTCGACCAACCTATGTGTTGTACCAATGTCAGCTTCCTCGACCAACCTATCTGTTGACACCATCTCACATTTTTTCTCCACATCTTTAATCAAGTGGTGACGTCCCCACTTTTCCACAAAGCCCTCTGCTACCACTTCCTTCTCACTTCTGCGTGTGCTACCAAGCGGCGAAGGGCTTAGAGATGGCGAGAGTGAAGAAGAAGATGTGGAGTAGGTCATGCTGATGTCTAACTCACACATGGCAAGGACAGGGTGCGACTTGGCCTTGGGGCTCGGCGGCCCCATGTCTTGGTAAAACCGGTCCTCGTCTTCGCTCAAAAGCAGCTGGTCGTTGAGCGCGATGTGGGGCTTCCGCACCTTGGACGGGACAGGACTGGGGAGCTCAAAGACCGGGACGGATAGGTCTAGCTGACACGGTCTAAGTGGGCTGCCTGGCTGTCCACTATCTACCTCCAGGGTCCAGGGTTGGGGCTGTGGATGGCGGTGGTGGACGGGAGAAGGGCTGGGTGTGACGGGGAGTTGGGGCGACAGGAAATGAGGGTCGAAGTGGAGCGCAGCGGGGGAATGCAACTCAGCTAGAATGCTGTGATAATCTGTGGGTGACATGATGATAGATGCTACCAAACAACACACAACCACAGGGACAATGGCACTGAAGTGTGAAACTCTACCAAGGAACAATACATTGTGCTTTGAAGTACCATAAATGAAGGATTTCTAGACTCTTTCATGGGAAACATTAGTAACTTAGGCCGGATGTTAAGAGGAACTGCATTTTATTTTGCTGTTTTGCGCATCATCCACAACCTTTATGCTGTCCCTTTTCTGTGCATTCTGAATCGTGAAATTCTGCTAGCAAGAGGCGGCTAACAATGCAGTGGCGGGCCGTGCGTTTCCCACCTAGGCCTTCAGTGATGTCCGACTTCAATGATGACCTCTCAAAATAGCATCATTGAAGTCACCACATGACCATGGCTGGAGAAATACTATACAGGAACATATTTACGCACCACTCGGCATTGAATCGCATCAACAGTGTACAAAACGGCTTATTTTCTGGCGCATTTAAAGATCAATTAAAAGATATCTTATCTGGTGCAGTCAAAATTAAAATTGCAAAAAACATGTTAAAAGTAAAAAAATAAAATATTTGAACTCACAATTTGTAGCACCTATTTGACGCCGTATAAGCTAGTGGTACCGCTTGTCGTCAGCTTATTTGCGTGGCTACGGCGCAACACTTCCTGCTTCCTGCTCAATTGAAACTTGTGATTGAATACTCATTTTGGAGTGACAAAAGCAGCTCAAGCTAGCTAGTGGCTAGTAGATGGCTACTCGCCCGTGGCCAAAGGAGGAGTGGGAGCAAGGTGATGAGAAAAGTAGTTCCTCGGTGTTAGCTCTTACAATAACAATGTTGCTATTGCTTGGTTAATATGCAGGACACAGCATTTAAACAGAGTGCTGTTGGTGGTTTTTACATGTTTTTTTAGAGTGCTTTGTAGGCGGAGTCAATGAATCTCATCACTTGCATTGTTAGCTGCCGCGTGCTAGCAGTTTTTCAATATTTAGATTTAGCACATAAAAGAGAACGACGGTGTGTTCTTGTCTCATATAGCGATTGTGGATGACGGGCAAAATCCCCCCCAAACAATTGCAGTTCCCCTTTAAGAGATGCTAAGTTATTAAGTGACATGCTAATGAGAGCTGACAGATGAGAGGTGGAGTCACTGCAATCATTGATTCCCAAACTGATACCACACACCATCTAGAGGTGGAGTCACTGCAATCATTGATTCCCAAACTGATACCACACACCATCTAGAGGTGGAGTCACTGCAATCATTGATTCCCAAACTGATACCACACACCATCTAGAGGTGGAGTCACTGCAATCATTGATTCCCAAACTGATACCACACACCATCTAGAGGTGGAGTCACTGCAATCATTGATTCCCAAACTGATACCACACCATCTAGAGGTGGAGTCACTGCAATCTTTGATTCCCAAACTGATACCACACACCATCTAGCAGCACTCACAACAAACATATTGATCTTTAAAATAAAACATTACTGTTTTGACCTCAATATAAGCTGATATTTTCCACCTAAAAAAGACAAGTCGTCCTATATTTGCTGTAAAAAAAATTAAAGGCAGAAGGAATCTCTAAGTCTTGGTCTGGGTTTGGGAAGTCGAAATGGTGGTACGTGCTATATTTATGAGGTGGTACTTGCCATATTTATGAGGTAGTAATTGCCATATTTTTAAATTGGTACTTGCCATAATTATGATGTGGTATTTGCCATATTTATGAGGTGGTACTTGGTGTAAGCAGAGGTAGCAAAATGGTGGTACTTGCAATATTTATGAAGTGGTACATGCCATATTTTGAGTTGGTACTTGCCATATTTATGAGGTGGTACTTGGTGTAAGCAGAGGTAGCAAAATGGTGGTACTTGCAATATTTATGAAGTGGTACATGCCATATTTTGAGTTGGTACTTGCCATATTTATGAGGTGGTATTTGCCATATTCATGAGGTGGTACTTGCCATATTTATGAGGTGGTACTTGCCATATTTATGAGGTGGTATTTGCCATATTTATGAGGTGGTACTTGCCATATTTATGAGGTGGTATTTGCCATATTTATGAGGTGGTACTTGCCATATTTATGAGGTGGTACTTGGTGTAAGCAGAGGTAGCAAAATGGTGGTACTTGCAATATTTATGAAGTGGTACATGCCATATTTTGAGTTGGTACTTGCCATATTTATGAGGTGGTATTTGCCATATTTATGAGGTGGTACTTGCCATATTTATGAGGTGGTACTTGGTGTAAGCAGAGGTAGCAAAATGGTGGTACTTGCAATATTTATGAAGTGGTACATGCCATATTTTGAGGTGGTACTTGCCATATTAACGAGGTGGTATTTGCCATATTTATGAGGTGGTACTTGCCATATTTATGAGGTGGTACTTGGTGTAAGCAGAGGTAGCAAAATGGTGGTACTTGCAATATTTATGAAGTGGTACATGCCATATTTTGAGTTGGTACTTGCCATATTTATGAGGTGGTATTTGCCATATTTATGAGGCGGTACTTGCCATATTTATGAGGTGGTACTTGGTGTAAGCAGAGGTAGCAAAATGGTGGTACTTGCAATATTTATGAAGTGGTACATGCCATATTTTGAGGTGGTACTTGCCATATTTATGAGGTGGTATTTGCCATATTTATGAGGTGGTACTTGCCATATTTATGAGGTGGTACTTGGTGTAAGCAGAGGTAGCAAAATGGTGGTACTTGCAATATTTATGAAGTGGTACATGCCATATTTTGAGGTGGTACTTGCCATATTAACGAGGTGGTATTTGCCATATTTATGAGGTGGTACTTGCCATATTTATGAGGTGGTACTTGGTGTAAGCAGAGGTAGCAAAATGGTGGTACTTGCAATATTTATGAAGTGGTACATGCCATATTTTGAGTTGGTACTTGCCATATTTATGAGGTGGTATTTGCCATATTTATGAGGCGGTACTTGCCATATTTATGAGGTGGTACTTGGTGTAAGCAGAGGTAGCAAAATGGTGGTACTTGCAATATTTATGAAGTGGTACATGCCATATTTTGAGGTGGTACTTGCCATATTAACGAGGTGGTATTTGCCATATTTATGAGGTGGTACTTGGTGTAAGCAGAGGTAGCAAACATGGTGGTACTTGCCATATTTATGAGGTGGTACTTGCCATAATTATGAGGTGGTACTTGCCATATTTATGAGGTAGTACTTGCCATATTTTTGAGTTGGTACTTGCCATCATTATGAGTTGGTACTTGCCATATTTATGAGGTAGTACTTGCCATATTTTTGAGTTGGTACTTGCCATAATTATGAGGTGGTACTTGGTGTAAGCAGAGATAGCAAAAATGGTGGTACTTGCCATATTTATGAGGTGGTACTTGCCATATTTATGAGGTGGTACTTGCCATATTTATGAGGTGGCACTTGGTGTAAGCACAGGTAGCAAAAATGGTGGTCATTACCATGTTTTTAAATTGGTACTTGCCATGTTTTTGAGTTGGTACTTGCCAAATTTATGAGGTGGTACTTGGTGTAAGCAGAGTTAGCAAAAATGGTGGTACTTGCCATATTAATGTGTTGGTACTTGCCATAATTATGAGGTGGACTTGCCATATTTATGAGGTGGTACTTGCCATATTTATGAGGTGGTACTTGCCATATTTATGAGGTGGCACTTGGTGTAAGCACAGGTAGCAAAAATGGTGGTCATTACCATGTTTTTAAATTGGTACTTGCCATGTTTTTGAGTTGGTAGTTGCCATATTTATGAGGTGGTACTTGGTGTAAGCAGAGTTAGCAAAAATGGTGGTACTTGCCATATTAATGTGTTGGTACTTGCCATAATTATGAGGTGAACTTGCCATATTTATGAGGTGGTACTTGCCATGTGTTTGAGGTGGTACTTGGTATTAATAGTTTGAGAACCATGGTCGTTGTCATGTTTTAGAGGTGGTACTTGGTGGTATTAGTTTGAGAACCATGGTCGTTGCCATGTTTTAGAGGTGGTACTTGGTGGTATTAGTTTGAGAACCATGGTCGTTGCCATGTTTTAGAGGTGGTACTTGGTGTTAATAGTTTGAGAACCATGGTCGTTGCCATGTTTTAGAGGTGGTACTTGGTGTTAATAGTTTGAGAACCATGGTCGTTGCCATGTTTTATAGGTGGTACTTGGTGGTATTAGTTTGAGAACCATGGTCGTTGCCATGTTTTAGAGGTGGTACTTGGTGGTATTAGTTTGAGAACCATGGTCGTTGTCATGTTTTAGAGGTGGTACTTGGTGGTATTAGTTTGAGAACCATGGTCGTTGCCATGTTTTAGAGGTGGTACTTGGTGGTATTAGTTTGAGAACCATGGTCGTTGCCATGTTTTAGAGGTGGTACTTGGTGTTAATAGTTTGAGAACCATGGTCGTTGCCATGTTTTATAGGTGGTACTTGGTGGTATTAGTTTGAGAACCATGGTCGTTGCCATGTTTTAGAGGTGGTACTTGGTGGTATTAGTTTGAGAACCATGGTCGTTGTCATGTTTTAGAGGTGGTACTTGGTGGTATTAGTTTGAGAACCATGGTCGTTGCCATGTTTTAGAGGTGGTACTTGGTGGTATTAGTTTGAGAACCATGGTCGTTGCCATGTTTTAGAGGTGGTACTTGGTGTTAATAGTTTGAGAACCATGGTCGTTGCCATGTTTTAGAGGTGGTACTTGGTGTTAATAGTTTGAGAACCATGGTCGTTGCCATGTTTTAGAGGTGGTACTTGGTGGTATTAGTTTGAGAACCATGGTCGTTGCCATGTTTTAGAGGTGGTACTTGGTGGTATTAGTTTGAGAACCATGGTCGTTTCCATGTTTTAGAGGTGGTACTTGGTGGTATCAGTTTGAGAAGCATGGTTGTTGCCATGTTTTAGAGGTGGTACTTGGTATTAATAGTTTGAGAACCATGGTCGTTGTCATGTTTTAGAGGTGGTACTTGGTGGTATTAGTTTGAGAACCATGGTCGTTGCCATGTTTTAGAGGTGGTACTTGGTGGTATTAGTTTGAGAACCATGGTCGTTGCCATGTTTTAGAGGTGGTACTTGGTGGTATCAGTTTGAGAAGCATGGTCGTTGCCATGTTTTAGAGGTGGTACTTGGTATTAATAGTTTGAGAACCATGGTCGTTGTCATGTTTTAGAGGTGGTACTTGGTGGTATTAGTTTGAGAACCATGGTCGTTGCCATGTTTTAGAGGTGGTACTTGGTGTTAATAGTTTGAGAACCATGGTCGTTGCCATGTTTTAGAGGTGGTACTTGGTGGTATTAGTTTGAGAACCATGGTCGTTGCCATGTTTTAGAGGTGGTACTTGGTGGTATTAGTTTGAGAACCATGGTCGTTGCCATGTTTTAGAGGTGGTACTTGGTATTAGTTTGAGAACCATGGTCGTTGCCATGTTTTAGAGGTGGTACTTGGTGGTATCAGTTTGAGAACCATGGTCGTTGCCATGTTTTAGAGGTGGTACTTGGTATTAGTTTGAGAACCATGGTTGTTGCCATGTTTTAGAGGTGGTACTTGGTGGTATTAGTTTGAGAACCATGGTCGTTGCCATGTTTTAGAGGTGGTACTTGGTGGTATTAGTTTGGTCGTTGTCATGTTTTAGAGGTGGTACTTGGTGGTATTAGTTTGAGAACCATGGTCGTTGCCATGTTTTAGAGGTGGTACTTGGTATTAGTTTGAGAACCATGGTCGTTGCCATGTTTTAGAGGTGGTACTTGGTGTTAATAGTTTGAGAACCATGGTCGTTGCCATGTTTTAGAGGTGGTACTTGGTGGTATTAGTTTGAGAACCATGGTCGTTGCCATGTTTTAGAGGTGGTACTTGGTGGTATTAGTTTGAGAAGCAATGCGCTAGAGGAACATTTCCAAGGAGGGAGGGTCTATGCGGGGAGTCAGAGAGCTAGCGGGTGGTAGGACACAGGGACAAGTGTGGCAAGGAGACAGGGGGCGGAGAGGAGGGGAGGGGGGATGTGGGCTGGTGCAGGGGGACCCACTGGGAGATAAGAAGGGGAGATGACATAAAGAGAGAGGGGAGACCGGGCGAGATGAGACGGTACAAGGTGACACCCTGCCTGAGGGTGAGGAAACGGGTTCCGGAAGGTTGGAGGCAACAGATGAGGGTGCAAGGGTCAGGCTGCTGGGTGGGTTGGATATTTTAGAGGTTGGTTCTGGCTGAGCGGGTGTAGTCGGGGGTGAGGGGGGCACAAAGGCCGGGGAGAAGGGTAGCGGCGACGTGATGAGCGGGATGGGGGAGGGCGGGTGTGGCGAGTAAGGAAAGACGGAGGATTGTGGGGTGTCGGCAGGCGGGCACTGAGGGGTGAGGCCTTTAAGGGGCAGGGACACAAAGGTGAAGTGACGTTCCAGGGAAGAGGGAGGGGCCAGGTCTTTGAGGGAAATGGAAAACTCGTAACTGGGAGAGCGGCGCGGGGTGAAGGATTGGGGTGAGACGGGCGTGGGTGGAAGTGATGGCATTGCACGCAGGAAGAAGGCGGGACTGCTGGGAATTAACGGGACAATGACACAAACTGAAGGTGGAGGATGGAGAAGAAACATGTCAGTGCAAAAACAAATGAAGTGTGAAATATGCAGAAGGGAAGGTCAGCAGCATGTGACTCTTCATGAAGAGCTCTTATGTGCTGGAGCAGCCATGGATTGCTGCTGATGGTGGTGGTGGTGGTGGTGGTGGGGGGGGGGGGGGGGGGGGGGGGGGAGTGAAGGGAGGCAGGAGGAAGCAGAAGAGAAGAAGCTGTTCTCTCATCTATCCAAGGAAGGCTCAGAGGAACTGGAGGAGAACTAGGAGGACTAAACTTGAAGGTTAAACACGTCAAGGTTACAGACATCTTAAGGCATGCTCTTACACAGTGGAACACCTTTATGTCGACGCCCCTTTTGACTGGCCAAGCTCAAATATTTCTTCCAGTGGCTAACAATCTAAAGCAGTGGTTCTTAACCTGGGTTGGATGAAACCCTAGGGGTTGGGTGAGTCGGGCTCAGGGGTTCGGCGGAGGTCAAGACACACCCGACTCATGGTGTAAATACAAACTTCTCCCTATCGGCGTATTACGGATACGACAACAGCAGAAGTCAGACTGATTTGCAGGTGTGTCATTTGTTGTGAGTTTGTTGGTTTTGTTGTTTGAACAAGGTGATGTTCATGCACGCTTCATTTTGTGCACCAGTAATAAAACATGCTAACACTTTAGTATGGGGAACATATTCACCATTAATTAGTTGCTTATTAACATGCAAATTAGTAACATATTGGCTCTTAACTAGTCATTATTAAGTACTTATTAGGCATGGCCTTATTATAACCCTAACCCTCTAACCCTGACCCTAACCCTAACAAAATAACTCTAAATTAAGTCTTTGTTACTTAGAATATGTTCCCCTAGTGTCCAAATAACTCTAAATTAAATCTTTGTTACTTAGAATATGTTCCCCTAGTGTCCAAATAACTCTAAATTAAATCTTTGGTACTTAGAATATGTTCCCCTAGTGTCCAAATAACTCTAAATTAAGTCTGTTACTTAGAATTTGTTCCCCTAGTGTCCAAAAATCTCTAAATCAAGTCTTTGTTACTTAGAATATGTTCCCCTAGTGTCCAAATAACTCTAAATTAAGTCTGTGTTACTTAGAATATGTTCCCCTAGTGTCCAAAAATCTCTAAATTAAGTCTGTGTTACTTAGAATATGTTCCCCTAGTGTCCAAATAACTCTAAATTAAGTCTTTATTACTTAGAATATGTTCCCCTAGTGTCCAAATAACTCTAAATTAAGTCTTTATTACTTAGAATATGTTCCCCTAGTGTCCAAATAACTCTAAATTAAGTCTTTATTACTTAGAATATGTTCCCCTAGTGTCCAAATAACTCTAAATTAAGTCTGTTACTTAGAATATGTTCCCCTAGTGTCCAAATAACTCTAAATTAAGTCTTTGTTACTTAGAATATGTTCCCCTAGTGTCCAAAAAACTCTAAATTAAGTCTTTGTTACTTAGAATATGTTCCCCTAGTGTCCAAATAACTCGAAATGAAGTCTTTGTTACTTAGAATGTTCCCCTTGTGTCCAAATAACTCTAAATTAAGTCTTTGTTACTTAGAATATGTTCCCCTAGTGTCCAAAAAACTCTAAATTAAGTCTTTGTTACTTAGAATATGTTCCCCTAGTGTCCAAATAACTCTAAATTAAGTCTGTGTTACTTAGAATATGTTCCCCTAGTGTCCAAATAACTCTAAATTAAGTCTTTGTTACTTAGAATATGTTCCCCTAGTGTCCAAATAACTCTAAATTAAGTCTTTGTTACTTAGAATATGTTCCCCTAGTGTCCAAAAAACTCTAAATTAAGTCTTTGTTACTTAGAATATGTTCCCCTAGTGTCCAAATAACTCTAAATTAAGTCTTTGTTACTTAGAATATGTTCCCCTAGCGTCCAAATAACTCTAAATTAAGTCTGTTACTTAGAATATGCTCCCCTAGTGTCCAAATAACTCTAAATTAAGTCTTTGTTACTTAGAATATGTTCCCCTTGTGTCCAAATAACTCTAAATGAAGTCTTTGTTACTTAGAATATGTTCCCCTAGTGTCCAAATAACTCTAAATTAAGTCTTTATTACTTAGAATATGTTCCCCTAGTGTCCAAATAACTCTAAATTAAGTCTTTGTTACTTAGAATATGTTCCCCTAGTGTCCAAATAACTCTAAATTAAATCTTTGTTACTTAGAATATGTTCCCCTAGTGTCCAAATAACTCTAAATTAAGTCTGTGTTTCTTAGAATATGTTCCCCTTGTGTCCAAATAACTCTAAATTAAGTCTGTGTTACTTAGAATATGTTCCCCTAGTGTCCAAATAACTCTAAATTAAGTCTTTGTTACTTAGAATATGTTCCCCTAGTGTCCAAATAACTCTAAATTAAGTCTGTGTTACTTAGAATATGTTCCCCTAGTGTCCAAAAAACTCTAAATTAAGTCTTTGTTACTTAGAATATGTTCCCCTTGTGTCCAAATAACTCTAAATTAAGTCTTTGTTACTTAGAATATGTTCCCCTAGTGTCCAAATAACTCTAAATTAAGTCTTTGTTACTTAGAATATGTTCCCCATACTAAAGTGATACCAAAAACATATAACTTTGTCTTGAATTTGAAAAACCAACATTTTATTTTTCACTAAAGAAGGGTTGGGTGAATGCGCATATGAAAGTGGTGGGGTTCGGTACCTCCAACAAGGTTAAGAACCACTGATCTAAACAAATAGATAAATGGGTGCATTTTGTAGGATCCAGGTAAATACTGATATGCTTTTATTCTGAAGCTTACTTTGCACTGAACAGGAAGTGGCAGTGGGCCCATTCGAGTGCTGTGCAACTGAAAGGTGTTTATGTTGCATGCTGCTTAGCGATAATGAGGAGCTTGACATTACTGTTGTTTACTCCACAGTTATAAACATTTTATAGAGCTTGAATTCAGTCACATGACTTTTGAACGGAAGTAAACAAAGTGGTGGGCCACCAAAGCAACATGGCTACCGTGCTGCAAACAGAGTGCGAAATATCCGGCCGGGTAGGCAAGAGGCCTGATGTTTATGCATGATTGTTTATCAAAATATAACTATAGATGTCAACATTGTGTATGTGCTGAAAGATTCATTTATGATTGTTTATCAAAATATAACTATAGATGTCAACATTATGTGCTAAAAGATCCATTTATGATTGTTTATCAAAATATAACTATAGAAGTCAACATTGTGTATGTGCTGAAAGATTCATTTATGATTGTTTATCAAAATATAACTATAGTAGTCAACATTGTGTTTGTGCTAAAAGATCCATTTATGATTGTTTATCAAAATATAACTATAGAAATCAACATTGTGTATGTGCTGAAAGATTCATTTATGATTGTTTATCAAAATATAACTATAGATGTCAACATTGTGTATGTGCTGAAAGATTCATTTATGATTGTTTATCAAAATATAACTATAGATGTCAACATTGTGTACGTGCTGAAAGATCCATTTATGATTGTTTATCAAAATATAACTATAGATGTCAACATTGTGTACGTGCTGAAAGATTCATTTATGATTGTTTATCAAAATATAACTATAGAAGTCAACATTGTGTATGTGCTGAAAGATTCATTTATGATTGTTTATCAAAATATAACTATAGATGTCAACATTGTGTATGTGCTGAAAGATTCATTTATGATTGTTTATCAAAATATAACTATAGATGTCAACATTGTGTACGTGCTGAAAGATCCATTTATGATTGTTTATCAAAATATAACTATAGATGTCAACATTGTGTACGTGCTGAAAGATTCATTTATGATTGTTTATCAAAATATAACTATAGATGTCAACATTGTGTACGTGTTGAAAGATTAATTTATGATTGTTTATCAGAATATAACTATAGATGTCAACATTGTGTACGTGCTGAAAGATTCATTTATGATTGTTTATCAAAATATAACTATAGATGTCAACATTGTGTACGTGCTGAAAGATTCATTTATGATTGTTGTCTTTGGTCAAACTTAACTAATTTAGGTTTTGTCCACATTTGATTTATTTTATTTGAAATCGCCAAGTTGGTGCTTTACGAAACACTCGCAGCAAAAAATTTGCGTTTTAAGAATTTAGAAACAAGATAATACTTAAATGGAAAACACTCAACGTTAGAAGTAAATCAAACAAAACTTTAACGAAGTGATTACTGTAAACTTGTGCGTTCTTCGACTCCCTTAGAGTGGAGTGCCTGACACTTTTCTCGTCGTTTTTGGTCAAATCTTGACATCTTTGGCCCTTCTTGATTACCTCTCGAAGGACTCCGAAGAAACGTTTATCCTTTTCACGATTTGAACGCTTCCAACAGCCAAAAACAACACAAGCATAGTGCATTTTAGACGCTCGCCAGCCCACCACTTTGAGCCTGGCATAGTAATGAGGTCAAGACAAAATAAGGTGGATTCTGTAGGATGTAAAATGGTGTGCTGGGGCTTGATTAGTTGGTCGACATAAGCAGATTCCACTGTATTGCTAATGGATGTTGGTACAATGTTATGCAGGAAAAAAACAAGAGAAGCCATATTAAATAGTAGTCTATAAACGCTGTGGTGGTTTGGATGGAAAACCAGCCGTGTGTTTGGGAACAGTACAAGCCAGTTGTCTGAACAAAATTCTAATCTGCCACTAAGCCAACATGTCTATAAATATCTAGAAGCGCTCACTGGGACTAAACACAATCCATGCCATGTGGTGCAGGCAAAAACTAAACAGGTAAACATGGTAGCAGGGAGCGGTAATAGGTCAGCCAATCAGAGCTAAACTTTACCGTCAGCCTGATCCCGGAAAACCGTGTGATCATCGGCAAAACATCTCGTGCCGGAAATGTTACCATAGTCAAAAATCGGGCCCTCCAGCAAATTCACAATATCCATCCGATTGACTTTGGTCAGCACTGCAGTCAAGGAGTCCGCTATGGAAATGAAAACCAAACAACTTTTGTAAAACAGACAGTAAAGTATGGCGTCACATTAGTACCAAAAATCTAAGCGCGTAAAAACTGTTAAGCGCGCTGATTCTCCACTTCGTGCGCGCGCGCGACACCCTTTTGCGTGCGCGCGGTGCCTTTGTGCGCGCGCGCTGTCTCGGTCTGTGCGCTGTCATGTTTCATTTTGGTACTTTGGGGGCGGGCATGCTTAGACGGCCCCTTCTTTCTGATTGGCTTTGAAAAAAAAAAAAGAAACCAAAAAAAAGAAAAATACAACTTCAAGTAGGTTGTAAAAAAAAGGCAGATGAAGTGAAACTCTAGCAATGCTTTTCTTTCCACTCTCTCATGCACACAGATACTCATGTTATGAGAAGTGTATTGTTTCAAAAATATTAACATTAATTGTTGATATTTTAAACATCTTTCAGATTACATTGCTCGAATTCAAAAACCACTTTACTACACAAATATTAGGCCCAATGTGCAGGATTATTCTATTAGTATTAGTTATTTTTATGTTTTATCATATCTTAGCCTATTTTTATATGGTCTTATTATATTTATATTTCAGTTTTTATTGTATTTTATTTTATTTTATAGTTTTTCATATTGTAGTTTATTTTTATGTTTGATTATATCTTATCTTATTTCATATTATTTTTGGACTTTTACCTGATGTGTATTTTAATTATTTTTAATCCATTTATTTGATCATCTAGTGCAGGGGTCGGCAACCCAAAATGTTGAAAGAGCCATATTGGACCAAAAATACAAAAACAAATCAGTCTGGAGCCGCAACAAATTAGAAGCCATATTACATACAGATAGTGTGTCATGAGATATACATTGAATTGAGATGACTTAAAGGAAACTAAATGAGCTCAAATATAGCTACAAATGAGGCATAATGATGCAATATGTACATATAGCTAGCCTAAATAGCATGTTAGCATCGATTAGCTTGCAGTCATGCAGTGACCAAATATGTCTGATTAGCACTCCACACAAGTCAATAACATCAACAAAACTCACCTTTGTGTATTCACGCACAACGTTAAAAGTGTGGTGGACAAAATGAGACAGAAAAAGAAGTGGCATAAAACACGTCCTAGAAAGTCGGAGAAAGTTATACATGGAAACAAACTATACGGTGAGTTCAAGGACCGCCAAAATTAGTAGGACAAAACGGCGCTCGCCAAATACTCGAATCAGTGAAGCATGTTTAATATAAACAGTGTGCTTTATAACAATTAGGGAGGTTTGTGTCATGTTTGTCCTCCTACAGAAACCATACTAAAACAAAAAAATATTATTTTTTTCCCCTCATCTTTTTCCATTCTTCATACATTTTTGAAAAATCTCCAGAGAGCCACTAGGGCGGCGCTAAAGAGCCTCGTGCGGCTCTAGAGCCGCGGGTTGCCGACCCCCGATCTAGTGTTTCCTCAAAGAGCCCTCTGGATCTCCACGTCCAGAGGGCTCCTGTGATTGGCTATTGTCATTATGTAGTTATTATTATTGTTGTTTGTTTATTTTTATGTACATGTTTGACTGTCTTCATGGGGTGTGGGTGTTATTTCTCATTTTGTTTTTAACTATGTAAAGCACTTTGAGATGCATTTTAAATGTATGAAAAGTGCTTTATAAATAAAAATGTATTATTATTATTTTTAGTAATAGTACCCTTACAATCACTCCAAAGCAGTTCAATAACTTACCTCTTTTTCAGCCAACATTTTTTTATCCACTTCTTCCTCCGTAAATCTTGATACATATTGACGATGACCCGCCCTGCTATACTTCTGATTGCTCAAAGCCAATCAGAAAGAAGGGGCCGTCTAAGCATGCCCGCCCCCAAAGTACCAAAATGAAACATGACAGCGCACAGACCGAGACAGCGCGCGCGCAGAAAGGCGCCGCGCGCACGCAAGAAGGCACCGCGCGCGCGCAAAAGGGTGTCGCGCGCGCGCACGAAGTGGAGAATCAGCGCGCGATAACAGTTTTTACGCGCTTGGATTTTTGGTACTAATGTGACGCCATAGTAAAGGTACAGTCGGACGTCACGTGTAAAAAATAGTCTTACTTGTGGCGTTTTTCCCTTCGCGACTGACCCACTTCTTTAAGAGCATGAAGCTCTGTGCTGTCAGTGAGTTGGGGTTCTCTAATCTGACGTGGTTGATCTCGTCCACTGTGAAGTTCATCTCCCGAGCCAGCTCTAGGACGGGACACACAGTAAATGCTCTCCTTGGAGCCGCTTTATGACTTCCAGCACAAAGACAATGGCAAGTTCATTAGTTGCACTGCAAAACGTGAAATCTAAGTGAGATGAAATATGTCAAATAAGGGTGATATTTGCTTATTTTCTGTCTGATAAGATCATTCTTCTCACTAAGCAGATTTTATGTTAGAGTGTTTTACTTGTTTTAAGTGTCCTAAATGATGTCAGTAAGATATTACAGCTTGTTGCTGAGATTTGATGAGCTATATTGAGTAAAACATGCTTGAAACTAGAATATCAAGTGTTGCAAAGCTGTGTCATCAACACTCACAAGTAGGGATGTCCGATAATGGCTTTTTGCCGATATCCGATATATGCCGATATTGTCCAACTCTTTAATTACCGATACCGATATCAACCGATATCAACCGATATATGCAGTCGTGGAATTAACACATTATTATGCCTAATTTGGACAACCAGGTATGGTGAAGATAAGGTACTTTTTAAAAAAATGAATCAAATAAAATAAGATAAATAAATTAAAAACATTTTCTTGAATAAAAAAGAAAGTAAAACAATATAAAAACAGTTACATAGAAACTAGTAATGAATGAAAATTTGTAAAATTAACTGTTAAAGGTTAGTACTATTAGTGGAGCAGCAGCACGCACAATCATGTGTGCTTACGGACTGTATCCCTTGCAGACTGTATTGATATATATTGATATATAATGTAGGAACCAGAATATTAATAACAGAAAGAAACAACCCTTTTGTGTGAATGAGTGTGAATGAGTGTAAATGGGGTGGGTTGGTGCACTAATTGTAAGTGTATCTTGTGTTTTTTATGTGGATTTAATAAAATAAAAAAAAAAAAAACAAACCAAAAAAAAACGATACTGATGATAAAAAAAACGATACCGATAATTTCCGATATTACATTTTAACGCATTTATCGGCCGATAATATCGGCAGACCGATATTATCGGACATCTCTACTCACAAGTATAAAACTGCTTTTTTAAAAGTCATCATTTCTTATTTCAAGCATGAAAAAAAAAAATCCTGACTTTGACACAATTGTGTCTCATAATTAAAACAGATGACAGCCAAATGGACTTTGCTGTTTTATTTTCAATGAAACAATAGAAAACACGGACTCATATAGTAGTACAGTTGGCACAGTACAGTAAACTGACAGGTAATATTTAAACATTTGACATTTCAAACAATTTTGAACAGAAATAGTTCATGCACATTTAGATAAATTCTTCAAAATTATAATAAAAAAAAAATTAGCCGGGGGTCGGGCTGTAAATAAATAAATATATATATATATATATATATATATATATATATATATATATATATATATATATATATATATATTCCTTGCGCACTAATTGACTGAAAGAGCACGCACTTGGCACGATGATGTCATGTTATCCATGGAAAAATGCATTTTTCGACAATATGATTTGCCTGAGCGGCTAGGAGACCCCGAGAGTAACAAGCGCTTGTCTTGTTGCCTTTCCATTAAGAACAATAAACTAGTTTTTAGTATAAGTTTGCTGGTTTCAAGAAATGTCAAGATAATGGCACTAGCATTTACTTCATTTAAGAATATTTTTCAACATACTGAGAAAAAAGGTCTCATTTGTTTTTTCTACCAAGAAAAGTGCACTTGTTATTAGTGAGAATATACTTATTTTAAGCTATATTGGGTTCATTGAGGTTAGCTAATTTGACTTGTTTTGGAAAGTCTTGACAAGCCAAATTTTCTTGTTCTATTGGCAGATAATTTTGCTTAGTTCAAAAAAATTACCCCTAATTTTTGTATTTTTTCCCCTTGTTTTTGAACACTAACTTTTTGCAGTGTATAAACTGGTACCAGAAAGGGGAACTGCATTTTTGGGGGAATTTTGCCAATTGTTCACAATTATTAGGAAAGACATGACGGATGGATTTTTTAAAAATTAATTCTAAATATTAAATACATTTGATCAAAATTCCGCCTACAAAGCCCTTAATAACACCTCTATTAGGGTTTTATATACATGATATTAACAAAAACACATCACCACTTTTGCTTTTTTTTTTCTTCATCACTGATTATTACTCACTGCAGACTTAATTAGAGCCACCAAACATAATAAACATCACTTACTGTACAATGTCTGCTGTCATTAGGATGCCAACTGCTAGGATGTTCATTTATTCCCAATTAGATGAAAAATGTCTCATGATCAGAGGTGGGTAGAGTAGCCAGAAATTGTACTCACGTAAGAGTACTGTTACTTTAGAGTTTTATTACTCAAGTAAAAGTAAGGAGTAGTCACTCAAATATTTACTTGACTAAAAGTAAAAAGTATGTTGTGAAAAAACTACTCAAGTACTGAGTAACTGATGAGTAACCTGTTCGTTTAATGATGACGGCAACAAATAATGCACAAAAACATAAAAATAGCAATGAGCAAATTCAGAGCCAGGAATATCTCTTAAGCAAGTAAAACAATAATATATATTAAATAATAATACATTAACATAAAAAAAATGAAGGCAAATTGAGCCACAATAACTTAACAGCACTACAGGCTCAGTAGGCAGAGATTACAAAGGAAAATAACAAGTTAGCCTTTACACAAACCATAAACTGATAGGTGTGGGCTGCACCTGAGAACACACTGTGCACTTCTGATTGGTGTTTGTATGCATGTGTGTGTGTGTGTGTGTGTGTGTGTGTTTGTGTGTGTGTGTGTGTGTGTGTGTGTGTGTGTGTGTGTCTGTCTATGAGGCTGCAGTGCGTTAATAAATGATTCATAGCAGGGAAGCTAACATCAGCCTACGGTGACAGCCAAAATATCTACTAACGTTACTTACCGCCATGTGCTTCCTCAAATTTGACGTTGAGTTCATGTAAGCTTAAGCTTGTTGTTTGCCGCTGAAACTTTATGTGCAGTTAATCATGTGACCGCCTGGCTCTGTTTGATTGGTGAAACGGAGTCAAACGTCACCAGTGACTGCATTTGATTGGTGAAACGCAGGCATGCATAGATCCTACTTTGAAGGTCTGTCTGACGGACCAAAACAAACAAAGCGTGCATTAACAGATGGATAAAAATCAGTAGCGAGTAGCGAGCTGAATGTAGATAAATGGTGCGGAGTAAAAGTAGCGTTTCTTCTCTATAAATATACTCAAGTAAAAGTATGTTGCATTGAAACTACTCTTAGAAGTACAATTTATCCCAAAAGTTACTCAAGTAGATGTAACGGAGTAAATGTAGCGCGTTACTACCCACCTCTGCTCATGATCCTTGCGAAAAAACAGGGTGGGATGGGGACAAGTACTTCTTGTGTCGTCTGAAACGGCTGTCAAAGTGTCCCAGCTTGTTGGATTATATTCTCCGCCATCTACTTTTCAGGTGAGATGCATGTTTTATGATCTACAATAAACTTAGTTTGTCTGCGTCAGCGTTTATAATAACAATATCACTAATACTTGGTTAATATTCAAGTCACCAAATGTAAATGGAGTATTGTTGGCGCTTTTTAAATGGTTATTTATTAAATTTTATGGGCGGAATAGTGGAGCTCCCATTGGCTCCGCTTAAAGCCGACTTTTATTTACGTTTATTTCATATTTAGAATGCATTAAACAAATGTCTTTCATAATGATTGTGAACGATAGGCAAAATTATAAAAAAAAAAGGTGCAGTTGCCTTTTAACTTACAAGTGCCCCAAACTACCAGTATTTTGAGATCTCTCTGCTTTTTGTTATACTTTAAGTTGCAAGCATAAATTTGGGTTACGAGCCTTCCCACAGCTTGCTGGCATAGCAAATGCCACTGCGAACCCCGTTAAATCGGCCCAAAACCGTCCGGTCTTACTCACTGGCATTAAATTACTATGGTACATTTTTAGTCTACTTTATACCTTTTGTTTCCATCCTTATCCTTTCCGACCTTCGTAACTGAGCTACTGTGTGGAACAACTTTCCTTGTGGCTCATTGAAGTTTGTCTAAGTCCAAGTCTAATTTATAGCTAGAGAAGGACATAACTTTTGTTTGTTTCCAATCACTGGAAGCCTTGGCAGTGGTCCAGCTTCTGCAGCCTTCCAATGTGGTCCAGCTTCTGCAGCCTTCCAATGTGGTCCAGCTTCTGCAGCCTTCCAATGTGGTCCAGCTTCTGCAGCCTTCCAATGTGGTCCAGCTTCTGCAGCCTTCCAATGTGGTCCAGCTTCTGCAGCCTTCCAATGTGGTCCAGCTTCTGCAGCCTTCCAATGTGTTCCAGCTTCTGCAGCCTTCCAATGTGTTCCAGCTTCTGCAGCCTTCCAATGTGGTCCAGCTTCTGCAGCCTTCCAATGTGGTCCAGCTTCTGCAGCCTTCCAATGTGGTCCAGCTTCTGCAGTCTTCCAATGTGGTCCAGCTTCTGCAGTCTTCCAATGTGGTCCAGCTTCTGCAGCCTTCCAATGTGGTCCAGCTTCTGCAGCCTTCCAATGTGGTCCAGCTTCTGCAGCCTTCCAATGTGGTCCAGCTTCTGCAGCCTTCCTCCATTGGCGCTGCTAAGATTTTCTCTTCCACTGAAGCTGCCGCGAGATACTGTGTCCAGGCATCCCCCCACTCCTCTGATTGTGGGAGATGCCAAAACTAAGAAGATCTGTTTTTAAACACCACTACTCACTGCTATTCGAGAGCCAAAGTTCTAGACATTGTTAACCCGCTCATCTTCCTTTTTCCGTAACTCGGCAACTCGGCTCATTGTTCATGTTGGATCTAATGAGATGGCAAGAGGCCAATCAGAACAAACCGTGAAAGGATTCCAAAGTCCTCTTCAGTCTGCTGGACGAGGTCTATGCTTTAAAATGATTGCTCAGGAAGGTTTATTATGTCTTCTCATCCATATACTTTTCCAATTTTCTTTTACTCCGACAATATTTTCGGTATACTGGATGACTGAATTTTTAACTAAATTAAAAAAAGCACAGATTAAATACATTTTTAATCATTTCCCATGGGCGGCACTGATTTGAGATGAAGTGTTTGGAGTTACGAGCTCAGTCATGAAACCAACCATGGTCATTTATCAAGTATACTGCACACAACATCAATACCACTAATGAGTTCATTGTAAACAACAGTAGTGCAGGTTTCAAACCTACTGACATTTCAATTAACGCGCATGAAGAGGTAGATAAAAGCTACTGGATGATGACCACTCATAAAAAACTTGAAATGCAGCTACTGTAATCTCGATAGAAAAGTACATTAGGAGATTGCAGAGACACACTGCAAAAAGTCAGTGTTCAAAAACAAGACATAAAAATACAAAAATGAGGGGTATTTTATTTGAACTAAGCAGAATTATCTGCCAATAGAACAAGAAAATTTAGCTTGTCAAGACTTTCCAAAACAAGTAAAATTAGCTAACTTCAATGAACCCAAAAATAGCTTAAAATAAGAATATTCTCACTAATAACAAGTGCACTTTTCTTGGTAGACAAAAAACAAAGACCTTTTTGCTCAATATGTTGAAAAATATTCTTAAATGAAGTAAATGCTAGTGCCATTATCTTGACATAATGATATGCGCTCGGCATTACATTTCTTGAAACCAGCAAACTTATACTAAAAACTAATTTATTGTTCTTAATGGAAAGGCAACAAGGCAAGCGCTTGTTACTCTCGGGGTCTCCTAGCCGCTCAGGCAAATCATATGGTCTAAAAATGCATTTTTCCATGGACAACATGACATCATCGCACCAAGTGCGTGCTCTTTCAGTCAATTAGTGCGCATATATACAGCCCGGCCCCCTGGCCAAAAATTGTAATTTTGAAGAATTTATCTGAATGTGCATGAACTATTTCTGTTCAAAATAGTTAGAAATGTTAAATGTTTAAATATTAACTGTCAGTTTACTGTACTGTGCCAACTGTCCTACTATATGAGTACGTGTTTTCTATTGTTGCATTGAAAATAAAACAGCAAAGTCCATTTGGCTGTCATCTGTTTTAATTATGAGACACAATTGTGTCAAAGTCAAGATTTTTTTTTCCATGCTTGAAATAAAGAAATTATTTCTTTAAAAAACTAATTTTCTACTTGTGAGTGTTGATGACACAGCTTTGCAACACTTGATATTCTAGTTTCAAGCATGTTTTACTCAATATAGCTCATCAAATCTCAGCAACAAGCTGTAATATGTTACTGAGATCATTTAGGACCAAAACCCTTAAAACAAGTAAAAAACTCCAACATAAAAACTGCTTAGTGAGAAGAATGATCCTATCAGACAGAAAATAAGCAAATATCAGCCTTATTTGACGTATTTCATCTTACTTAGATTTCACTTTTTGCAGTGCGCAGCTTGCTAATGCCAATGTTTTGACCTAATTCAAAACAGCGGTGGTAACTTGCATTGGTGGACAAGGCACCCGGCATTATATGAGTTAATTGAACATGGAGATAATCAATGTTCTTACCTGTCCAGCTGAGCCCCAGGTGATCTGCTACGATGGCCATACGCAAATCCGTTCGCTCACAAGGGCTCTGGGGACCTGGAGAGACAGGAGGAGAGTAACAGATTAATACTTTGCATATTCCTCTTGCCATTTATCAGAGAGAAAACTAAACACATACAAGTTTCCTTTTCTGGCCACTTTTTCCCATCAGTAATATTGCATTTGGGATAAATGCAGTTATGACTTAACAGTATTTCAATGGTTATTATATATAAATTATTGGTGTTATTTTCAGGATGGCAAGAAAAGGCACTGTCACTATACATGTGGTGGTCTATGACTATTTGTGGTATGCAACCTTTAAGCAGGCATTAACTGTCATGAGAACCACACAAAACAAACCATGACTCTTAAACAGTAGTTCTACAAATCTAGAGTGGAAAAGCTCCATGTTACAATCTAGTATGTGGACATGCGCTATTCTGTATTCTTTGCAAATTCTACTGTATGGATAAGACTACAGTAATGACTTCAGCCTCGCCCTGAACAGAGACAAGACAAACCAGGTTGTACACCGGGTGTACCGGTCACTAATCTACAGGGCACACAAGGTTGGGGGGAAAAAGGGGAACAGAGGGAAAGGAATCTTGCAACAGAGACGATACAGGACACAGTACATCCATGACAATGGTTCAATGACAGCTACTGTCCTATGGGAAATATAGAATAAACACGCCACAGGCATTCCAGTCAATCAATTCAACGACCACAACATGTCATGCAACTAAAAGTGAAATAGCTCAATATATAGAATGTATTTTATAGTGTGAAAGTTTTACAAACTAGGCTTGATCTCTGCGATGGGAGGTGTTCGAGACCCTGCGAGTCCCTGACTGCCCTCCTTCCCACCAGTCCGCCTACTCCTCCTGCTCCTCTGACTGCCAGAGGCCCTGTCCGTCGTCGCCATCTTTGCCCCTACGGACGGGGCCCCGGCCTCAGCCCTCGAACCTTTACCAGACCTGGACGAGTGGGAGGGCTGGGAAGGTTGAGAAGGCTGCGAGGTGTCTGACAGAGATGTGCTCCGGGAGGTGCTGTCTTCCTCCGACTGATCTGTCTGCTTCTGCTTCTCTTCGTCAGACAGCCGGTCCACCAACTTTATTGTCTCTCCGCTAATGTCTTTAAAGTATTCAATGGTGCGCTTGCAAACCTCGCTAGGCTTCTCCTGTCTGGACGCCCTCTGGCTCGAGACCTTGCTGACCTGATGCCTATCCTTCAATGGTAACCTTGAGGGCAACTTAATGGCTGCTCTTTCTGTACCCAGCGGCCTTGTTGGCACTGATCTAACCCTGACTGATTGAGGTGTGCTAACTGTGGCTGTGGCACTGCTCTTTTTAATGTCTTTGATTGGTATTCTAGACCTGGGTTCTACTTTGGCAATGGCTGGTGCTCCTCTTTTCCTAGTCTCAATTGTCACTGCTTGTTTGGGCTTCTGCTTGCCTATGGCTGTTCCCTGGGTGTGCAACGATCTCCCTGATGCTTTCACTGGAAGCCTGGATCTGGGGAGCTTCACTTCACTGTCTTTAACTGGTTCCCTTTGCTGCTGCACTTGACTTCTTATATCTACTTTCTCTTCTAAATCCCTACAACACAGTGTCTCTACCCTGCTTGCTTTCTGAAGTGTGGGCTCAGAGGAGGACTGCAGGTTGAACACTACACTGCCGCACTGAATGTAGTTGGCCTGAATGCTAGAGGACTCGAGGTTATTGTTGTTGTTGCAGTTTTCAGTGGGGTAATCTCTTTTCTCTGAATTGGCCTCTGTGTCTTTACTAGTCTGCCTCTCTGTACACTGGCCTTCTATGCTGATGTATTCTGGCACTACCTGGCCCTCCGATATCTCAGTTTTAAAATCCCCAAGATCCCCTGAGTCTTTTTTCACAGTAATAGAGGCGGTTATGCCCATCTTAATGGGGGTGCGTAATTTGGGGTCAACCTTGGAGGCTGTAATTGTGCATGAGGATGCGGTCTCAGCTATGGCTTCACAGGTGGGTACTTCGATACCAGCATTGCCAGTGTCACTGCCAGGGTGTGAAGGGCTGCATTTGGCTGTTGCTGCTGGTGTTGTGCTGCTGCTGTTGCCTGTGGTTGTATCTATAACCGTCACCTTCCCATCTATTGTGGCCCTCTCCCCTGTTTTTGACTGTGAGGAAACTACACCCAGGATCTTGCCCCCTCTCCCCTTTTCCCCTGTTAGAGGGTCAGAGGAATGCTCACCAATCTGAAAAAACTGAAGCCTCTCTTCAACAAAGTCCCGCTTGCTCATGTCAATAGCACCACTGCGGGTCATCTCAAACATCTTCCCTTCGTGGAAAGGGAAGGGGTTAGGCTCACTAGTTGGTGTGCTCTCGTCAGTCGGCGTTCGAGCAGGGGTTGTGTCGGGTGTTGTGGCCTGTGATTTGTCCTCCACCGACAAACCAAAGGGCTTAGGGTCTTCGTCTTTGGTTTTGGACTCGTAAACTCCCTCATTATCGCTTCCTTTGGTGGACCAGGGGTCAAAGTCAAGGCCTTTTGTGGCTACTGTTTTAAAGGTTGCGTTTAGCTCCTCTTCAAGTTGGTGGCCAAAGTAGTTGTCATCGAAGCTCTGCCTTTCTGGGTGTCTTCCTTCAACAGTGAAGTCTTCCTCTCCACTGCTTTTTGATGAAGACGGGTTGGCTTTAGAAGTTCCATGATTTCCCCCTTCCTCACACTTTTCTTCCTCTATAACTTCGAGCTTGGACTGACCAAATGAGCGTTCAGCTGCTTTTCCATCGTTGGACAGACTGGATGTTTTTAGATCCTCGCTCAGTCCATCGTCATCCTCCTGGAAATCGTAACCATCTAATGAGTCGATCTCAGTAGCATCAGTGTCATGGGAAAACTCAGCAGTGGTTGCAATGGAGCAGTCAGTGATTGATTGGTCATTCCCATTTTGTTCCATGTCTACATCCTCCTCCTTTACGACTCCATTGACGCTAGATTCCTTATTTCCATTCTTCTCTGATCTTCTGGGTTTTGAGCGTTTGTCCCCCTCCTCTTTCATCTTGAAAGTGTACCTTTTGACAGGGATGGGATGGAAGACAGACTCGTCATCACTGGAATCACTGTTGTCGGCTCCGGGAGGAATGGGGGATGGAGGCTGGACCCTGATGATTGGCTCGGCTATGAGGTGCTTGTCATGCTCCTCTTGAAGGTTTACTTCCATCATCTCCGTTTCTGTCTCAGAGGATGCACAAGACTTTCTTTTCTCAGGGTCGGACTGCTCGGTGTCTAAAGGAGGGGGTGGGGGAAACTCTATATAAGGAACTCTTTTCCCCTTGGACTTGTGTTGATCTGCTTCCTGTTTCTTACTGTGGTTCTCTGAGGATGGTTGCTTGGATTTGTCCCTCAAAGTCTCTTTGTAGATAAAAGTCTTCCCGTCTTCCTCTTCAGACTCCTCTGGGATAGGACTTGGCATGCCAGTCATGGAGCCTATCACAGAGTCAGGCATTCTGGAGGCCAGGCTAACTTCCTCTGAGCTTGGGGCCTCGGGGGTAACAGGACTCTTTCCAGAGCTGTCTATGAATGTCACTTGTTCTAGAGTGCCATCTTCAGGGCCACCTTGTGGAGATGTAGACTGCTTTTGTTTGGCACTGTAAAACGTTCCCCTGGTCTCGTGTACTGTCCTACTCTCATGGCTTACTATTTTTTTGTAGGTTCCCAGTTGCCCAGAAGCTGTTTCTTTCTCATACTGCTTACCCACTTGAATGCTGACATACACAGGTAAAGGTTTGATATCTTTGAAACCTTCAGTGACAACTACAGGGGCTCCGTGATCCAAATACTCTACTTGGTCACTGTCAAGACCGTTACATGTGATATTGGACTGGCTACAGTCTGAGTCTGTGGACTTTCCCGACGATCCACAAGTAGATTTGTTGGATTCAAAGCTACTATGTATCGGGTTTCGGGCTAAGATCGGCGTACGAGAGCCATCCTTCTCATGTGATTCAACAGAGGCATCTAACTTTAAAAATGGGGAACTGCGATTTTCTGATAAATTAGATGGCTTTCTTACCGGAATTTGAGATTCCGAGTTTTTTTTTAGACCATCATTGCTATTTTGATTCTCTCTAACAACAAATTCAGTGTAAATGATTTTCTTTGACGTTTCTTGTCTTTGAGACTCACTGTTATTGTCATCTTTTATAGAGTCGTGGCCTAATGAATGAGCTAATTTTGGAGATTGAGGTTTATAGGTCCCGTAGCCCTGGCTCTCCCATGTTTTGAATGATTTCTTGTCTTCCGGATTCTTTTCACTAGATTGTTGCCCGGGTGAGAACCTGGACTCGCTTTCAAGAGCTCTTCTCTGGTTTAATGGACTGTCTGGTGTGCTTGGAATGTTTGAACCTGCAAATACCTGGTACACGGGTAGCTTACTTTCGTGAAGCTTCCTAATAGGGGGATTTGGATTTGGACCAACCTGAGAAACCCTACCTTGTTTTTGAGCCTCTTGTTCGAACTTAAGCCTCACTGCACTGACTTTGGATGAAGACATTTGAAAAGGTTTTGAAACTTCACTTGCATTTGATTTGCCATCTCTGGCATCTGAGTCACTATACTGTAGCAGTACTCTCCTCTCTGGGCTGCTGGGTAAACTGGCACATTTTCTTTCACTAGCGCCAAACCTGTCCCTTAGTCTTTCTCTGCTCCACTCTTCCCCACTGGCTCCATTTCTATACACTGATCTCTCTGGGCTGCTGTGTGTAGAACTAGGCCCTGATCGTGATTCTCTAAAGTCTGGCCTGCGAGACTTCTTTTCGGGCGAGGAGAGTTCATCATTAAGCTGCTCTGTCTTATCTCTGAAGAACTGCGAGACCTCACTGAGCTTTTCCTCTGCCTCCTTTACCGTTCTGTCTACTCTTTCCTCGTAAATAAGTTGTTCTCTCTCCTTTCTGTCTGTCTCATCTGTTGATACACGCATCCAGACTGACTGCTTTGGGCTACCAGGTTCAGAGGAATGCTGCAGAAGTGTCATTGTGTCAAAGTTGTCGTCAACGCTGGCCATTCTACCTGATGCGTCAAACACATTTCGCGACGAGCGAAATATATATTCTGTTCTTGGACCTCCTGATCTACCCTCACTTCTGTCTGGTGAGTGGATGTGAGACCTCTCTTTAACATGTTCCTCAATGTCAGGATGGGACTGGTCAAATTGATCAGAGAGTAACATTTTTTCTGCAAAATTATAAGACCCTCCCCTTAGCTCTGATGATTCATCCTCATTGTACTCCACAGATTGCTGGCTAAGCAATTTTAAGGTTTTATACGATTCATCTGCCATTAGTTGGGCTGAGCTAGGACGACTATCTTCTTGTGACATGGGGTTGAATCTGGAGGCGTCAAGATATGTAGGTGGCTCCTCTGGTTCCCAATCTTCTTTCCTAGTTCCTGGGTAGTAATACATCTCATTTTCAGAATGGTTCTTGGTCTCTCTGATGATGACCTCTGTCGGTTCCGTTTTATTGCCCTTTTCAATGTGCACCTCAATTATTCTTTCAACCTTTGGTTTGATGTCTTCAAGGACTCTTTGTGATGTTTCTTCATTGCTCGTTTTGTGCTCAAAAAGTCCAGCGAGCTCCCTAGAAGGGTCCTTCCCTGATTGAAAAGCCTTCATGATGTCGTGAACGGACATAGTTTCCTCGCACCTCTCGGAGACTGCTTCACTTCCAGACGGTTTGTGATAGACCATCCTTGTGGTGGTAGTGATGTGAGTTTCCTCTTTTAAGCGTATGCCTTTACCCATAGGATCTTCATCAGGGACAGCTTTTACTGAATATCCCTTATTCAGCTCTGGGGGGTATGTAGCTTGATTATGATGCCCCTTAGACTCCGTATCAACATATCTGATGGGATTTGCCTCCACCATTGGAGTTTGCTTGTTATCTTCAGGGGGTTCATAGCTCCTGATGACATGAACAACTTCAGTCCTTGTCTCAGTGATCATTGGGGGGGCTGGGATGTCCTGAAAGGGGGCCTTTGGACCCATGCCTTCAGCGCTCTGGGGGGCAGAGGGTGTTCTTTCACTTCTAGTCTCAAAGCCACTGTCTGAGAGGGGACTTTTATCTTGTTCATGAGATATATCATCAGGGGATTCCAGCACGGTGTCAGCACCAAAAAGTGCATCTGCTACTTTACTCAGTTCTTTGTCTGAAGGTGAAGCTCGCATGGTTGTTGGAGGCATTTTCAGCTTTTGCTCCTGAACTGCCATGGTGGGTTTCAAGACACGTTTTTGCTTCTCCTTGCCATCCGCTTCTCTTTTCCCCTCCTCCACCGTATGCATTTTGGAGAAAGAACTACTACCGACATCGTTGACCAGGTAGTCGACGACTTTAGAGAGATTGAAGTCTCTATCTTGTACTGGTTTTGCTTTTGCTTGAGGGACCACAGTCTCGTATCTTGGGGGATAGCTCCAGTTGCTTGGTGGTTGTTCCACCGGTACTTTTGAGAAGCGGATATCATCCAAGCTCCCCCTTGCTGTGGAATCTTTTGCGGTGTCTTGAGTAAGGATTTCACTTACTTTCACCAGATCTTGTTTTACTCTCTCCACAATCCTATATGGCTCTTCGTCTTCTACCTTTGCTGCTGAACCAGACGGAAAACTTTTATTGGCTGTGGAACTTGGGTCGGTCTGCAAAATGGCTGACATTCTTATGAGGTCCTCTTTCATGTCAGCGACATCTTTCAGGATTTCTTGACTGGATGACAACGGGGATGTTGTGTTTGACTTCAAACCAGAGGGGAGATGAGAAGATTTGGTTGGGGAAAGAGTTCTTGCTAAGGATGACTGTAACTGGGGATTCATTTCAGGGGGAACAGCTTTGCGTGGGGACAGAATGGCAGCAGTTGACCTGGACACCTCTGGCAACTTCTTAAACTGTGGCTCTGGCAGTACGTTTATAACAGAATACACTGGAACCGTCACTGTGTTGGAGGTTGCAGCAGTGGTGGCACTCGGAGGGGATCTTAGCGAGTTGTAAAGGGAACTAGAAGCTGAGGATCTAATGGACTGATACGAGGACGAAGCAGACGAGGACAAAGACTTTAAGGTGCCGTAGCCAGCCGAGCAAGAATTTAATGTTTTTTCAACCTCATCAAATGCTGCGTTGACACTGGTGGTTGCAGCGTTGGTGGTTGCTTGTATTCTTTCTTGGAGGCTGCTGGCGAGGAGAGAGGTCGGGGAGGAGGAACGGTACTGTACTTGCGGCGCTGTTCCATTGATCAGAGCTGCAGCACTTTGAGGGGGGTTGGATTTGAGAGGTGACGACAGAGAGGAGAAGAGGTTCCTTGGCGGGCCTGGCGCATCTGAGGAAAAGGAACGAACAGAGGAGAGGCCAGGGACGGTTTTGATTGGTGAGGATGACGACGATACCGGACCGGCGGATCCCCCCACACCGGTCTTGTATGCCAGGGGTGAACTGAACATACTTAAAGACGATTTGGGAGATGTTGGAGGTGTCATGGCTATTGATGTCCTCTCAAGAAGAGAACCTCCTCCTGCAGACGTGGGTATAGGGGAGGTCCTGGCTGAAGCACTTTTTGCAGGCGACGCCAGGTGACTCGGAGCCACTTGGCTTGGGTACTGAGCATGCTGCTGGACTACAGTTTTTATAGGAGAGGAGATTGTTCTGTAAGACCGGATGGGGGAGGCCGCGTCACTAACTGACTTATTAACAGACGAGGGCGATCCGGTAATGTTTGTTTTAACGGGGGAGGCCGAGTTGATGGACCAGACAGACTTCAGTGGAGAGGCAGAAGGCGTGTTGGATGACGAGCTGGAGAGGGAGCCAAACCCAGACTTGGCTTGGCCAGCGACGGCGACAGGAACAGGCGACCACGCCTGATAAGATCTCGTTGGAAAGACAGGTTTGTGAGGGTTGCCAGAAGGCTGTGCTCTTTGCGGACTTCGATCAGGTGTTTCTTCGACAATAATTCAAAATAAATCAAACAAACAGAAAGGAAACAACATAAAGTGGAACGTAAAATAATGTCAACATAACACAAAGGAAAGAGAAATTCCGTCAGAAACAGCATCACTTGAGGCGGTAAAGACAAAATTGTACACTTGATGAATATAGAAGGTCCCTTCTACACATCCAGGATGACATGGGACATCTAAAGAAACAATGATTCATGACAAAATACAGTGGTGGATGTAACAAGAACGTGACACCACAACCAAAACGTACTTTTGATGAGCTTCATGTTTGATTGGCTTGCAGCAACTGAGACGTTTAGGTTGCGTTCACACTTTTGGTCAAAAGTAATCAAGCAATCGTCCGAAAATCAGAAAATCATCTAAAGGATCTGTCTCGGTCCACTTGCAAGTAAACTCTGGTGCCATTTGTTTTACTTGAGCTAAAATAAAAATGGCTACATGGACCGGTGTTAAAATAACAACAAAACAATTAGAAATGACAAACATGTTAGATAACATGTGTGCCTCGGCTCTGCTCTCTCCCTGTGTGGGATAGTGATGGGTAAATGACGCCTCAGTGAGTGTTTGGCACACTCACCGGCTGTATTGACACTGCACTGTTGCTGTTTTATCTGCTGGATAAAAAAAGTCACTACATCTGACCGACAAATAAAATGAATGGCTAGCAATGAATAGCTTAGCACAGGGGTCGGCAACCCGCGGCTCCGGAGCCGCATGCGGCTCTTTGACCACTCTGATGCGGCTCAGCTGCATACTTGCCGACCCCCCCAATTTTCCCAGGAGACTTCTGGATCTCAGAGCCTCTCTTAGTTAACTCCCAGGGCAAATATAATCCTATTTTCACTCTGATTACTAAATTAAGGGCGTGCCCTAAATGCACTGCAGTAATTGTCCTCTATAGCATTTACAAACAGCGTGCCAGCCCGGCCACATGTTGTACCTAGCTTTTACTTGCACACGTAGGAGACAGCAAAGCATATTTAGTCATCAGCCACACAGCTTACACTGGCGGTAGCCGTATAAAACAACGTTAACACTGTTACGTTACAAATATGCGCCACACTGTGAACCCACAGCAAAAAAGAATGAAAAACACATTTCTGGAGAACAGCCGCACCGTAACACAACATAAACACAACACAACCAATACCCAGAATCCCATGCAGCCCTAACTCTTCCGGTCTAGATTATACACCCCGCTACCACCAAACCCCCCACACATCAACCCCCCCCCCTCCGTGCGTCGGTTGAGCGGAAGAGTTAGTGCTGCATGGGATTCTGGGTATTTGTTGTGTTGTGTTTATGTTGTGTTACAGTGCATATGTTCTCCAGAAATGTGTTTGTCATTCCTTTTTGGTGTGGGTTCAAAGTGTGGCGCATATTTGTAACGTAACAGTGTTAAAGTTTTTTTTTTACGGCTACCGTCAGTGTAAGCTGTGTGGCTGCTGACCTAGTACGCCAGCTGAAGCGGCATTGTACATGTGGTCGAGCAGGTACGCTGTTTGGGCAGGCTGTAGAGGGCGCCAAAAGCAGGGCCATCATGTCCTGTTATTCCGGAGTCTCCCGGAAATAATGAAAGTGTTGGCAAGTATGACGCTATCAAGCACCATTCATTCAAAACTCGCGGGCCGCCCTAATATCAAATTTCCATATTAAAGTGCGTGCCGGTGCGTGTGTCTGAGACCCCTGGTCAACATAGCACAAAGCAATTTAAGCTTTGTATGCGGTGTTTTTCATTTTAAATTAAAAAATTTTTTTTGTGGCTCCCATTATTTTCTTTAATTTGTGAAACTTGCCAAAATGGCTCTTTGAGTGGTAAAGGTTGCCGACCCCTGGCTTAGCAGGAAGGAATATAGCTGAATGGTCACCCGTTTTTTTCTTAAAGTGGTACACACGTGGATGGTTCAGTATCGTTCCACCCGTGACGAGTAAGCGCCCTTCATATTCAACCTAACAGACAGCATTTTGGTTTGGAACATTTGCGTTATAAGTCACAAAAGACGGACAAATCCAGTCGCTTTCTTTTTGTTCTTTACTCCAGAGTTTGGTGCCACGGCTAAAATACCAAGGTAAACACGAAAGTATCTCGAAGATGTTTCTTTCTAGAGTGTGAACGCAGCCTTAATGTCTGTGTTGAAATGACATGCTGTCCATTGTGTTTGGTTCATTTTCAATGCCAGAGTTGACCCCACAAGTTTATAGCATACAAATAAAAATCACATGATTTATTCGGCCAAGACATACAGCGAAATCAAGAGGTTGCACTTTACATGACATATTGCTAAATCAACAATTCAGTATGCTTATTCATTCTTTTTTTTTTAAAAGGGGCATTAAAACAGAGGTGGGTAGTAACGTGCTACATTTACTCCGTTACATCTACTTGAGTAACTTTTGGGATAAATTGTACTTCTAAGAGTAGTTTTAAAGCAACATACTTTTACTTGAGTATATTTATAGAGAAGAAACGCTACTTTTACTCCACTCCATTTATCTACATTCAGCTCGCTACTGATTTTTATCCATCTGTTAATGCACGCTTTGTTTGTTTTGCTTTGTCAGACAGACCTTCAAAGTAGGATCTATGCATGCCTGCGTTTCACCAATCAAATACAGTCACTGGTGACGTTTGACTCCGTTTCACCAATCAAATGCAGTCACTGGTGACGTTTGACTCCGTTTCACCAATCAAATGCAGTCACTGGTGACGTTTGACTCCGTTTCACCAATCAGATGCAGTCACTGGTGACGTTTGACTCCGTTTCACCAATCAAATACAGTCACTGGTGACGTTTGACTCCTTTTCACCAATCAAATACAGTCACTGGTGACGTTTGACTCCGTTTCACCAATCAAATGCAGTCACTGGTGACGTTTGACTCCGTTTCACCAATCAAATGCAGTCACTGGTGACGTTTGACTCCGTTTCACCAATCAAATGCAGTCACTGGTGACGTTTGACTCCGTTTCAACAATCAAATACAGTCACTGGTGACGTTTGACTCCGTTTCAACAATCAAATACAGTCAATGGTGACGTTTGACTCCGTTTCACCAATCAAATGCAGTCACTGGTGACGTTTGACTCCGTTTCACCAATCAAATACAGTCACTGGTGACGTTTGACTCCGTTTCACCAATCAAATGCAGTCACTGGTGACGTTTGACTCCGTTTCATCAATCAAATGCAGTCACTGGTGACGTTTGACTCCGTTTCACCAATAAAATGCAGTCACTGGTGACGTTTGACTCCGTTTCACCAATCAAATGCAGTCACTGGTGACGTTTGACTCCGTTTCACCAATCAAATGCAGTCACTGGTGACGTTTGACTCCGTTTCACCAATCAAATGCAGTCACTGGTGACGTTTGACTCCGTTTCACCAATCAGATGCAGTCACTGGTGACGTTTGACTCCGTTTCACCAATCAAATACAGTCACTGGTGACGTTTGACTCCTTTTCACCAATCAAATACAGTCACTGGTGACGTTTGACTCCGTTTCACCAATCAAATGCAGTCACTGGTGACGTTTGACTCCGTTTCACCAATCAAATGCAGTCACTGGTGACGTTTGACTCCGTTTCAACAATCAAATACAGTCACTGGTGACGTTTGACTCCGTTTCATCAATCAAATACAGTCAATGGTGACGTTTGACTCCGTTTCACCAATCAAATGCAGTCACTGGTGACGTTTGACTCCGTTTCACCAATCAAATACAGTCACTGGTGACGTTTGACTCCGTTTCACCAATCAAATGCAGTCACTGGTGACGTTTGACTCCGTTTCATCAATCAAATGCAGTCACTGGTGACGTTTGACTCCGTTTCACCAATAAAATGCAGTCACTGGTGACGTTTGACTCCGTTTCACCAATCAAATGCAGTCACTGGTGACGTTTGACTCCGTTTCACCAATCAAATGCAGTCACTGGTGACGTTTGACTCCGTTTCACCAATCAAATGCAGTCACTGGTGACGTTTGACTCCGTTTCACCAATCAAATATAGTCACTGGTGACGTTTGACTCCGTTTCACCAATCAAATGCAGTCACTGGTGACGTTTGACTCCGTTTCACCAATCAAATGCAGTCACTGGTGACGTTTGACTCCGTTTCACCAATCAAATGCAGTCACTGGTGACGTTTGACTCCGTTTCACCAATCAAATATAGTCACTGGTGACGTTTGACTCCGTTTCACCAATCAAATGCAGTCACTGGTGACGTTTGACTCCGTTTCACCAATCAAATATAGTCACTGGTGACGTTTGACTCCGTTTCACCAATCAAATGCAGTCACTGGTGACGTTTGACTCCGTTTCACCAATCAAATGCAGTCACTGGTGACGTTTGACTCCGTTTCACCAATCAAATGCAGTCACTGGTGACGTTTGACTCCGTTTCACCAATCAAATGCAGTCACTGGTGACGTTTGACTCCGTTTCACCAATCAAATGCAGTCACTGGTGACGTTTGACTCCGTTTCACCAATCAAATACAGTCACTGGTGACGTTTGACTCCGTTTTCACCAATCAAATGCAGTCACTGGTGACGTTTGACTCCGTTTCACCAATCAAATGCAGTCACTGGTGACGTTTGACTCCGTTTCACCAATCAAATGCAGTCACTGGTGACGTTTGACTCCGTTTCACCAATCAGATGCAGTCACTGGTGACGTTTGACTGCGTTTCACCAATCAAATGCAGTCACTGGTGACGTTTGACTCCGTTTCACCAATCAAATGCAGTCACTGGTGACGTTTGACTCCGTTTCACCAATCAAATGCAGTCACTGGTGACGTTTGACTCCGTTTCACCAATTAAATACAGTCACTGGTGACGTTTGACTCCGTTTTCACCAATCAAATGCAGTCACTGGTGACGTTTGACTCCGTTTCACCAATCAAATGCAGTCACTGGTGACGTTTGACTCCGTTTCACCAATCAAATGCAGTCACTGGTGACGTTTGACTCCGTTTCACCAATCAGATGCAGTCACTGGTGACGTTTGACTGCGTTTCACCAATCAAATGCAGTCACTGGTGACGTTTGACTCCGTTTCACCAATCAAATACAGTCACTGGTGACGTTTGACTCCGTTTCACCAATCAAATGCAGTCACTGGTGACGTTTGACTCCGTTTCACCAATCAAATGCAGTCACTGGTGACGTTTGACTCCGTTTCACCAATCAAATGCAGTCACTGGTGACGTTTGACTCCGTTTCACCAATCAAATGCAGTCACTGGTGACGTTTGACTCCGTTTCACCAATCAAATGCAGTCACTGGTGACGTTTGACTCCGTTTCACCAATCAGATGCAGTCACTGGTGACGTTTGACTCCGTTTCACCAATCAAATGCAGTCACTGGTGACGTTTGACTCCGTTTCACCAATCAAATGCAGTCACTGGTGACGTTTGACTCCGTTTCACCAATCAGATGCAGTCACTGGTGACGTTTGACTCCGTTTCACCAATCAAATGCAGTCACTGGTGACGTTTGACTCCGTTTCACCAATCAAATGCAGTCACTGGTGACGTTTGACTCCGTTTCACCAATCAAATGCAGTCACTGGTGACGTTTGACTCCGTTTCACCAATCAGATGCAGTCACTGGTGACGTTTGACTCCGTTTCACCAATCAAATGCAGTCACTGGTGACGTTTGACTCCGTTTCACCAATCAAATGCAGTCACTGGTGACGTTTGACTCCGTTTCACCAATCAGATGCAGTCACTGGTGACGTTTGACTCCGTTTCACCAATCAAATGCAGTCACTGGTGACGTTTGACTCCGTTTCACCAATCAAACAGAGCCAGGCGGTCATATGATTAACAAGCTTAAGCTTACATGAACTCAACATCAAATTTGAGGAAGCACATGGCGGTAAGTAACGTTAGTAGATATTTTGGCTGTCACCGTAGGCTGATGTTAGCTTCCCTGCTATGAATCACTGTCAAATGTACATCGTGTGGGGACATTTATTAACGCACTGCAGCCTCATAGACGCACGCACGCACGCACGCACGCACGCACGCACGCACGCACGCACGCACGCACGCACGCACGCACGCACGCACGCACGCACGCACGCACGCACACACACACACACACACACACACACACACACACACACACACACACACACACACACACACACACACACACACACACACACACACACACACACACACACACACACGCATGCATAGAAACACCAATCAGAAGTGCACAGTGTGTTCTCAGGTGCAGCCCACACCTATCAGTTTATGGTTTGCGTAAAGGCTAACTTGTTATTTTCCTTTGTAATCTTTGCCTACTGAGCCTATGGTGCTGTTAAGTTATTGTGGCTCAATTTGCCTTCATTTTTTTAATGTTAATGTATTATTATTTAATATATATTATTGTTTTACTTGCTTAAGAGATATTCCTGGCTCTGAATTTGCTCATTGCTATTTTTATGTTTTTGTGCATTATTTGTTGCCGTCATCATTAAACGAGCAGGTTACTCATCAGTTACTCAGTACTTGAGTAGTTTTTTCACAACATACTTTTTACTTAATATTTGGCTGACTACTCCTTACTTTTACTTGAGTAATAAATCTCTAAAGTAACAGTACTCTTACTTGAGTACCATTTCTGGCTATTCTACCCACCTCTGCATTAAAATACAGATGTCTTGTAAAATATTGTTGTTGTTTTACTTGAGAAAAAAGGTAAAGGGGCCAAGATGTTAATATTAATGATAGTGAAACATATATATATATATATAAAGTGCAACCTGTTACAAAAGTAGACACAGCCGCATACAGTCACAAAGCCAATAATAGAAGAGGGAAATGGCCACAAAATGAATCGTAAAGCAACATTTGGTACAGTCAATGGAAATAAAACGTGGTGGTTCCAAGTGATGAATGGATGACGTCACAAAGTGCTGAAGTAGCATGAGACAATGCTGAGCCAGGCGTGACACAGTAGAACATGCGAGAGATGACGGTGGAGAGAAATGATGGATGCCAGCTAAATCTCCATCGACACCTTATAAAGGGACCTTCATCCTATTCATTATGTAGACACAGCAACATGAAATAAACAAAAAGGGGGGAACTCACTGGCCGCAGGGTCGGTCAAATAGCTGTAGCGCTTACGCAAAGCTAAGGAGGCAAAGGTATGGCGTCGCTCGGGCTTTTCAGTCTGAAACAAACAATGAAGAGAACTTGAACATAATGTGTCATGCATGTTTACAAACTGACTTGCACAAACAAATGCTAACTTATTTACGTCAAAAACACCAAAGTCACTCACAAATTGGCATATTTAATGGGGACGCAACAACATTGGAGCGCGTTACCGACGCCACGGAACCGGGCGACAAAATAGTCTGAAGTGTGCAAAGATGAGGTGTGCAGCATCTGAACGCGCTACGTGGAATTATTTGCGCTGATTGACACGTTTCCATGCATGCACACCACTCAGTGAGCCTGTGGTGTGTCACAGATTAGAGTGGCAACAGTAAGATTAAAGAGGAGAAATCAATAGAAGCAGTTATGGTGTAACGGTGCGCCATCATCACCGTATTAAGGTCATGCTTTCATTCATTTAAGGCAGTGCGCCTCATATATTGGGGGAGGGGGGCGATACACAAACCTACAGCTAGGTGGCAGCACTGCCTCAACACACTAATACATACACTGCAAAAAGTCAGTGTTCAAAAATAAGAAAAAACAAAACAAAAATGAGGGGTATTTTATTTGAACTAAGCAAAATTATCTGCCAATAGAACAAGAAAATGTGGCTTGTCAAGACTTTCCAAAACAAGTCAAATTAGCTAACCTCAATGGACCCAAAAACACCTTAAAATTAAAGCTGCAAGCAGCGTTGGTCGGGCCCGCATATTTGGCAGGTGCTAGTTGCTGAAGGATGTCAATCTATGAAATGTAGTTCTAAGTGAGACCTACATAGAGGTTTTTGTTTCATGTCTCTAAGACGTTCCTACCGGAAGTTACAAGCAGTAGAGCGCAATTTTGAGTTTTGGGGTTCGTTTTTTTTTATTAGATCGCAATTTCCACCAGTCCTGATGTGTGTGAAAAGTTTGGTGAGTTTTGAAGTATTTTAAGGGGGTCAAATTACAGCTCAAAGAGGCAAAAATGAGTGTTTTTAGTACATTTTTTTCTTGAAGGGGAAATTGGTTTTTGCCCGAGGATGTCAAATTATGAAATGTAGGTCTAAGTCAGACCTACATAGAGGTTTTTGTTTCATGTCTCTACGACCTTCCTAGTGGGAGTTACAGGCAGTTTGTTTTTGTTTTTTCCTAGGGGGCGCTAGAGCGCAATTTTGAGTTTTGGGGTTCGGTTTTTTTTATTAGATCGCAATTTCCACTAGTCCTGATGTGTGTGAAAAGTTTGGTGAGTTTTAAAGTATTTTAAGGGGGTCAAATTACAGCTCAAAGAGGCAAAAATGAGTGTTTTTAGTACAGTTTTTTCTTGAAGGGGAAATTGCCAACTTCCTGTTGGTTTTTGCCCGAGGATGTCAAATTATGAAATGTAGGTCTAAGTCAGACATACATAGAGGTTTTTGTTTCATGTCTCTACAACCTTCCTAGTGGGAGTTACAGGCAGTTTGTTTTTGTTTTTTCCTAGGGGGCGCTAGAGCGCAATTTTGAGTTTTGGGTTTTTTTTTTTTATTAGATGGCAATTTTCGCAGGTCCTGATGTGTGTGTCAAATTTGGTGAGTTTTGAAGCATGTTAAGTGGGTCAAATTAGAGTTTATTGTGGCAGCGGAATAATAATAATAATAATAATAATAATAATAAAACCTTACAAATTCAATAGGTCCTTTCGTCCCATTGCAAAAGGACTCCCTTTGGGATTCCTTTGACAATGGGCCGTGCGGGCCCTAATAAGTATATTCTCACTAATAACAAGTGCACTTTTCTTGGTAGAAAAAAAGAGACCTTTTTGCTCAATATGTTGAAAAATATTGTTAAATGAAGTAAATGCTAGTGCCATTATCTTGACATAATGATATGCGCTCGGCATTACATTTCTTGAAACCAGCACACTTATACTAAAAACTAATTTATTGTTCTTAATGGAAAGGCAACAAGGCAAGCGCTTGTTACTCTCGGGGTCTCCTAGCCGCTCAGGCAAATCATATTGTCTAAAAATGCATTTTTCCATGGATAACATGACATCATCGCACCAAGTGCGTGCTCTTTCAGTCAATTAGTGCGCATATATACAGCCCGGCCCTCGGCCAAAATGTTTTTAATTGTAATTTTGAAGAATTTATCTGAATGTGCATGAACTATTTCTGTTCAAAATTGTTAGAAATGTTAAATATTAACTGTCAGTTTACTGTACTGTGCCAACTGTACTACTACACTACCGTTCAAAAGTTTGGGGTCACCCAAACAATTTAGTGGAATAGCCTTCATTTCTAAGAACAAGAATAGACTGTCGAGTTTCAGATGAAAGTTCTCTTTTTCTGGCCATTTTGAGCGTTTAATTGAGCCCACAAATGTGATGCTCCAGAAAGTCAATCCGCTCAAAGGAAGGTCAGTTTTGTAGCTTCTGTAACGAGCTAAAGTGTTTTCACATGTGTGAGCATGATTGCACAAGGGTTTTCTAATCATCAATTAGCCTTCTGAGCCAATGAGCAAACACATTGTACCATTAGAACACTGGAGTGATAGTTGCTGGAAATGGGCCTCTATACACCTATGTAGATATTGCACCAAAAAGCAGACATTTGCAGCTAGAATAGTCATTTACCACATTAGCAATGTATAGAGTGTATTTCTGTAAAGTTAAGACTAGTTTAAAGTGCTTTTCCTTCAAAAATAAGGACATTTCAATGTGACCTCAAACTTTTGAACGGTAGTGTATATGAGTACCTTTTTTCTCTTGTTTCATTGAAAATAAAACAGCAAAGTCCATTTGGCTGTCATCTGTTTTAATTATGAGACACATTCGTATTTTTTTTCATGCTTGAAGTAAGAAATAATGACTTTAAAAAAGTAGTTTTCTACTTGTGAGTGTTGATGACACAGCTTTGCAACACTTGATATTCTACTTTCAAGCATGTTTTACTCAATATAGCTCATCAAATCTCAGCAACTTTTGCAGTGTATACACAACAAAAAGTGAAATCTAAGTAAGATGAAATATGTCAAATAAGGGTGATATTTGCTTATTTTCTGTCTGATAAGATCATTCTTCTCACTAAGCAGATTTGATGTTAGAGTGTTTTACTTGTTTTAAGTGTTTTGGTCCTAAATGATGTCAGTAAGATATTACAGCTTGTTGCAGAGATGTGATGAGCTATATTGAGTAAAACATGCTTGAAAGTAGAATATCAAGTGTTGCAAAGCTGTGTCATCAACACTCACAAGTACAAAACTACTTTTTTAAAGTCATCAGCTCTTATTTCAAGCATGAAAAGAAAAATCATGCCGAGCGCATATCATTATGTCAAGATAATGGCACTAGCATTTACTTCATTTAAGAATATTTTTCAACATATTGAGCAAAAAGGTCTTTGTTTTGTCTACCAAGAAAAGTGCACTTGTTATTAGTGAGAATATACTTATTTTAAGCTATTTGACTTGTTTTGGAAAGTCTTGACAAGCCGAATTTTCTTGTTTTATTGGCAGATAATTCTGCTTAGTTCAAATAAAATACCCCTCATTTTTGTGTTGTTTTTTTTTCTTGTTTTTGAACACTGACTTTTTGCAGTGTAGTTTGTGTTACAGCCTTATTGCAAAATGGAATAAATTACTTTTTGTCCTCAAAATTCTACAAACAATACCCCAAATTTTATTTACATTTTTGTATTTATTTAGCAATTAGAATAAAATGATGCTGTACTTGAGTTATTAAAGGTTATATTACATTCTAGTAGGGATGTCCAATATCAGCCTGCCGATATTATCAGCCGATAAATGCGTTAAAATGTAATATCGGAAATTATCGGTATCGGTTTTTTTTATTATCTGTATCTGTTTTTTTTTATTTTTTATTAAATCAACATAAAAAACACAAGATACACTTACAATTAGTGCACCAACCCAAAAAACCTCCCTCCCCCATTTCTTTCTGTTATCAATATTCTGGTTCCTACATTATATATCAATATATATCAATACAGTCTGCAAGGGATACAGTCCGTAAGCACACATGATTGTGCGTGCTGCTGCTCCACTAATAGTACTAACCTTTAACACTTCATTTTACTCATTTTCATTCATTACTAGTTTCTATGTAACTGTTTTTATATTGTTTTACTTTCTTTTTTCTTCAAGAAAATGTTTTTAATTTAGTTATCTTATTTTATTATTTTTTTTAAAAAGTACCTTATCTTCACCATACATGGTTGTCCAAATTAGGCATAATAATGTGTTAATTCCACGACTGCATATATCGGTTGATATCGGTATCGGTTGATATCGGTATCGGTAATTAAAGAGTTGGACAATATCGGAATATCGGATATCGGCAAAAAGCCGTTATCAGACATCCCTACATTCTAGTCTTTGTACTTACAAAGAAACAACATTTAATAATCATTAGTCATACTTCTTAAATAGCTGGCGTGAAAAACAACAACACACGTCTCCAGCTAGGTGGCAGCATCTCATACAGTTTGTACGGAAAAATAACTAAACATCATCAGGTTGTCAATCCTATTTAAATTTAGTTGGGGTGTGAAAAGAATGATGTCCCCAAGGGGGCGCACATCAAATAATTGAGGAAGAACTGATTTAAGGGAACAAAATACCAAAGAAAAACTGCTTGGCTTTTGTCTAAAACAGGAAACCTTAACGACAGTAGAGTGTTTTCGAGCTCTGGCTTCTCCTCGGCACCATCTTTAGCCAAGACTCTGCATTTGTTTACTTAGATCCTAGCCGGGGCCTTTTGCCATCTTTTCAAACTTGCAGGAGACATCGACAACTTTTTATGGGCATTTTAGAAGCAGTCGTGCAGTGCATTTATGTTGAGACCACTTTTTTTGTTTACTGCTTAAATTGCCCGACATAGAAAGATGGAGGCTGCAATACAAAAATGTCATACTTTAACAAGTTGTTGTCATATAGTTAGTCAAATATTTCTATGGGGAAAAACAATCATTCAGAAAATAAAAAACGCATCAATTGAATTTATTTTGATCAGCCCCTTAAGTCATCTCGCAGCTATGAACTTATAAAAGGATGTTGCTGAACAGACAATGTGTCCAATACTTCTTATTCTTGACAGTTTAGATAGTAGTCTAATGTACATAAGTATTTGCCTGGTTGCCTTTTGTAAGCCATTTGTGTAAATATTTAGGTTGTCCTCTTAGGTTTTTGGATATAAGTCAAATGTAAGTCTCTAGGTAATAGTCTTATGTTAGTCTTCATATTGCAGTCTTGTGTAGGTCTTTAGATGGTTGTCTTATGTTAGTCTTCATATTGCAGTCTTGTGTAGGTCTTTAGGTGGTTGTCTTATGTTAGTCTTCATATTGCAGTCTTGTGTAAGTCTTTAGGTGGTTGTCTTAGCGGTTTGTGTAAATATTTAGGTTGTAGTCTTATGACAATCTTTAGGTTGTAGTTTTGTGCAAGTCTTTAGGTCAGGGGTGGGCAATTAATTTTTACCGGGGGCCGCATGAGCAACCCGAGCACTGCTGGAGGGCCACACCGACAATATTTCAATTAAATTTTGCTCAAATTATTTTTGATATATTGTAAGATAGATAATAATGATAATAATATTTTCATTTAACCTAACTTATCTTTATACAAAAGCAGATGGCTTTTGATGGTTTTATTTTTAACACTTTCTTACACAACACTTCCTGATGTGTAATACAATGCAAAAATTTCAATTTCTGTCACTTTATCCTGCATCCTCTTTGTTGTGAACGTAGCACGCCTGTAAGGTGATTGGCGAAGAAGGAGGAAGCGTTGCTGTTGCGGAAATGAGGAGTGAGGATTGGTTTTCCTTTTGGAAAGAACAAGATAAGTTGAGCTGTGTTAGTATAGGTTGCTCAATAAAAGTTTAAAAAGAGCATCAGACTTGGTGTGCACTTCTTCTGGACGCTACAATTGATGTCAGAAGTGGGATGAAATGCCTCCCAGTACGCCTTGCCATTAAACCTGGGAGTCTTCATTGAGGGCGGAATTCCCCCGTGGCAAGCAGCGTGGCTGCACCTGTAAACGCTCTCTCTCTCTCTCTCTTTGCGGCGAGCTCCTCACGTGGCACGTACCTCCCGATGACGTAGCACACAAGCAGTGCAGTATGCGCAAAGTTTTACTTCTGACACCAATTGTAGCGTCCAGAAGAAGTGCACATCAAGTCTGACGCTCTTTTTAAACTTTTATTGAGCAAGCTATACTAACACAGCTCAACTTATCTCTTTCCTTCCACACGCACGTCTATCCTCACTCCTCATTTACACAACTCAAGAAGACAACATCAACTTCAGCAGGTCGTTACACTATATTCTTTAAACACAACAACGTGTGTAACACAAATTAAGCACACGGCTTTACCTTTACTTGGCAGTCCATGTCTTTTTTAAAACACGCCATTCGTCATCAACTTTTCTCTTTTTAGCGTCTCGGGGATAACCGGGCATCACTTGTCGCTGTGCGCCTTCACTCACAGGACACACGCCCATAAATAACACTTTTCAAAATAAAAGCAGCACAGTTGTATTGCACGCACGACAAATATGTTTTTTTAAATTTATTTTGTAATTTGTGATTGCCTCTGCGCGCACGAGCATACGTCCACACGGAAGTAATACAAATAACACTTTTCAAAACAAAAGCAGCACCGTTGTATTGCACACTCGAAATAGATACTTTTTAAAATTTATTTTGTAATTTATAATTGGCCTCACGCGGGCCGGACAGGGACGTACAAAGGGCCGGATGCGGCCCGCAGAATGCCCAGGTCTGCTTTAGGTAGTGGTCTTATGTAAGTTTTTAGGTAGTAGACTTAAGGTTGCAGTCTTATGTAAGTCTTTAGGTACTAGTCTTGACTAAGTCTTAAGGTGGCAGTCTTATGCAAGTCTCTAGGTAGTAGTCTTACATAAGTCGTTTGGGTAAATCTTTAGGTTGTAGTTTTGTGTAAGTCAATCAATCAATCAATCAATGTTTATTTATATAGCCCTATATCACAAGTGTCTCAAAGGGCTGTCTTTAGGTAGTGGTCTTATGTAAGTTTTTAGGTAGTAGTCTTAAAATTGCAGTCTTATGTAGGTCTTTAGGTACTAGTCTTGAGTAAGTCTTAAGGTGGCAATCTTATGTAAGTCTTTAGGTAGTAGTCTTACGTAAGTCTAGGTAGTAGTCTTATGCAAGTCTCTAGGTAGTAGTCTTACGTAAGTCGTTTGTGTAAATCTTTAGGTTGTAGTTTTGTGTAAGTCTTTAGGTAGTAGTCTTATGTAAGTTTTTAGGTAGTAGTCTTAAAATTGCAGTCTTATGTAGGTCTTTAGGTACTAGTCTTGAGTAAGTCTTAAGGTGGCAATCTTATGTAAGTCTTTAGGTAGTAGTCTTACGTAAGTCTAGGTAGTAGTCTTATGCAAGTCTCTAGGTAGTAGTCTTACGTAAGTCGTTTGTGTAAATCTTTAGGTTGTAGTTTTGTGTAAGTCTTTAGGTAGTAGTCTTATGTAAGTTTTTAGGTAGTAGTCTTGAGTAAGTCCAAATATGTTGACAATGTTGTGCTTGATCTTGCGTGTCCTTTCCAAACGTGCAAAATAAAAAGCCAAATAGTGCTCCCACAACGACAATGAGTGTTAATAAATCACACTGCGTGTGCTAAACAATGATATTTGCATTTCCTCCTCCCAGTATTGTGGGCGTCTTGATGATGGGCATATATTCCGCATATTAACCAAGGCAGAGACGCTAAATGGAGGTCTAAGTCCGCTCCCTTAAGTAGATCAGCTTTGCGTGTGCTATCAAGTTTGCACCCGTTTTAGTACACGCAAATCTCCAGCAAGTCAATCAATCAATCAATCAATGTTTATTTATATAGCCCTAAATCACAAGTCAGGCCCTGAGTGGAACATGTAATGTACCCTTCCAACTTTGGGAGATGACGAAGAGAGCATTTACCTCATCATCAGGATCAGACTCCACATCCTGTGGCATTCCCAAGATGCATTGCAGCCGCAGGAGAGATGACACAATGGAGAGCAGGGAGAATGTTAGCGTGAGAGCGCGGGTGCGGTGCAGATGACAATGGAGCAGCACAAGTCAAAACATTACAATCAAAAAAAGGGCAAAGTATAACAAGCAGGAGAAGACGTAGCATGAGAAGCTGAGCCAGGCAGCAAAGCAGACTGCTGCTGGTACTTTGTGGGGTCTTAATCCTGGCTCACATCTCCACTAGGAGCCTGAAAGGTCACGTGACCCGGGTGCGCCTACCTTCCTGTGCGCGGGCAGTGTGATGTTCAAATTGCAAATGGCCGCCTGTGTGACACCTTTTGAGCTTTTGGGCTCCTTCAGGAAGGAAAGGCGTCCACACGGCTCTTGGCCCAAGTCCCTGATCTGTTGGGGGGGGGGCACAAGTGTTAGAGGAGGACAACATGAAGACCAAGGCACACTTTGTCAGAGGACAACATGAAGACCAAGGCACACTTTGTCAGAGGACAACATGAAGACCAAGGCACACTTTGTCAGAGGACAACATGAAGACCAAGGCACACTTTGTCAGAGGACAACATGAAGACCAAGGCACACTTTGTCAGAGGACAACATGAAGACCAAGGCACACTTTGTCAGAGGACAACATGAAGACCAAGGCACACTTTGTCAGAGGACAACATGAAGACCAAGGCACACTTTGTCAGAGGACAACATGAAGACCAAGGCACACTTTGTCAGTGCAAATATTCACACAACACTGACATTTCTTCACTTTGTTTGCAAACATTTTCCTTTGTGCCGTTATTGTAAAAGACATTTTCTGACGAGTGATGTCATCCACCTGCTCCACAAACTCCTCCCATTCCTTTTGTCAGAAGAATTGTAAATAAATTATCACACAATTGGTTTGCTTGCAGTTCAGGTTGCCATGGTTACGATCCACCGGAGCTGTCTTTGATCCAATCAAACAAAAGGCGGACAGCTTGTAAATCTCCACTGTGGGCGATGCAACGCGCCGTAGAGGTGTCGGTTTCTCAGATCTTGGACAGCAACGGGAAGGGCCTTATCAGGACCCGAAAATCTACGAGCAGAGAGGGGGGCAAACCTGACACCGCTCCAAGCACCTTTTGTTTCAACTGTTTATGACCCAGTGCAGCTGCTGCATAATTAAAGATTAAGATTAAAGTAGCAATGATTGTCACACACACACTAGATGTGGTGAAATTTGTCCTCTGCATTTGACCCATCCCCTTGGGGAGCAGTGGGCAGCAGCGGCGCCGCGCCCGGGAATCATTTTTGGTGGAGAGCCCAGCTGCAGCTATGTAATCAGGGGATGCCCAAATAAATGGGGAGGCGTGGAACTTTTTCCTCAGAGCGTGTGGTGTGACACTGTACGAGGGTGCAGGTCCACACGCTCTACACTCATGAGCTAAATTGAATCCTGTCTCTGTTTGATTCCTTGCTTCTTGTCTTGTTTAATAAATAGGTCGGTGTTTGAACTTGACACCTTTGTGCTGCAAAAATGTTTAGCTTTTATGTCGGTGTTTTTCAACCAGTAATATATTGACTCGTGTGGCGTGGGACGTTTTGCAATGTCACCTAATTGTTGTTTTTTTTTTGCAAACCTCTAATTGTATTCTACAAATATTGTGCCGGTGTCGTAACCATGTAATACTCCTCCATGTCAGTAGGTGGCAGCAGGTAGAGCATTGCTTTGTGGGCCAAATTTCAAATAAGAGAATTAGTGATTTTTAGAGATGTCCGATAATATCGGCAGACCGATAAATGCGTTAAAATGTAATATCGGAAATTATCGGTATCATTTTTTTATTATCAGTATCATTTTTTTTTAAATTTTTTTTTATTAAATCCACAAAGAAAACACAAGATACACTTACAATTAGTGCACCAAGCCAAAAAACCTCCCTCCCCCATTCACACTCATTCACACAAAAGGGTTGTTTCTTTCTGTTATTAATATTCTGCTTCCTACATTATATATCAATATATATCAATACAGTCTGCAAGGAATACAGTCCGTAAGCACACGTGATTGTGCGTGCTGCTGCTCCACTAATAGTACTAACCTTTAACAGTTAATCTTACAAATTTTCATTAATTACTAGTTTGTATGTAACTGTTTTTATATTGTTTTACTTTCTTTTTTATTCAAGAAAATGTTTTTAATTTATTTATCTTATTTTATTTGATTAATTTTTTTAAAAAGTACCTTATCTTCACCATACCTGGTTGTCCAAATTAGGCATAATAATGTGTTAATTCCACGACTGTATATATCGGTTGATATCGGTATCGGTTGATATCGGTATCGGTAATTAAAGAGTTGGACAATATCGGCATATCAGATATCGGCAAAAAGCCATTATCGGACATCCTTAGTGATTTTTGTATTTAATGTCATGTTTATTCACCCAGGAAAGGTCTCCTGCACATTGATACAGCAGCGTAGGTGTCAGTGGGCCGTGATTAGCATGGCGGAAGCTGGCATCGAACCTGGAACCCTCAAGCTCCGCCATCCCAAAGGCCGTTATGATTATGGTCTGAATTAATATGGAACAATCCCGTCAGGTATTTGATGAGAACCACGTCACATTGTCAATATTGGCTGCTGAGTTTCCTTTCTGAACATGGTCTGCTCCTGGTGCGCCTCTGGGTTTTTTTTTTTTCCAATGAAAAACATGCCTGCGCTCAAAAAAGGTTGAAAAACACGTTAATAAGATGAGAACTACAGTCGATATACAAAAAGTATTTGCAGCACAAACGAATGAGACAAGTTTGTGGAGAATTTGACTGTGTGGGGCAGCTGGTTATGAATAATAACACGTTCATAACATAATAACCCAAATCCTCCACACCACACCCCCGCTCCGGACAGGCTAACCTCCTCCAACCTCCGAGGACAAAGCTACGAACTATGGGAGACTGGGCTTTCTGCTCCGCCGCTGTGGAACGCTCTCCCTGACCACCTGAGGGCACCACAGACTGTGGATGCTTTTAAAAAAGGCTTAAAAACCCTTTTTAAAAAAGCCTTTTTTTAAAAAAAATATATGCATACTAGTTTTAGCTATTCGGCTGTTCTAGTTTTTATTTTTATTTATTTTTTATTATCTTTTTATTTATTTATTTTATACACTGTAGCACTTTGAGGTTGTTTACTCATGTAAAGTGCTCTTTACAAATAAAATCAATTATTATTATTATTATAATATGCAGCACAAAGGAATGGGACAAGTCTGTTGACAAGGATGACATCACTCGTCAGAAAAAAAAATTCAGCACAAACGATTGCAGTGTTACTTTTTGAACCATCTTAAAACTCATTTGTACAACGGAGAGCCCTTTTTAGACCAGTTGATCTGCCGTCTCTCTTTTTTGCTCTGCACACAGGTTATCAGGTGACCCTCACTATGGACTGGACTCTCACATTTAGTTTTCGAGCTCTGGCTTCTCCTTGGCACAAACATAAGTGTCTTCAAATAAGACATTTTACCTGGCAGTTGAACAAATCATTGTTTTATAAACGGTGTTAGCATCTAAGATGGCTAGCAATTAAGGACACTAGTTTCCAGCTAGCAATTAGGGACACTAGTTTCCAGCTAGCAATTAGGGACACTAGATTCCAGCTAGCAATTAACAACACTGGCTTCCAGCTGGCGATTAGCGGCAGTAGTCAGCAGCTTGCTATTCCCAAGCTAGTTTCCAGCGAGCTGTTACAGTGCTAAGTTATCAGCTACTGTAACAATTCGTGTGCTAGTTGCCAGCTAGCGATTAGCCCGCTAGTATCCAGCGAGCTATTACCACTCGAGTTGATTATACAGTAGATAAGTTGTATTTTTGCCTCATTCCTGTGAGAACCCTGCATGTGACTGAAGCCTTAAGCAGTGGGACTCGCTGCTAGCGTGCTCAAACAACCAGCAGGTGGCAGATAATACTGTAATAATAATAATAATAATAATAGATTTTATTTGTAAAAAGCACTTTACATTGAGTAAACAACCTCAAAGTGCTACAGTGTATTCATTTAAAAAAAAAAAAAATTTAAATAAAAAAATTAATAAAAATAAAAACTAGAACAGCCAAATAGCTAAAACTAGTATGCATAAATCTAAAAAAGGCTTTTTTAAAAAGAAGGGTTTTTAAGCCTTTTTTTAAAAGCATCCACAGTCTGTGGTGCCCTCAGGTGGTCAGGGAGAGCGTTCCACAGACTGGGAGCTGTATCATCCCTTTCTATTTGGGACTGATCAGGTGTGCGGTGCCTTCACTCACACTTGAGGAAGGAACACACCGCAATGTCTTGGAATAAACGAGCAGCACGTTTGAGAGGATACAAATATGGTGTGACGAGCGTCCTGCACCAAGTCTCCTGACACCTCACACCAGCGACTAGAGAGCTTCCACACTTCATCAATTCCACATCCGCTGAGATTGCTGCACATCTAGGTCACTTCTTTCCTAATCTAGTCCACTAATACGAGGCTCCCTGGAGGTATTTGGCTTTCTTTTCATCACACGCTACATAAAAAGGCGGCCTGGCGGAGGTGAGAAGAAGAAAGTGACGCACCTTCACGTTGAAAGGAAGACGGTTTTCCTTGAAGGAGTAGAAATTAAAAACCAGCTGCTGCCCACTTTTGGCGAGAGGAGACAGGTTGCCATAGCAATCCACGTGGATGGGCTTGCCCTCCAGAACCTGCAAGGGGAGAAGATGCTGAGGAGTGAAGTGTTGGCAAGGACGCCATTATGGAAGTGACTTTGTTACAGTATAATGTGTCCCCAGTTTATGACCACAACATCTCTTTCAATTGTTTACAAGACTTCATGGAAGGGACTTTGTTACAGTATAATGTGTCCCCAGTTTATGACCACAGCCTCTTTAAACACTCAAGTTTGAAGTTGACTTGATGATGGACATAATCTGCAGTGTTGACATGTGACATCCAAACAATTATACACTTATTTAATAATACCACCTTAACATGTGACAACCAATTATACACTTATTTAATAATAATACCTTAACATTTGACATACAAACAATTATACATCTATTTAATAATACCACCTTAACATTTGACATCCAAACAATTATACATCTATTTAATAATACCACCTTAACATGTGACAACCAAACAATTACACACCTATTTAATAATACTACCTTAACATTTGACAACCAATTATACACTCATTAAATAATACCACCTTAACATTTGACATCCAAACAATTATACACCGATTTAATAATACCACCTTAACATTTGACAGCCAAACAATTATACACCTATTTAATAATACCACCTTAACATTTGACAACCAAACAATTATACACCTATTTAATAATACCACCTTAACATTTGACAACCAAACAATTATAACTTATTTAATAATACCACCTTAACATTTGACAACCAAACAATTATAACTTATTTAATAATACCACCTTAACATTTGACAACTCAATTATACACTTATTTAATAATACCACCTTAACATTTGACAACCAAACAATTATACACCTATTTAATAATACCACCTTAACATTTGACAACCAAACAATTATAACTTATTTAATAATACCACCTTAACATTTGACAACCAAACAATTATAACTTATTTAATAATACCACCTTAACATTTGACAACCAAACAATTATAACTTATTTAATAATACCACCTTAACATTTGACAACTCAATTATACTTATTTAATAATACCACCTTAACATTTGACAACCAAACAATTATACACTTATTTAATAATACCACCTTAACATGTGACATCCAAACAATTATACACCTATTTAATAATACCACCTTAACATTTGACAACCAAACAATTATACACCTATTTAATAATACCACCTTAACATTTGACAACCAAACAATTATAACTTATTTAATAATACCACCTTAACATTTGACAACTCAATTATACACAACTAATTGGAAGACTGAGATATATTCTTTGATGATGATATTTGCCCAGCAGCCCACCTCGATGTCTTTACTGCGCGCCACTTCTTCAAAGTTCTCCTGCTGCTCCAGCGTCTTGTCCACTTTGTCGTCCGTCATGCAAAAGCAGCGAAGGCGAGCCTCGACCGGATCGTTGGTCTTGGCGAAGACCACAAACTTGGCCAGGTACGGCACGCAGATCAGCTCCCGGTATAACTGAGACGCCAGACTCACCGTCTCAGGAATCTGGTGACAGTCTGCCAGCCAGAACCTGGAGAGGAGACCAGAGGATCAGTGCCAATATAGTATACTAGTAGAGGTATACTATACTAGTAGCGGTATACTGTTCTAGTAGCGGTATACTATACTAGTAGCGGTATACTATACTAGTAGCTGTATACTATACTAGTAGCGGTATACTGTTCTAGTAGCGGTATACTATACTAGTAGCTGTATACTATACTAGTAGCGGTATACTATACTAGTAGTGGTATACTATACTAGTAGCGGTATACTGTTCTAGTAGCTGTATACTATACTAGTAGCTGTATACTAGTAGCTGTATACTAGTAGCGGTATACTATACTAGTAGTGGTATACTGTTCTAGTAGCGGTATACTATACTAGTAGCTGTATACTATACTAGTAGCGGTATACTGTTCTAGTAGTGGTATACCATACAACCCGAGTGCCAACCTCTTCTTGTCTCACCTGGCCGACACATTTGTGGTGAAGGAGACACAATCGGTGACGAAGGACAGCGGTGTGGTTCCCGTGATGTCCTCCCACTGGGCGGGGGACGTCCCTCCTGTGCAGGACAAAAAAAGGTGAGTCACGGACTAGGTGTAAAAAGGTGAGTCACGGACTAGGTGTAAAAAGGTGAGTCATGGACTAGGTGTAAAAAGGTGAGTCATGGACTAGGTGTAAAAAGGTGAGTCATGGACTAGGTGTAAAAAGGTGAGTCATGGACTAGGTGTAAAGAGGTGAGTCGTGGACTAGGTGTAAAAAGGTGAGTCATGGACTAGGTGTAAAAAGGTGAGTCATGGACTAGGTGTAAAAAGGTGAGTCGTGGACTAGGTGTAAAAAGGTGAGTCATGGACTAGGTGTAAAAAGGTGAGTCGTGGACTAGGTGTAAAAAGGTGAGTCTTGGACTAGGTGTAAAAAGGTGAGTCGTGGACTAGGTGTAAAAAAGTTGAGCCGTGGACTAGGTGTAAAAAGGTGAGTCGTGGACTAGGTGTAAAAAGGTGAGTCGTGGACTAGGTGTAAAAAGGTGAGTCGTGGACTAGGTGTAAAAAAGTTGAGCCGTGGACTAGGTGTAAAAAGGTGAGTCGTGGACTAGGTGTAAAAAGGTGAGTCGTGGACTAGGTGTAAAAAGGTGAGTCATGGACTAGGTGTAAAAAGGTGAGCCGTGGACTAGGTGTAAAAAGGTGAGTCATGGACTAGGTGTAAAAAGGTGAGTCATGGACTAGGTGTAAAAAGGTGAGTCATGGACTAGGTGTAAAAAGGTGTGTCATGGACTAGGTGTAAAAAGGTGAGTCATGGACTAGGTGTAAAAAGGTGTGTCATGGACTAAGTGTAAAAAGGTGAGTCGTGGACTAGGTGTAAAAAGGTGTGTCATGGACTAGGTGTAAAAAGGTGAGCCGTGGACTAGGTGTAAAAAGGTGAGTCGTGGACTAGGTGTAAAAAGGTGAGTTGTGGACTAGGTGTAAAAAGGTGAGTTATGGACTAGGTATAAAAAGGTGAGTCATGGACTAGGTGTAAAAAGGTGTGTCATGGACTAGGTGTAAAAAGGTGAGTCATGGACTAGGTGTAAAAAGGTGTGTCATGGACTAGGTGTAAAAAGGTGTGTCATGGACTAGGTGTAAAAAGGTGAGCCATGGACTAAGTGTAAAAAGGTGAGTCATGGACTAGGTGTAAAAAGGTGAGTCATGGACTAGGTGTAAAAAGGTGAGTCATGGACTAGGTGTAAAAAGGTGAGTCATGGACTAGGTGTAAAAAGGTGAGTCATGGACTAGCAGGTGAAGGTGTGCGTGCCTGTGATGCTGCACAGCAAACGCAAACACGGCGCGGCGTCTCCCCGCCGACCGCTGGGATGTCCTTCTGCGGAGCGAGGCGGCACGGGTATGGTCATGGTGATGGGTTTGTGGAACTTCCTCCTCCTGGGCTCCACCGTGACGATGGGACTGAAGGTGGCTCTGTTCCCCAGCACCGCCCTCACCAGGTCATCCGGGACCGGCTGGGCCTGCAGAGACAGGAGAATGTTGCCTTCAAAGACCGGTAAACAAAAACAAAAAAAACAAAGTCGTGTCGTACCTGCAGGCCGACGCGGATCTTTTTGGTCAGCGCCCCCTGTGGGAAGGAGGCCTGGACCATAGGCACGGTGCTGCTGGACAGGACTCCTCCGTCAGGACCCATGTGGTTGGACTCCTGCTTGATCCTGGACACCACGGCGAAGTACTGCGGGAAGTCTCTGGTCACGATGCGGCAAATACGCTTCTTCTCCAACTCGATAGGGCTGTCCAACTCTGGAGGACAAACACAGCGGTGCCTCCACTTGAGAGTGTTTTGAGATAAGAGCAGTCCCTCACCGCCAGTTCCAAGCATTAGTTGCTGGAACAAATGTCTCCCTGAGATCCCTCCACACCACACCTGCGCTCCGGACAGGCTAACCTCCTCCAACCTCCGAGGACAAAGCTACGAACAATGGGAGACCGGGCTTTCTGCTCCGCCGCTCCCAGTCTGTGGAACGCTCTCCCTGACCACCTGAGGGCACCACAGACTGTGGATGCTTTTAAAAAAGGCTTAAAAACCCTTTTTTTTTTTTTGTAACTTTTTTTTTTTAGATATATGCATACTAGTTTTAGCTATTTGGCTGTTCTAGTTTTTATTTTTATTTATTTTTCATTATCTTTTTATTTTTTAATTTAATTTTTTTAATTTGTAATTTATTTATTTTTTTAATACACTGTACGAATCATGTTTTGCAAAGCCAAAAAAATGTTAGTTCTTAGATATTTTTGCAGTTGTTAGCGCACATGTTTTACATGCCAAACACACGAGGTCTGGTCTTCAGATGATGTCATTTAGCAGAATCCGCACACATGGAGGTCATTTGTCAATGTCATGATGTCATCATTCCTCTCCAGTCCTTCCTTTACCTTCATCCATCCCGGTCAGCAGCTCCGAGAGTTCTTCTTGGGTGGAGTCCAGCTGGTGTTCCCTCCACGTGTCGCCGTTGTCGCTCCTCAACACGATCAGTTCCCGCTCTTTCTCCCGCATGGAACCGAAATGAGGAATCTCCACAATGACGGGACTGAATGAGGAAAAAAAAAAGTCAATAAAAAGCAAACAATGAATGAAGAGCAGTGTGGAAAACTGCTGCAAAATTGGAACTATAATTAAAAACAAAGTAAGAAAGTAAGACCAAGTAAAGACTGGTTAGGAACATCTTGCTGGTTATCTGGCAGCAAACTTTGAACATCAGTAGAGTTCTTTCTTGGACAAAGAACATCAATCCAAACCCAGCAGGCACAAGAAATTGATACAACATCGATTATACGTACATGTCCTTTAAAATTGACTTTGTAACAACGTTGTAAAATAGTTGCATTTGTAAACTAAGACAACGTACAACATACAGCTTTTGAAGCAACATATGTTGCAACGTTATCATGGACGCCCCTGCTTATTTCAGCGAGACAATGCCCAGCCACGTGTTACAACAGCGTGTGCGGGTACTAGACCGGCCTGCCTGTAGTCCAGACCATTGAAAATGTGTGGCAGCTAAAATATGAGAAGGGAGACTGTTGAACAACTTAAGCTGTACATCAAGCAAGAATGGGAAAGAATTCCACTTCAAAAATGTGTCTCCTCACTTCCCAAACCTTTACTGAGTGTTGTTAAAAGGAAAGGCGATGTAACACAGTGGTAAAAATGCCTTTTTTGCAAAGTGTTGCTGCCATTAAATTCTAACTTCATGATTATTTGCACAAAAAAATGAAGTTTCTCAGTGTGAACATGAAATATCTTGTCTTTGCAGTCTATTCAATTGAATATAAGTTGAAAAGGATTTGTTGTATTCTCTTTTTATTTACCATTTACACAACGTGACAACTTCACCGCTTTTGGCTTTTGTAAAACAGCCACTGAAAGGTTTGAGTTTAAAAAGTATTATTTTTTGTTTCTATAAGAGAACATGCGTAAAATGTTTCATTAAAGGAAACTGCACATTTTTGAGGGAGTTTTTCCCATCATTCACAATCTCTCTGCTATGTAAGACACACATGTCCATTTTTTATGCATTGTAATTTCTAATATACCATATTTTTCGGACTATAAGTCGCAGTTTTTTTCATAGTTTGGCCGGGGGTGCAACTTATACTCAGGAGCGACTTATGTGTGAAATGATTAACACATTAGCGTAAAATATCCAATAATATTATTGATCTCATTCACGTAAGAGACTAGACCAGGGGTCGGCAACCCAAAATGTTGAAAGAGCCATATTGGACCAAAAATACAAAAACAAATCTGTCTGGAGCCGCAACAAATTAGAAGCCATATTACATACAGATAGTGTGTCATGAGATATAAATTGAATTAAGATGACTTAAAGGAAACTAAATGAGCTCAAATATAGCTACAAATGAGGCATAATGCTGCAATATGTACATATAGCTAGCCTAAATAGCATGTTAGCATGGATTAGCTTGCAGTCATGCAGTGACCAAATATGTCTGATTAGCACTCCACACAAGTCAATAACATCAACAAAACTCACCTTTGTGCATTCATGCACAACGTTAAAAGTTTGGTGGACAGAATGAGACAGAAAAAGAAGTGGCATAAAACACGTCCTAGAAAGTTGGAGAAAGTTATACATGTAAACAAACTAAGGTGAGTTCAAGGACCGCCAAAATTAGTAGGACAAAACGGCGCTCGCCAAATACTCAAATCAGTGAAGCATGTTTAATACAAACAGTGTGCTTTATAACAATTAGGGAGGTTTGCGTCATGTTTGTCCTCCTACGGAAACCATATTAAAACAACAACTTTTTTTTTTTTCCTCATCTTTTTCCATTTTTCATACATTTTTAAAAAAGCTCCTGAGAGCCACTAGGGCGGCGCTAAAGAGCCGCGGGTTGCCGACCCCTGCTCTAAGAGAACATGCGTAAAATGTTTCATCTTTAAAGGAAACTGCACTTTTTTGGGGGGAGTTTTTCCCATCATTCACAATCTCTCTGCTATGTAAGACACACATGTCCATTTTTTATGCATTGTAATTTGTAATATACCGTATTTTGCGGACTATAAGTCACAGTTTTTTTCATAGTTTGGCCGGGGGTGCGACTTATACTCAGGAGCGACTTATGTGTGAAATGATTAACACATTACTGTAAAATATCAAATAATATTATTGATGTCATTCACGTAAGAGACTAGACGTATAAGATTTCATGGGATTTAGCGATTAGGAGTGACAGATTGTTTGGTAAACGTATAGCACAGGGGTGGGCAATTAATTTTTACCGGGGGCCGCATGAGCAACCCGAGCACTGCTGGAGGGCCACATCGACAATATTTCAATTAAATTTTGTTCAATATTATTTTTGATATATACCGTAAGATAAATAATAATAATAATAATAATAATTAATAATAATAGTAATACTTCAACATAGTGTGTGTAACAGCATTCCATGACTAATATAAATAAATTAACATTAATAATAAATGACAGTAAAATAAGCACACGTATGACTGAGGAGTCATAGTGTAACTTTGTGTGGTGTTTGAGTTGTCCGACTTTTTGTGTGGCCATAAACGCACCAGTGGTTTAGTGCTATGCGTGTTGGTGACAGATGACAAGTTGGTTTGTACGGCAGAAAATGACTAGTTTTTCGAGATAGAAGTGTTTTACTCATGTTTTTGGTGTGGTTATGTCCGAATATAAACAGTTTTGCTCAATAAAGTGATGGATATAATTCCTGTCCTCGAAGCATCTCGATAGACGTTAAAATAATTGAACGGTGTTCAATTGAACGGTGTTGACGAACACCGTTAGGGCCGCTTGTTGTCACTGTCACTCAAAGTTGCATTGCAAAATTACACAGAATAAATATGTTTATTTTGTTTAGAATTCAGATGGGATTGGATTTGGTGCGCGGCATATATTTGCTTTGCGCAGAGGACGCTTGAGCAGTGCGCAATTGCGCAGGCGTGCACCTTAGAGGGAACGTTGCTTGGCAGTCCATGTCTTGTTGGAAACACGCCATTCTTCATCAACTTTTCTCTTTTTAGCGTCTCGGGTGTAAACCGTGCATCACTTGTCGCTGCATGTGCACCTTCACTCGCAGGTTACACACGGACACACGCCCATAAATAATACTTTTCAAAATAAAAGCAGCACAGTTGTATTGCGCGCACGACATAGATGTTTTTTCAACTTTATTTTGTAATTTGCGATTGCAGCTGTTCACATTCACTCACAATCACGCACACGCATACGTCCACACGGAAGTAATACAAATAACGATTTTCAAAACAAAAGCAGCACCGTTGTATTGCACACTCGGCATAGATACTTTTTAAAATGTATTTTGTAATTTATAATTGGCCTCACGCGGGCCGGACTGGGACGCACAAAGGGCCGGATGTGGACCGCGGGCCGCAGAATGCCCAGGTCTGGTTTAGCATGTTCTATATGTTATAGTTATTTGAATGACTCTTACCATAATATGTTACGTTAACATACCAGTTGGTTATTTATGCCTCATATAACGTACACTTATTCAGCCTGTTGTTCACTATTCTTTAGACATTTTAAATTGCCTTTCAAATGTCTATTCTTGCTGTTGGCTTTTAGCAAATACATTCCCCCAAAAAATGCGACTTATACGCCAGTGCGACTTATATATGTTTTTTTCCATCTTTATTATGCATTTTCGGCCGGTGCGACTTATACTCCGGAGCGACTTATACTCCGAAAAATACGATACAGCAAGTACAAAGTGGCTAACATTGCAGCTAATGGCAGTAATTGATTGTGCTTATAAAGCTTGCTGAAAAAAAAACATCCAAAAAGCGCCAACAATAATATTTTGTGACTTGAATATTAACCAAGCATTAGCAATATTGTTTTTAAAGGCGCCAACGCCGAGGAACTACTTTTAGCGATCACAGAGAGGTAACTCGCTTGTGCTGCTTTGACGTATTGAGCTGCTGCATCGCCTCAGAGTTGGTAAAAGTTTGTGCTAAAATTATAAATCATGCCTCTCACTAGGAAGTTGTGGCCATAAACCGAGAAGATGGTCAACTTTGACAATCAACTTAGGCGACAAGACACGAAAAGACGCTCAATTGTGCACATTTTTTTCTTTTTTACCTGCGCGAGGATTATGATTAATTCTTCAAACGGGACGATATAAACATCCCATCAGTCGGTATCCCAGTGAGAGCAGACATTGTACAGTAAGTGATTGTGTTATTATGTTTGTAGTTTGTATTTCTTGTTTTAGCACTTAGCAATAGTGCTACTTGCTGGATCTGCTTATCACTCAGCTTCTAAAACTTACTGCTTATGTATACAGGCTCAAAATATAAGGTTCTGGATCACGATTAGTCCCAAAGTAGTCGTTGTTGGCGCTCATGAAGTCTGCCATGATTAGTAGTTGTTCTTGAGGGAAATAGCAAACGGTTGGTTGGGTAAAGTTTGTTTTGAACATGTTTGTAAGATTAATACCTTGTTATATTTGTTAAAAATGACCAAAATATGCAGATTATATTTGATATAAAATGTAAATATAATGTGCCTGTTACTACATATACTTGTAGTGTGTATATAAAACATCAACAGAGGTTTTTGGATGTTTTTTAGAGTGATTTATAGGCCGAATAGAGCTCCATTGTTAGCTGACTTTTGCTAACATTTATTTACGAGTTAGAATGCACAACAAAACGTGGGTGCTTTTTTCACAAAGGGATTGTGAATGATCAGCAACATTTAAATATGTAGTTCTCAACTTCCCCTTTAACCTGAGCTACCTCACATGGCCACCAGGTGTCGCACAGGATTCTTGAACAGGTATAAAAAAAAAGACATCTGAAAGTTTCAAGACTGGCTAAAGATTACGAAGCCTGCAGCAAGTCAATTGTTCCCATCTAAACTACCTCAGCCATCTTGTAGTGTGCCTTCAAAATCAACAGGGTTCTTAGATTAATTACAAATATCAATCCAGTTCATTTTTAACCTCACAAAACCACCTAGTGTTGAAAAAAATCAATAGGGTTCTTGCATCGGTATAGAATCACGGTTCCTGAAAGTTTGATGATGGCCTACAAAACTGTGGCCAGTAGATAGAGTGACTGATATCATCTTGTGGTTCATAGAGTGACTGATATCATCTTGTGGTTCATAGAGTGACTGATATCATCTTGTGGTTCATAGAGTGACTGATATCATCTTGTGGTTCATAGAGTGACTGATATCACCTTGTGGTTCATAGAGTGACTGATATCACCTTGTGGTTCATAGAGTGACTGATATCATCTTGTGGTTCATAGAGTGACTGATATCATCTTGTGGTTCATAGAGTGACTGATATCATCTTGTGGTTCATAGAGTGACTTATATCATCTTGTGATTCATAGAGTGACTGATATCATCTTGTGGTTCATAGAGTGCCTGATATCATCTTGTGGTTCATAGAGTGCCTGATATCATCTTGTGGTTCATAGAGTGACTGATATCATCTTGTGATTCATAGAGTGACTGATATCATCTTGTGGTTCATAGAGTGCCTGATATCATCTTGTGGTTCAACTACTTTGGTCTTCTTGTCCCGGATGAACAAAAACCAATAGGCTTTCTTTTTGAATTAGTATAGAAAAACAATCCATAAAAAGTCAAAGATGCTAAAATGTTGTACTATATTAGATTGCTGACAGGAAACATAAAACCTGCGCTACATTTGGAACTAAATGTGACCTACCCCAGAAACTGAGCCCCGGCCGGGCCGACCTCCACCAGTCGGCTGACCAGGCCCTCCCCTTCCACCATGGGTGGCGGGTAGGCCAGCTTGTGCCTCTTGGCCAGCCGACAGGTGATGCGCGTGGGTGCCGTGCACTTCCTGGGCGGGATGATGATGCGCATGCCGTTGTGGCGGCTGCCCCTCATGGACCCGCCACGGGCGTCCACCATGAAACTGACCAGGAACCTGCGGGGGAACAGAGAAGACCTTTTAACATGTATTGGTACGGAACAGTCTGTTTGGTACATGTATTGGTACGGAACAGTCTGTTTGGTACATGTATTGGTACGGAACAGTCCGTTTGGTACATGTATTGGTACGGAACAGTCTGTTTGGTACATGTATTGGTACGGAACAGTCTGTTTGGTACATGCAGTGGTACGGAACAGTCTGTTCGGTACATGTATTGGTACGGAACAGTCCGTTTGGTACATGTATTGGTACGGTACAGTCCGTTTGGTACATGTATTGGTACGGAACAGTCCGTTTGGTACATGTATTGGTACGGAACAGTCTGTTTGGTACATGTATTGGTACGGAACAGTCCGTTAGGTACATGTATTGGTACGGAACAGTCTGTTAGGCACATGTATTGGTACGGAACAGTCTGTTTGGTACATGTACTGGTACGGAACAGTCGGTACGGTACACTGAAATATTTTATTTTGTAATTGTATTCCTACAACAAAATATTGGTGGCACTTACAAAGACCAGACGGACCAACATCTTAAGACAGTACAAAAATATATAAACAGTACAGAATACGAGATTAAAGATAGACTAAGTAAAACTCGGTAGGGAATGTAAAGTATAAAGTAAAAGTAAAGTTTCGTAGTGAGTATAGAATACTAAATGATGCCATGATGGAGCAGTGTGGTGTAGCAGTTGGAACAAACACATTGCACTGTGGGGCGTGAGGGTCAGTGAATGCGATAACAGAATGAGGTTGGGATTAAGGGGTATGGTAGGACAATGGGTATGGAACGAGTGTGTGCGTGTCGGGGAGGGGGCAGTGGGGCAATAGAGGCTACAGCTCTGGGGTTAGCCTATTTGTCCTTGTTTTCATGGTCCTGCACCTCTTCCCCGATGGCAGTGGTACAAACAGTGAGTGTCCATGCAGATGGCTCTCGCTCTCCTCTGCATACGTACAGTGTCTAAGTCTGGGTACCACCCTGCATACGTACACAGTGTCTAAGTCTGGGTACCACCCTGCATACGTACACAGTGTCTAAGTCTGGGTACCACCCTGCATACGTACACAGTGTCTAAGTCTGGGTACCACCCTGCATACGTACAGTGTCTAAGTCTGGGTACCACCCTGCATACGTACAGTGTCTAAGTCTGGGTACCACCCTGCATACGTACAGTGTCTAAGTCTGGGTACCACCCTGCATACGTACACAGTGTCTAAGTCTGGGTACCACCCTGCATACGTACACAGTGTCTAAGTCTGGGTACCACCCTGCATACGTACAGTGTCTAAGTCTGGGTACCACCCTGCATACGTACAGTGTCTAAGTCTGGGTACCACCCTGCATACGTACACAGTGTCTAAGTCTGGGTACCACCCTGCATACGTACACAGTGTCTAAGTCTGGGTACCACCCTCCATACGTACACAGTGTCTAAGTCTGGGTACCACCCTGCATACGTACACAGTGTCTAAGTCTGGGTACCACCCTGCATACGTACACAGTGTCTAAGTCTGGGTACCACCCTGCATACGTACAGTGTCTAAGTTTGGGTACCACCCTGCATACGTACACAGTGTCTAAGTCTGGGTACCACCCTGCATACGTACACAGTGTCTAAGTCTGGGTACCACCCTGCATACGTACAGTGTCTAAGTCTGGGTACCACCCGGGACAGATTTCTCCTTTCCTCTGCTGTACCACACCATGCAGCCCTGGCAGAGGATGCTCTCCACGGTGGTCCTGTCGAGGAGCCAGACTTGCCTTCTTCAGCTTCCTCAGGCAAAACATCCTCTGCTCGGCCTTTTTCACCAGTTTGGAGGTGTTCAGTGCCCATGTCAGATCCTTGGAGATGTGAGTGCCAAGGAACCGGACAGAGTCCGCCTGCTCCACCTCCTCACCTCTGATGTGGAGTAGGGGTTGTGTTGTTCTCCTGGTCCTCTTGAAGTTTATGACCTCTTTTGTTTCGGTGGTATTAAGAACCAGGTCGTTGTCTGTGCTCCACTCCTCCAGGTGTTGGACTTCCTGCCTGGAACAGTTCTCATTGTTGTCAGCAATGGGGCCTACCACCGTAGCGTCTTCTGCAAATGTCACTATGGTGTTGAGGAGTGGTTGGGGGGCGCAGTCCTGGGTGAAGAGTGTGAAGAGGGCTGGACTGAGCACACAGCCCTACGGTGTGCCAGTACCCAGGATTACGGTGTCAGATGTCAGGTTCCCTATCCTGACATTCTGAGGCCTGTTGGTCAAGAAGTCCATAGTCCAAGGTTGGAGCGTTTATGGGGGACCACAGTGTTGACTGCCCTGCATCCTGACACACAGTATGTGTTTGGCTGCTCCAGGTGGGTCAGGGCTGTGTGAAGTGCAGTGGAGACAGCGTCCTCTGTAGATCTGTTTGGTCGGTAGGCAAACTGGTGTTAATCTAGGTTTGCTGTCCTTGAACTGGTGTTCATCTAGGTCTGCTGTCCTTGAACTGGTGTTAGCTAGGTCTGCTGTACTTGAACTGGTGTTAGCTAGGTCTGCTGTACTTGAACTGGTGTTAGCTAGGTCTGCTGTCCTTGAACTGGTGTTAGCTAGGTCTGCTGTCCTTGAACTTGTGTTAGCTAGGTCTGCTGTCCTTGAACTTGTGTTCATCTAGGTCTGCTGTCCTTGAACTGGTGTTCATCTAGGTCTGCTGTCCTTGAACTGGTGTTCATCTAGGTCTGCTGTCCTTGAACTGCTGTTAGCTAGGTCTGCTGTCCTTGAACTGGTGTTCATCTAGGTCTGCTGTCCTTGAACTGGTGTTCATCTAGGTCTGCTGTCCTTGAACTTGTGTTAGCTAGGTCTGCTGTCCTTGAACTGGTGTTCATCTAGGTCTGCTGTCCTTGAACTTGTGTTAGCTAGGTCTGCTGTCCTTGAACTGGTGTTCATCTAGGTCTGCTGTCCTTGTGTGCTAAGACAATCCTCTCAAAGCACTTCATTACGATAGGGCTGAGGGAGATTGGGCAATAGTCCTTTAGTGATGTAACAGCAGGTTTTTTGGGCACAGAAACAATGCTTATGGACTTGAGGCAGGTGGAGGACTGTGGCTTGCTGGGATGAATCGGTACAGAACAGTCGGTACGGAACAGAGGCATGCTGAGTTCCCACACGGCACACATTGGGTGAGGGAATGGAAGATTAAAACTGCGATTCTCTGGAACTACTTCTTTACATGCACAAACCATGGTCATGCTTACTTTTCAAAAAAATTAACCGTTTTTTTTATCATAATTATTGTTATTAGACTCTTCATTTTCTTATCATGAAACGTCATCAAACTTCCAAATGTCTTTCTGCACTTCTGCATTGGAGTTCTTAAGTGGGGCTTTAAGTACTTGTTCGTATTTTGGGGAATTTTTGATATTTATTGTTTACATTGCACAAATGGAGCAGTCCAAGACAAATTCTTGTGTTAAATCAGGGGTGTCCAAACTTTTTGACTTGGGGCCGCATTGGGCTGAAAAAATTTGGTTGAGGGCCGAAAGCCGACTGCAAGTGTGTGTGTGTATATATATATATATATATATATATATATATATATATATATATATATATATATATATATATATATATATATATATATATATATTATATATTTTGTGTTGGTTTGATTTTTATTTATTTTGCAACATGACTAGGGAAGGTTGTTTGCATTGGGTCATATAGGTAATGCTTAGGCTAATTTTAATTAAAGTTTATTGACCAGAATTACTAATATTGCCACTAGATTTCGACATAATAGAGGCATCAACATTGCAATACCCAAAACATTAATGCAATCTCCGTGTAAGTAAGATCCCTTCTAAAACTCACAACGTCTCGAGGGCCAAATTGAAGACATCAGCGGTCCGCAATTGGCTCGCGGGCAGTAGTTTGGACACAGGTGTTAAAACACACTTGGCCAATAAAGCTGATTGTGATGAGGTTGAGCCAATCAGTGACCACGATACTGAACAGCACGCTCTGATTGGTTCGCTCTCATCTGCTGGCCGATACTGTAGTATTGATATGTTTAGTTCATTTAGCCATGTTTATGCTTGAAAATGCCAAACTGAAACTACAAAATTATAGAATATGCTTTATAATTTAAAAAAATAAAATAATAAAATAAAATCTGCGATGTGGTGAAGCCACAATATTTGAAGCGCGATGTGGCGTGAGTAAAAGTGCAAAGGACAAAAGTAGCTGTCGAAATACTTGTGGCCTGACAGTAGCTTTGTTTACAAAACAATAACATTGCCAGCAAAGGAAGTTTAGTATTGAAATGGTGGCTAAATTTGAAGTACCAGTGAAATATTGGAACATACTTATTTCTATAAATGAGGTGTTCCAAAACTTTGGACCGGTAGTGTAAATAGCATTCAGTTTTATTGCACCCAAAAAGGAACCGCCTTACCAATGCATGATTATGATGTACCGTTACACCCCTACTGGACACCCAAACAAAGATGGTCAAATTAAGTTGACCAAACAAAAACAATGCTTTGAGTTCCGAGAGCTGGCTCACGTTAAATGCCTCAAATTACACACATGAAAGGAAACTGAACAGCGATGAGAGTTTAGTTTAGTTTGAAAATCATATTTTACCTTGAAAATCATTTTTTGTCTTGAAAATCAACTTTTACCTTGAAAATCATTTTTTGTCTTGAAAATCAACTTTTACCTTAAAAATAATTTTTTGTCTTGAAAATCAACTTTTATCTTGAAAATAATTTTTTGTCTTGGAAATCAACTTTTATCTTGAAAATCATTTTTTGTCTTGAAAATCAACTTTTATCTTGAAAATAATTTTTTGTCTTGAAAATCAACTTTTACCTTGAAAATCATTTTTTGTCTTGAAAATCAACTTTTACCTTGAAAATCATTTTTTGTCTTGAAAATTATTTTTTTGTCATGAAAATCAACTTTTAGCTTGAAAATCATTTTTTGTCATGAAAATCAACTTTTACCTTGAAAATCATTTTTTGTCTTGAAAATCAACTTTTAACTTGAAAATATTTGTTTTGTCAGAAAATCAACTTTTACCTTAAAAATCAACTTTTACCTTGAAAATTATTTTTTTGTCTTGAAAATCAACTTTTACCGTGAAAATCAACTTTTACCTTGAAAATCATTCTTTGTCTTGAAAATCAACTTTTACCTTGAAAATCATTTTTTTGTCAGAAAATCAACTTTTACCTTGAAAATCATTCTTTGTCTTGAAAATCATCTTTTACCTTGAAAATCATTATTTGTCTTGAAAATCAACTTTTACCTTGAAAATCATTTTTTGTCTTGAAAATCAACTTTTCCCTTAAAAATTATTTTTTTGTCATGAAAATCAACTTTTACCTTGAAAATTATTTTTTTGTCTTGAAAATCAACTTTTACCTTGAAAATTATTTTTTTGTCATGAAAATCAACTTTTACCTTGAAAATCATTTTTTGTCTTGAAAATCAACTTTTACCTTGAAAATCATATTTTGTCTTGAAAATTATTTTTTTGTCATGAATATCAACTTTTACCTTGAAAATTATTTTTTGTCTATAGCAAAAATGATTAAAAAACAAAAGTCTATGGAGTTTTCTGCAAAGGGAAAGGTCAGGGGCTCCACTAATTCAACGTTATGGTGACTTTTTTCATGTATTCATTTTTCATGCACTTATTTGCTATATTTATGTGACACATGTGGAAGGCCGGTCCGTGAAAATAATGCTCAAGTTAAGTTAAAGTAGCAATGATTGTCACACACACACACACTCGGTGTGGTGAAATTTGTCCTCTGCATTTGACCCATCACCCTTGATCACCCCCGGGGAGGTGAGGGGAGCAGTGAGCAGCAGCGGTGCCGCGCCCGGGAATCATTTTTGGTGATTTAACCCCCAATTCCAACCCTTGATGCTGAGTGCCAAGCAGGGAGGTAATGGCTCCCATTTTTATAGTCTTTGGTATGACTCAGCCGGGGTTTGAACTGACAACCTACCCACCTCAGGGCGGACACTCTAACCACTAGGCCAGTGTTTTTCAACCACTGTGCCGCGGCACACTAGTGTGCCGTGAGATATTGTCTGGTGTGCCGTGGGAAATTATGCAACTTCACCTAATTTATCCCAAAAATATTTTTGGCAAATCAATAATTAGAATCTGCCAATAATGTGCCGTTGCTTAGTGTCTGTGCTGTGTAAAACTCGGCAGGGTAACCACGTAATACTCCATGTCAGTAGGTGGCAGCATTGCTTTGTAAAAGTCGGAATGTGTCGGGTGAGACGAGGATGGTTTGTTGTGATCCCGATATGCAGACCACAGTGGGAGGCAGGGTGCAGGTAAAAAGGGTATGTAATGCTTAAACCCAAAATGAACGAAAGGAAAAGGCCATGCAAAACAAAAGTCAAACTGAACTGGCTACAAAGTAAACAGAGACAGAATGCTGGACGACAGCAAAAACTTACGGTATCCACAAAGTACATCCGTACGTGACATGAAAATCAACAATGGCCACACAAAGAAGGATAGCAACAACGTAAATAGCTTTGCTTGCTAACACAAAGCAGGTGCGCGGAATAGCGCTCAAAGGAAGACATGAAGCCACTACAGGAAAACACCGGAAAGACAGGAAGGGCCACCAAAATAAGCAAGACAAGAACTAAAGCACTACACACAGGAAGACACCAACACACTCAAAATAAGACACGACGACTTGGTGGAGTTAATTTTTTAAAGTTTTCTGCTGGTGGTGTGCCTCCGGATTTTTTTTATGACAAAAATGTGCCTTGCCTCAAAAAAGGTTGAAAAACACTGCACTAGGCCACTGAGTAGTCCACATTAAACCGCTCCCTGATGGGGACCCCTGCAGTAAATGAAGCTTTAATGACAGCCTAGAATCAAATCACGGCAATTATGAAGTGAACCTATTTTGCCAAATACATTATGGGGGGTTTGGAGGGTTCTACTGTATTGTACTCAGTATGCTGTGCATATATTTGTCTTTAGACTTCTGACATGAGGATGTGACATTTGTGCATCAATGGTGTGTATGTACATGTTGAACACGCGCTTACCCGGAGTGGATAGGGCTGGACGCGATGTTGTGGCTGTGGTCCACCATGTCTGGAGTCCAGCTGTAGCGCCGCATACAATCAGAGTTGTAGTCTCGGGTCACGGCCAAGTGCTGCAAACAGGAAGCGGCAGGTTGACAAAGAGTTGTGGCGTTCAAGAAGGAGAGGAGTGAATGGAAGTTAGATGTCGGGTTGCAAAATTCCGGGAAGATTCAAAGTTGGAAACTTTCCATGGGAATTAACAGGAATACTAAAATGAATGGGAATAAACATTGAATGCAACATGCTAGATCTTGCAACATGATTATTAGCTAAAACAACCTGATTTCATGCAAATTCAGTAGAATTCCAACCCTGCACTGTGCATTCCTCCATCACATGCGCAGATAATTGCCAGCATGCTACACACACACTACAGCAGGGTTATTGAGGCCACACTAGTATTTGAGCCCAAGGACTTCATCCAGTCAGGTAAGTGTTGATGATATTACTGGGGTAAACATATTTGATCTGTGGTATTTAAGTTTAATAGAGGTGTAATTTACAAGAATACATAAAAAAATAAAAAACATATACCTTATTTTTCGGAGTATAAGTCGCACCGGCGGAAAATGCATAATAAAGAAGGGAAAAAACAGATATAAGTGGCACTGGAGTATAAGTCGCATTTTTGGGGGAAATGTATTTGATAAAAGCCAACAGCAAGAATAGACATTTGAAAGGCAATTTAAAATGTGTAAAGAATAGTGAACAACAGGCTGAATAAGTGTACGTTATATGAGGCATAAATAACCAACTGGTATGTTAACGTAACATATTATGGTAAGAGTCCTTCAAATAACTATAACATATAGAACATGCTATACGTTTACCAAACAATCTGTCACTCCTAATCGCTAAATCCCATGAAATCTTATACGTCTAGTCTCTTACGTGAATGACATCAATAATATTATTGGATATTTTACGCTAATGCAGTGTTTCCCATAAACTGCTAAGATACCTGTGGCGGTGGGGGCGTGGCTATGGGCGTGGTCACCATGACATCATCGAGTAATTTGCATAATTTACTACAATATGATTTTTTCTAAAAAGGCTAAAAAAATGTATACTTACTAATTAATAATAACAGTTTTGTTTTAAACGTCCATCCATCCATTTTACAATATAATTACAACACTTTATGTACATATTTATATACAGATTTGAACAATAAGTTATTCACTGAAATATATTTATTAATTGTGGTTCTTACAAAAAACATATCTTATAAAATATAAAAGCTAAAATGTCTCTTAAAGCTCTGCCCCTTTAATTAGTGCATACTAAATAATGTAACTTTAGCCTACTACTACAACCACATTATTTACCAGCAACATAATTTCTCTCTTTCTATCCCCTCCTGCTCCGGCCCGGCTGCACCAAATGATAATATAAATACATTTAATAAAGTCAAATACAAATAAGGCAACAAGAGAAGTATCCAACACTTCTCTTTTGTAAAGTAAATCTGAACAGCCGATATGGGCATCTACATCAACTATATGATTTGCCTGAGAAGCTGGACAGGACAAAAAAAAAAAAAAAAAAAATAATAAAAAAATAAAAATAAAAATAAAAATAATAATAAAAAAATAAAAATTAAAAAATTTAAAAAAATAAAATAAAAATCTATTTGTGGCGGACGTAATTCTTTCGTGGCGGGCTGCCACAAATAAATGAATGCGTGGGAAACACTGAAATGTGTTAATCATTTCACACATAAGTCACTCCTGAGTATAAGTCGCACCCACGGCCAAACTATGAAAAAAACTGCGACTTATAGTCCGAAAAATACGGTATTGTAATTCCTCATTAATTCCCATGGACGGTGTCCAACTTTGAATAATCATAAAATGGTCTATTTCCAAACTTCCCGAGGTAAATTTCCGGAAATTTACCGGAAACTTTCCACCCCTTTGCAACCCGAGTTGGATGCCGTGTGATAATCAACTCAACAAATGAGAAATATTTCAATGACAACATGAAGATAGGTGACTACTTTATACCTTATTGAGCGGGTCCACCAGGTAGGAAATGTCTTTACAGACACTCTGAAGCTTCAAGGGGGGAAAAACAGTCAAAAGTTGCACATTAAAGATGAGACAAAGTTTAACGCTGAGTGCATGAAGTTATTTGCGATCTTGGGCGATGTCGTCATTGGACGACATTGTTGATGTAATAGAAGTTACAGTTTCTGGTTTAGCTCCTGACCACCATAACAGAGGTAGGACTGCAGAGATTTTCCATGAGAAAAGAAAGTAGGAAGAGGAAGAGGGAGGGGAGATACTCCCCCGAGTCAAGGTGCTAGATTATACACAAGTTCAGCAAAAAGTAGCACACTGGAAGACAAAGCGCCGTATGAATCTGTTATTTTTTTATAAGATCCCCGGTGTGAGGGAATAAACTTGCTTGATACGGTGGTGTGCCTTACCGTGTCCTTGGTGGGCGCCAGGATCTCCTCGATCATCATGCTGTCGCGGGCGAAGGAGCTGCGGTTGAGGGTGTTGGACCTATCCGAACTGAAGGAGCGGAGGCGACATGTTACCGCGGCAACCACAAGCCACACAGAAGACAAGAAGCAAGGATATAAAGTTACGACATGCAACCTCCAGGGAACGTCTAAGTGGGCGGACGCACTTTGTCCAGAGAACTTTTACTACAAGTACAATCGGAAAGGTGGAGCTTGTGTGGACTGAGACTTCCGTTCAGTTTTGCAACAGATCCCTAAAAACAGCAAAGTCATCCAGAAGCTGTCTCTCGGTTAATTGGATTGGAAAAATTGGCAAGCATCCCCGCCACTAGATGGCGTAGCTACTGTCACTGTCAACCCCTGTGTAAAAAGTTCCTGTGGTTGTGTAAATTTGAATTGATTTTATGAAGTAAAATATCATTATGATTGTGTTTTTGACTTTGAGTCTAATATTTAATTACATTTCATATCAGAATTTTTGGAATAAAATTGTCAGAATAATTGTATAGAAGTTATCGCACAACTTGTGTTCCCATGAGTTCAGGCTGCCCTGCGAGAAGACAAAAGCTGTCTTTGATCTTATCAAGCAAAAGGCCTACCGCTTGTAAACCTCCACTGTGTGCGACGGGATGCGACGTGGAGGTGTCGGTTTCTTTGATCTATTGGACAGCCACAGGAAGACCCGAAATCTACAAAGCAGAGAGGGGGCAAACCTGACACGGCTCCAAGCACCTTTTGGAGAAAATATCGAGTGAAATCTAATTAATGTTATTACATTTCAAATGAAATGCACTTCCTGTCAAAGTGAGCCTTTTTTTTGAGACGATCTCACCACAAGACGTTTAAACAAGAATGTTTGTCTCCTTCCACATCGCTCATCTTGTAAAACTCCATGGTGGATGTAAGAAAAGGTCTTTTGTTATCACTGGACAAGTAAGAAGAACGCAGCTATATTACAAAATAAAATGAGCTAGCACAGAAAAAAAAGAGACTAAGTAGCAACATAAAGTTGTTTTCTGTTGGCAAGGATATTTTAATGTAGGAGTGTTAGTTAGCAGAAGTAGTCTGACACGTTTGTGGACCAAATAAAGAAGCAGGGAGACATGGAAGTAGCTTTCCTGACCAAGTATCATTGACCCTGACTTTCTGGTTTCGGTTTGTTAAAAATGAAATACAAAATAATACTTCATTGGGAAATACTAAAGGAGCAAAGTATATTACAAATATATCAAACTGCAGAGCTCAGCGTGTTCTGCACAAAGAGAAGCCCTTCTTATTCATCAGCGCCTGCATGTCCCACCATCAGAAGCCCTTCTTATTCATCAGTGCCTGCATGTCCCACCATCAGAAGCCCTTCTTATTCATCAGCGCCTGCATGTCCCACCATCAGAAGCCCTTCTTATTCATCAGCGCCTGCATGTCCCACCATCAGAAGCCCTTCTTATTCATCAGCGCCTGCATGTCCCACCATCAGAAGCCCTTCTTATTCATCAGTGCCTGCATGTCCCACCATCAGAAGCCCTTCTTATTCATCAGCGCCTGCATGTCCCACCATCAGAAGCCCTTCTTATTCATCAGCGCCTGCATGTCCCACCATCAGAAGCCCTTCTTATTCATCAGTGCCTGCATGTCCCACCATCAGAAGCCCTTCTTATTCATCAGCGCCTGCATGTCCCACCATCAGAAGCCCTTCTTATTCATCAGCGCCTGCATGTCCCACCATCAGAAGCCCTTCTTATTCATCAGCGCCTGCATGTCCCACCATCAGAAGCCCTTCTTATTCAGCAGCGCCTGCATGTCCCACCATCAGAAGCCCTTCTTATTCATCAGCGCCTACATGTCCCACCATCAGAAGCCCTTCTTATTCAGCAGCGCCTGCATGTCCCACCATCAGAAGCCCTTCTTATTCAGCAGCGCCTGCATGTCCCACCATCAGAAGCCCTTCTTATTCAGCTGCGCCTGCATGTCCCACCATCAGAAGCCCTTCTTATTCATCAGCGCCTGCATGTCCCACCATCAGAAGCCCTTCTTATTCATCAGCGCCTGCATGTCCCACCATCAGAAGCCCTTCTTATTCATCAGCGCCTGCATGTCCCACCATCAGAAGCCCTTCTTATTCATCAGCGCCTGCATGTCCCACCATCAGAAGCATTTATTCATCAGCGCCTGCATGTCCCACCATCAGAAGCCCTTCTTATTCATCAGCGCCTGCATGTCCCACCATCAGAAGCCCTTCTTATTCATCAGCGCCTGCATGTCCCACCATCAGAAGCCCTTATTCAGCAGCGCCTGCATGTCCCACCATCAGAAGCCCTTCTTATTCATCAGCGCCTGCATGTCCCACCATCAGAAGCCCTTATTCAGCAGCGCCTGCATGTCCCACCATCAGAAGCCCTTCTTATTCATCAGCGCCTGCATGTCCCACCATCAGAAGCCCTTCTTATTCATCAGCGCCTGCATGTCCCACCATCAGAAGCCCTTCTTATTCATCAGCGCCTGCATGTCCCACCATCAGAAGCCCTTCTTATTCAGCATCGCCTGCATGTCCCACCATCAGAAGCCCTTCTTATTCAGCTGCGCCTGCATGTCCCACCATCAGAAGCCCTTCTTATTCATCAGCGCCTGCATGTCCCACCATCAGAAGCCCTTCTTATTCATCAGCGCCTGCATGTCCCACCATCAGAAGCCCTTCTTATTCAGCACCGCCTGCATGTCCCACCATCAGAAGCCCTTCTTATTCAGCAGCGCCTGCATGTCCCACCATCAGAAGCCCTTCTTATTCAGCAGCGCCTGCATGTCCCACCATCAGAAGCCCTTCTTATTCATCAGCGCCTGCATGTCCCACCATCAGAAGCCCTTCTTATTCATCAGCGCCTGCATGTCCCACCATCAGAAGCCCTTCTTATTCATCAGCGCCTGCATGTCCCACCATGGGAGTTACCAGGCAACTGAGACTCACTGACAACTCCTCTCCCCTACCAAGGCAACATCCTCTTTCCTTTTCTACTTCCTTGGCCTTGGTTACGCAATGTTTCAATCTGTTCCTTTGGTGTCACATCACTTGCCAGCATCCCGTCAAGCCTCCATCTCTTTCCTTTGCCTAAATAAGTTGCTTTCATTGCCTTTTCTCCCCTCTTCCGTCTGTCTTCTTTCAATTCTGCTCCATTCCTCAGCCTGCCCTCCTTTACAGTGTGCTGCTCTGCACATTACCCTGATTATCCTCCCGGTGATTTATAGTCTAGTCTTCAGGACTCGTCTTTCGGCTTCCATGTGGAGGATTTAAAGGCCTACTGAAAGCCACTACTACCGACCACGCAATCTGATAGTTTATATATCAATGATGAAATCTTAACATTGCAACACATGCCAATACGGCCGGGTTAACTTATAAAGTGACATTTTAAATCTCCCGGGAAATATCCGGCTGAAACGTCGCGGTATGATGACGTATGCGCGTGACATAGTCAGTTTAACGTAAGTTATGGTACCCCGTAGAATCCTATACAAAAAGCTCTGTTTTCATTTCATAATTCCACAGTATTCTGGACATCTTTTGCAATTTGTTTAATGAACAATGAAGGCTGCAAAGAAGACAGTTGTAGGTGGGATCGGTGTATTAGCAGCGGACTACAGCAACACAACCAGGAGGACTTTGTTGGAGAGCAAACGCGCTAGCCGCGACCTCACCTTGACTTCCTACGTCTCCGGGCCGCCAAACGCATCGGGTGAAGTCCTTCGTCCTTCCGTCGATCGCTGGAACGCAGGTGAGCACGGGTGTTGATGAGCAGATGAAGGCTGGCTGGCGTAGGTGGAGAGCTAATGTTTTTAGCATAGCTCTGTGAGGTCCCGTTGCTAAGTTAGCTTCAATGGCATCGTTAGCACAGCATTGTTAACCTTCGCCAGCCTGGAAAGCATTAACCGTGTAGTTACATGTCCACGGTTTAATAGTATTGTTGATTTTCTATCTATCCTTCCAGTCAGGGGTTTATTTTTTTTGTTTCTATATGCAGTTAAAGCCCGATGCTATCACGTTAGCTCGTAGCTAAAGAGTTTCGCTGATGTATTGTCGTGGAGATAAAAGGCACTGAATGTCCATTTCGCGTTCTCGACTCTCATTTTCAAGAGGATATAGTATCCCAGGTGGTTTAAAATACAAATCCGTGATACACAAAAGAAAAAGGAGAGAGTGTGGAATCCAATGAGCCAGCTTGTACCTAAGTTACGGTCAGAGCGAAAAAAAAATATGTATTTCACTGCATTCTAGTCCGTCACTCTAACGTTCCTCATCCACAAATCTTTCATCCTCGCTCAAATTAATGGGGTAATCGTCCGAATAACTCTAGCTGCGTTGAAAACAATAGGAAAATATGAGGGAGTGAACAACTGACAACGTCACGCTACTTCCGGTAGGGGCAAGAGTTTTTTTTATCAGAGACCAAAAGTTGCGAACTTTATCGACGTTGTTCTATACTAAATCCTTTCAGCAAAAATATGGCAATATCACAAAATGATCAAGTATGACACATAGAATGGATCTGCTATTCCCGTTTAAATAAAAACAATTCATTTCAGTAGGCCTTTAAGGGTTTGTTGCGTTTCCACCTCCGTGTGATTAAAGTTGGGGCATCTCCACTAATGCTTACAACATAATACTTCAGCTCGAGCCGTGCAACTTTTGCTTTCTCTTATTGACAACCTTTCAGTGACTACACTGTTCCTAGCAACACACCTTTCAGTGTTCAAGTCTGAAAAAAGGGGTCATTTTAGGCAAATGGAATTGAAGCGTTTTTATTACAGTATATCATAGGGGTGTAACGGTACACAAAACGTGCGGTTCGGTACGTACCTCGGTTTAGAGGTCACGGTTCGGTTCATTTTCGGTACAGTAAGAAAACAACAAAATATACATTTTTGGGGTTATTTATTTACCAAATTTGCAAAATCTTCCATCAAAAATATTTTTCTTAGTGTAATATTTGATGTGAAGTAATGGGAACCTTGGATAGGTCAATAATTCATAATAACATTGATTTTGATTCAATATTATGTTTTGAGCAATGACAGTTTGAAAGAAAAAAAAAACAGCTTTGTTTTATTAGTCAACATTGCAACTTTTTCTAAATTACATTTAACCTTTAAGCTTTTTTTTAATTTCACTTTTGTTATGTTTTTGTTTATTTGAATAGTATTTTTGGAATGTGCCGTGGGCCTTTAAAACATTAGCTGTGGGCCGCAAATGTGGGCACACTTTTGACACCCCTGCTATAGATAATAAAACATTAAATGTGATAAATCTATGGATAAAAAGCAGAGCCTGGCGACGCATGCGCGTTTATCATAACTCTCTCTCTCTCTCTGTCTCTGCCCCTCCCTCACCAATTTGTTTTGTTTTTAACCCCTTCTTAACCCTGAACGTACATTGAAAATGCACACAACCCTAACTCAAAATGCCGGACATTTGAGGCATTTAAGAAACTCCGCAAAAGAGGACATGTCCGGTGAAAAGAGGACGTATGGTCAGTCTATCCTAGCCCTTTAGCTGCTAGCATGCCGTGTGTTGTGCCTCGGTGTGCATTGTTTACACAACGTGCGTTACGCTACTTAATATGTCCGTGTGGAAACTTGTTCGGTACACCTCCGAACCGAACCGGAACCCCCGTACCGAAACGGTTCAATGCAAATACACGTACCGTTACACCCCTAGTATATCATCTACAGGGGGTATAGAAAGTAAACTTGCATATACAGCATATTTTAGTGTAGTCAGTGTACAGTTTTTATAGCAGTACAGATGTACTATCCACTAAAAAGGAGTCAACACAGCCATTCTTGTGAAACTAGTAGGGGGGCACAAAAAAAATAAATTCACATCCAACTAAGAATGTATATCGTTAAAATTTTATCGGTACAATATGTAATATGTGGAAATAAATACGTGAAAAAATGCATTTATATTAGCACAGATTAAACCATAACACCTCCAACACGATGTTCTGCAACATCTCAGCAGGGAAGTCTTTTATCAACGGCTGTTTTTGAAGTCTTAAAGAAATCAGTGTTTCCCACACATTCATTTATTTGTGGCGGCCCGCCACGAAAGAATTACGTCCGCCACAAATAAAAACATATATATATATATATTTTTTTTGTCCTGTCCAGCTTCTCAGGCAAATCATATAGTTGATGTAGATGCCCATATTGGCTGTTCAGATTTACTTTACAAAAGAGAAGTGTAGGATACTTCTCTTGTTGCCTTATTTGTATTTGACCACTACTGTTTTCTGTTTATTTGTTACTAACTGTGGCAGGACACCTCTGCCTCTGTTTCACTTTATGTTGCTGGTAAATAATATGGTTGTAGTAGTAGGCTAAAATTAAATTATTTAGTATGCACTAATTAAAGGGGCAGAGCTTTAAGAGACATTTTAGCTTTTATATTTTATAAGATATATTTTTTGCAAGAACCACAATTAATAAATATATTTCAGAGAATAACTTATTGTTCAAATCTGTATGTAAATATGTACATAAAGTGTTGTAATTATATTGTAAAATGGATGGATGTATAATAACAAAACTGTTATTATGAATTAGTAAGTATACATTTTTTTAGCCTTTTTAGAGAAAATCATACCATTGTAGTAAATTATGCAAATTACTCGATGATGTCATGTGACTACGCCCATAGCCACGCCCCCACCGCCACAGGTATCTTGGCAGTTTATGGGAAACACTGTAAGTCAAGTATGTGTGCAGTGCGAGGTGAAATGCAGTTGTCATCTTCTGTGTTTGTATGCATTACAATTACTCAGCTGGAAGTCATGTTTCTATATGGCAGGCATGTGCAGAGAACATACCTTTTACAGGATACATCATATCACATAAATAGATACAATTAATTAGCAAGTTATGTGGCTGTGCATTTTGTAACAACAGGAAATATATTTGTGTGGATGTTGCACTCAGACGTATTTGAGTGATGAAGAGGAATGTATGTATGTGTGTGTGTGTGGTGTGTATTATATACATAAAAAGACTGTGTAATGCTGGATGGTCCAGTTTGTAGTCAAGAGACAGAAACAGATTCTAACTTGCTTCAAAAAAATGTTTTGAATTATTATATTACTTAAATTTTTCACTTTTTTGAGTGAATTACTATTGGCCTGTGGATGAATGTATCGCCAGGAGGACGGCGGGTAAAAGGTGGTAAGTAAAGTGCCTTCACTTCAAACTGACACAACCTGCGTGACTTCGAGGAGGAAATGTTGCTGTGTCACACACTTTGGTGTGGTGTTGCTTCCTTATTGGTCATTATTCACAGCTGATTTGAATGTGTAAGCAGCGGCAGCTCAACTGAATGTGACAGCGTGTCATAATTACGTCGGTCAGCTGGAACAAATCTTCACGGCCCTCAAGGACCGACCTAACTAGGAACTGGTACCAAAAAATACTGGTACTTGGTATGCATCGTTTTTGTCTTGAAAATCAACTTTTACCTTGAAAATCGTTTTTTGTCTTGAAAATCAACTTTTACCTTGAAAATCATTTTTTTGTCATGAAAATCAACTTTTACCTTGAAAATCATTTTTTGTCTTGAAATTTTTTTTATTTGTCATAAAATCAACTTTTACCTTGAAAATCACTTTTTTGTCATGAAAATCTACTTTTACCTTGAAAATCACTTTTTTGTCATGAAAATCAACTTTTACCTTGAAAATAATTTTTTTGTCAGAAAATCAACTTTTACCTTGAAAATCAACTTTTACCTTGAAAATTATTTTTTTGTCATGAAAATCAACTTTTACTTTGAAAATCAACTTTTTCCTTGAAAATCATTTTTTGTCATGAAAATCAATTTTTACCTTGAAAATTATTTTTTGTCTTTAAAATCAACTGAAAATTATTTTTTGTCATGAAAATCAACTTTTACCTTGAAAATTATTTTTTGTCTTGAAAATCAACTTTTACCTTGAAAATAATTTTTTTGTCAGAAAATCAACTTTTACCTTGAAAATCAACTTTTTCCTTGAAAATCATTTTTTGTCTTGAGAATCAACTTTTACCTTGAAAATAATTTTTTGTCATGAAAATCAACTTTTACCTTGAAAATACTTTTTTGTCAGAAAATCAACTTTTACCTTGAAAATCAACTTTTACCTTGAAAATTATTTTTTTGTCTTGAAAATCAACTTTTACCTTGAAAATCAACTTTTACCTTGAAAATTATTTTTTTGTCATGAAAATCAACTTTTACCTTGAAAATCAACTTTTACCTTGAAAATCTACTTTTACCTTGACAATCACTTTTTTGTCTTGAAAATCATTTTTTGTCAGAAAATCAACTTTTACCTTGAAAATTATTTTTTTGTCTTGAAAATCAACTTTTACCTTGAAAATTATTTTTTTGACAGAAAATCAATCAATCAATCAATGTTTATTTATATAGCCCTAAATCACAAAAGTCTCAAAGTTGAAAATCATTTTTTGTCTTGAAAATCAACTTTTACCTTGCAAATTATTTTTTTGTCTTGAAAATCAACTTTTACATTGAAAATTATTTTTTTGTCTTGAAAATCAACTTTTAGCTGGAACAAATCTTCACGGCCCTCAAGGACCGACCTAACTAGGAACCGGTACCAAAAAATACCGGTACTCGGTATGCATCCGAATCGCGATTCTTATTCATCGTGTTTCTAAATCAATTCATCATTTTTAAAAATCAATTTTCAAAAAAAGAAACAAAAAACATTTTCTTTGTTTTTCTGTATAAGAATCAGTCTTTAAAATTTAATTTTTAGGCCATTTCCACGGAACCAGAAGGAGCTTTTCTAACCGGTTTTGAAAAAGTTTGATTATAATTATTATACCAAATAATAAATTGAGAGGATCGGTTTGAATCGAATCGTGATCCCAGGACTCGGTTAAAATTGTTAGGATAGCAGGATAATTGAGTACATGGGTAGTGGTAGCGTCACAGCTAGGGATTGGTACAGTACCAATTCCTGGTACTTGGGAATTGATACCAGTACTCAACGGCGCCAATTTTTCAAATGTGTTAATAAATGTTAATAGTTTAAAAACAATGTTTTTCTATGGGGCATGAAACAATACTCTCTTGAAACACCACTCTGTGCTGCATCATGGACAAAATAAGTTTGTCTGAGCCCTGACGTATGGGCCTGATCCCTGGAAGTTGCCACTCCAAAGAAAACCACATCACAGTTCACAGGAACAGCACACGGAACTCAAAGTGGACAAAAGCAGGAGGGCCTCCATTGCGAGGTTGAGGTGAGAAAAGAAGGTGATGACACGAGGCATCAGAAGAAGACAGAGACACAAGTCCACCACAAACACACACTGGGTGACACACGGAGGGGGAGGGAAGCTCTCTGTGGGCGTTAATAGGATTTAAGGGTGTTAGTTTAGGGGGAGTCACAGTGGGGATGGACGCCATTGAGAGCTACAAAGGAACTCCTCTGGTCTTACCTGATTCTAGGGCTAGAGAGAGAGAGAGAGAGAGAGACGGCGTGCCGGACAAAAAAGACAAAATAGGAAAGCATCAGAGAAAGTCTGGATTGGAGGGTTGAGAAAGCCTCATGTGTGTAAGTGAACAGACATGAAAATAATCTGCAGTCAATAACAATACTGCCGATATCAGAAACATCATCTGGATATTAAACTGCAAGCTGGTATGGAATACTGCAGTCTCCAGACAGTTACTGTCACACTTTGCTGCAGACAGTAAGGAGTACAGTAGATGTACAGTAAAGCCTTGGTTGTTCCAGTCAATTGGTTCCCATCCTGACTGTGTAAATACATTTGGTTCCCATCCTGACTGTGTAAATACATTTGGTTCCCATCCTGACCGTGTACCGTATTTTTCGGACTATAAGTGGCAGTTTTTTTCATAGTTTGGCCGGGGGTGCGACTTATACTCAGGAGCGACTTATGTTTTAAATGATTAACACATTAGCGTAAAATATCCAATAATATTATTGATGTCATTCACGTAAGAGACTAGACGTATAAGATTTCATGGGATTTAGCGATTAGGAGTGACAGATTGTTTGGTAAACGTATAGCATGTTCTATATGTTATAGTTATTTGAATGACTCTTACCATAATATGTTACGTTAACATACCAGTTGGTTATTTATGCCTCATGTAACGTACACTTATTCAGCCTGTTGATTTATTTTAAATTGCCTTTCAAATGTCTATTCTTGGTGTTGGCTATTATCAAATACATTTCCCCTAAAAATGCGACTTATACTCCAGTGCGACTTATGTTTTTTTCTTTCTTTATTATGCATTTTCGGCCGGTGCGACTTATACTCCGGAGCGACTTATACTCCGAAAAATACGGTATATACATTTGGTTCCCATCCTGACCGTGCAAATACATTTGGTTCCCATCCTGACTGTGTATATACACATTTGGTTCCCATCCTGACTGTGTATATACACATTTGGTTCCCATCCTGACTGTGCAAACACATTTGGTTCCCATCCTGACCGAGCAAATACATTTGGTTCCCATCCTGACTGTGTATATACGCATTTGGTTCCCATCCTGACCGAGCAAATACATTTGGTTCCCATCCTGACTGTGTATATACACATTTGGTTCCCATCCTGACTGTGTATATACACATTTGGTTCCCATCCTGACTGTGCAAACACATTTGGTTCCCATCCTGACCGAGCAAATACATTTGGTTCCCATCCTGACTGTGTATATACACATTTGGTTCCCATCCTGACCGAGCAAATACATTTGGTTCCCATCCTGACTGTGTATATACACATTTGGTTCCCATCCTGACCGAGCAAATACATTTGGTTCCCATCCTGACTGTGTATATACGCATTTGGTTCCCATCCTGACCGAGCAAATACATTTGGTTCCCATCCTGACTGTGCAAACACATTTGGTTCCCATCCTGACTGTGTATATACACATTTGGTTCCCATCCTGACTGTGTATATACACATTTGGTTCCCATCCTGACTGTGCAAACACATTTGGTTCCCATCCTGACCGAGCAAATACATTTGGTTCCCATCCTGACTGTGTATATACACATTTGGTTCCCATCCTGACCGAGCAAATACATTTGGTTCCCATCCTGACTGTGTATATACACATTTGGTTCCCATCCTGACCGAGCAAATACATTTGGTTCCCATCCTGACTGTGTATATACGCATTTGGTTCCCATCCTGACCGAGCAAATACATTTGGTTCCCATCCTGACTGTGTATATACACATTTGGTTCCCATCCTGACTGTGCAAACACATTTGGTTCCCATCCTGACTGTGTATATACACATTTGGTTCCCATCCTGACTGTGTATATACACATTTGGTTCCCATCCTGACTGTGTATATACACATTTGGTTCCCATCCTGACTGCGGTTAATACATTTCCAGCAAGTAGGAATAGGAATATTTTCCTAGCTAGAGCATAAACAATATGTTTAAGACCTCACTTTTACACTCTTTAATCCAATATGGTAATGCTGGCTGGGGCTGAGCCAATCAGTGACCACGATACTGGACAGCTCACTCTGACTGGCTTGGTCTCCTCGACTTTTTAGGTTATTGAGACATTTTTATGTTTGCATAGTTTGCATAATTTAGGCCAACAATATGTAACCCTGATGCCATACCATGCCTTTTTTGCTTCTGATACAATACCGATATTTTGGAGCCTTTAGTATTGACAGATACCAATATTTATCTGATATCAGCAAAAATGATATATACTTTTATTATTTCGTAGTGTTAGAAAAGGTTGGATCAAGTGAAATAACTCAGAGAACAATGAATGGTAGGTTTGAAAAACACTAAAGATTTGTGCTTTGAAGTGGAGTGGTAATTAGTTGTTGGCGACCTCTAGTGGCCACAATAATTAAGTTCAGCTCATGACAGTTTTTGAATGGTGCGGACACATTTGTTACTGGATACTTTCTTCTGCCTTGGAGACTTTGTATCTCTAAGTAATATGCAATTATAATTATTTGATACTTGTTTATATGGACAAATGTCTTTTAAACTGCAATGGTGTTCAATTAAGGACACTTATGTCTAGCTTGTGTGCTATTGTGTGCTTAGATGTTGTGTAGCTGCTAGCTCCTAGTAGCCTGTAGCATGCTTAGTCAACTGGCAACCCGCGATGAGGTGGCGACTTGTCCAGGGTGTACTGCGCCTTCCGCCCGAATGCAGCTGAGATAGGCTCCAGGACCCCCCGCGACCCCAAAAGGGACAAGCGGTAGAAAATGGATGGATGGATGGCTGTCTGCCGTGCTTTGTTGGAGCAGGACTGCTTGTGTGGGATCTTGTACATGCAAGACAATGTCATTCCATACTTGTTTGGTTTTTTCTGATATCAGAACGACAATCCCTACTTGTGTCGCTTTTTAAAGTGCTCCCCCTCTGGTCAACATATGAAATAACAAGTGTGTGTAAGAAATTGAAATGCGCCCACTTTGGCCAAAATGATTTAAAAAAATAAAATAAATATATATATAGAGACATACTGTAATAACTTGAAGTAAATAATGAAGATTAAAAACCAATTACAAACAAAAAAAAATAAAATAATTAAAAGCAGTGTTTTTCTCACAATGTGTCAATTTTTTTCTTATAAAATTGGGAACAATTTCTCATATTCTTTCCGTTTCTGTAATATTGCAATATTTTCTCGTAAAATTACTTTTTTACGTAAAATGATTACTTTTAAAGCAAAATGGTGACATTTGTCAGAAAAAAAATCTGAATTTTATCACAACATTGCCAACTTTTTTGTTGTTCTTGTACAATAGTGACATTGAGAGTAAAATTATGACTTTTGTCATAATTTTGCCAAGCAAAATTCTGATTATTTTCATAATGTTACCAAAATGTTAAGTTTTCTTATAAAATTTTGACTTTTGTCAAGTAATATTATGACTCTTTTCATAAAACTGCCAAAATTGTAAGCTTTTCTTGTGAAATTGCGACTGTTATGGAGTAAAATTCCAACTTTTATCATAATATTGCGCAAATGTTCAGTTTTTCTTGCAAAATGTTGACTTGCATTGAGCAAAATGACGACTTTTATTATAAAACTGCCAAAATTCTAACTTTTTCTTGTGAAATTGTGAACTTTTTTCTTGTTTTAAAGATCACGGTTCGATTGATCTTTTACTACAGTCAGGGAACAAAATGTAACACATAAAAGTGATACGACTTATTTTATTTGGATGGTCCCCAAACAGGAGACTTTGACAAGAAAAGAGGGTTTTCAAGTTCTGGGTACCGAACGCCCCGTTACGAGTACACGACACGTTACGAGTACACGTGGTGTTACGAGTACACGTGGCGTTACAAGTACACGACGCGTTACGAGTACACGTGGCGTTACGAATACACGACGCGTTATGAGTACACGACGCGTTATGAGTACACGTGGCGTTACGAGTACACGTGGCGTTACGAGTACACGTGGCGTTACGAGTACACGTGGCGTTACACCCCCCTGCTAAAAGATGCTGCTGTGTTTTCATTGCAGTCATTTTCTTTCATATTCTTTCTGTTTCTGTAATATTGCAATATTTTCTAGAAAAATTATTACTTTTAAAGCAAAATGGTGACATTTGTTAGAAAAAATTCAGAATTTTATCACAACATTGCCAATTTTTTTGTTCTTGTAAAATAGTGAAATTTTTGGAGTAAAATTATGACTTTTGTCATAATTTTGCCAAGCAAAATTCTGATTATTTTCATAACGTTGCCAAAATGTTAAGCTTTCTTGTAAAATTGTGACTTTTGTCAAGTAAAATTATGACTCTTTTCATAAAATTGCCAAAATTGTAAGCTTTTCTTGTGAAATTGCAACTTTTATCATAATACACAAATGTTCAGTTTTTCTTGCAAAATGTTGACTTGCATTGAGCAAAATGACGACTTTTATTATAAAACTGCCAAAATTCTAACTTTGCCTTGTGAAATTGTGACCTTTTTTCTTGTTTTAAAGATCATGGTTCGATTGATCTTTTACTACAGTCTGGGAACAAAATGTAACACATAAAAGTGATAAGACTTATTTTATTTGGATGGTCCCCTTCATGAGACTTTGACAAGAAAAGAGGGATTTCAAGTTCTGGGTACCGAACGCCCCGTTACGAGTACACGACACGTTACGAGTACAAGTGGCGTTACGAGTACACGTGGCGTTACGAGTACACGTCCCATTACGAGTACACGTCCCGTTACGAGTACACGTGGCGTTACGAGTACACGTGGCGTTACGAGTACACGTGGCGTTACGAGTATACGTGGCGTTACGAGTACACGTGGTGTTACGAGTACACGTGGCGTTACGAGTACACGACACGTTACGAGTACACGACACGTTACGAGTACACGTGGCGTTACGAGTATACGTGGCGTTACGAGTACACGTGGTGTTACGAGTACACGACGCGTTACGAGTACACGTGGCGTTACGAGTACACGTGGCGTTACGAGTACACGTGGCGTTACGAGTACACGTGGCGTTACGACTACACGTCCCGTTACGAGTACACGTGGCGTTACGAGTACACGACACGTTAAGAGTACACGTCGCGTTACGACTACACGTGGCGTTACGACTACACGTGGCGTTACGACTACACGTGGCGTTACGACTACACGTCCCGTTACGAGTACACATGGCGTTACGAGTACACGTGGCGTTACGAGTACACGTCCCGTTACGAGTACACGTCCCGTTACGAGTACACGTGGCGTTACGAGTACACGACACGTTAAGAGTACACGTCGCGTTACGAGTACACGTCGCGTTACGAGTACACGTGACGTTAAGAGTACACGTCACGTTACGAGTACACGTGGCGTTACGAGTACACGTGGCGTTACGAGTACACGTGGCGTTACGAGTACACGTGGCGTTAAGAGTACACGTGGCGTTAAGAGTACACGTCGCGTTACGAGTACACGTGGCGTTACGAGTACATGACACGTTAAGAGTACACGTCGCGTTACGAGTACACGTGGTGTTACGAGTACATGTGGCGTTACGAGTACACGTGGCGTTACGACTACATGTCCCGTTACGAGTACACGTGGCATTACGAGTACACGACACGTTAAGAGTACACGTCGCGTTACGACTACACGTGGCGTTACGACTACACGTCCCGTTACGAGTACACGTGGCGTTACGAGTACACGTGGCGTTACGAGTACACGTGGCGTTACGACTACACGTCCCGTTACGAGTACACATGGCGTTACGAGTACACGACACGTTAAGAGTATGCGTCGCGTTACGAGTACACGTGGCGTTAAGAGTACACGTCATGTTACGAGTACACGTGGCGTTACGAGTACACGTGGCGTTACGAGTACACGTGGCGTTAAGAGTACACGTCGCGTTATGAGTACACGTCCCGTTACGAGTACACGTGGCGTTACGAGTACACGACACGTTAAGAGTACACGTCGCGTTACGAGTACACGTGGCGTTAAGAGTACACGTCGCGTTACGAGTACACGTGGCGTTACGAGTACACGTTATGTTACGAGTACATGTGGCGTTACGAGTACACGTGGCGTTACGAGTACACGTCGCGTTACGAGTACACAACACGTTAAGAGTACACGTCGCGTTACGAGTACACGTTATGTTACGAGTACACGTTATGTTACGAGTACACGTGGCGTTACGAGTACACGTGGCGTTACGAGTACACGTTATGTTACGAGTACACGTGGCGTTACGAGTACACGTGGCGTTACGAGTATACGTGACGTTACGAGTACACGTGGCGTTACGAGTACACGTCGCGTTACACCCCCCTGCCAAAAGATGCTGCTGCGTTTTCATTGCAGTCCTTTTCCCTCCATTGTTGCAGCGCTGCACTGTCCCCAATCCAAGCTCATCCGAGCGTTTCATTGTTTCAAACTTTGTAACCCGGCCACACAAAACGCTGATTCACGTCATCTTCAATCATTCCCTGGCAACTTTCCAGTTTGTGTTTGTGTTGAAGAGCATTCTCCCACCGCATGCAGGATTTACCAGCAGGTGTCATAAAGCACCCGAGCAGTGACGTAATGTCTTTTATTTCTCTTGTTTGAGCATCCTGACTTCAGGAGGAACGAAAAGAGCCGCACTCTCACCTTGCTGAGCGGGCGCCGATGCTGAAGCCCAAGTAGCCCTCATGGGGCAGAGAGTCGTCCCCCAGCTCTTTCAGGTCCTGGGGCCGCAGGTACTTGTCCGTGTCCCCAGTTAGAGCATCCTCACCTGGCGGAGGCACAGCATCATGTTAGAGGTGACAATGCGGCAGAAAAAAGAAGGTATGATTGTGACGATTCTGGGGGGGCCTTTTGGGTCATTTCTCAGCACCGCACCTGCAGAGCACACTGCAACTTTGAATTTGGCCTATTTTATTGATTCGTGTATTTATGGCAATGGTGCAATAAGAATAACAACCACAGCACCAAGTAGAAGCATGCAAAAAGAGAAGATGATGCATCTACATCTACATCTGCATCTACATCTATATCTGCATCTACATCTACACCGTGCAGCAGACGGCGTCCGGAAAAGGCAGAAAAAGTCAAGCAGCACAACCACACCTCGGTCAGCGGATCGGTGGACGATGACACGCCGCTCCACGAAGCCGGCAGGGCGGCGAGAGTGCTTGGCTTTCTCCCTCATGCTCGGCGGTTGTGAGCGAGCGTGAAGCCGCAACTGCTCCTTCACCGCAGCCCCTCCCCTCCCCTCGCCTGCCGCACTACACTCGCGGCACGCCGAAGCCACCTTCCGGGTTGAGCTTTTCACAATGCCGCCACACAACTCGCCGTCGTCGAACCTAAACGTGGACGGATTCGCTGTAAATATCAACTTAACTACGCAACACGCTACACGAAACGTATTAACAAAGCTAATAGTGCTGCGGAACGGACTAGAGAGTTTATATCAAACGAACGTGGCACTTTTATTTTGAAAGCTCAATTCTTTTCCTGTCCGCGACAGCGTTTGACTTGACAAGCACCGGGTCCCATTTAACCACAGAAACTTCTTCAAAAACATGCGAAAATAAAGTTACATCTACCCTAGAAATTCAATAAAAAACGTATCGCATCCTATTTCGGGTAAAAATAGACTATTTGTGTAATTAACTTACCGTAATCTGACGTCGCCATTAAAGTGCCGGGTCGTTTTGTTTATATTTCCCCACTCATTAAAAGAACTCATAAACTCCACTGATGAACAAATAAAGTCCTTGCACACCGAATCCGCTTCAAATACTCCACTATTAGTAGAGAGAGGAGAAAGTGCGAGGACCGCTGCCTTCTGACGACGTGCAAAGTCGCAGTTAATTCTCCTGCGACCCTCCGCTCACAGAAAGCTTCTTATTGGCGGAACTTGTCCGGAACGCAGCCGAGTGGACAAAGTGTCCAAACACACTAAACTGTCACGGCTGAAATAGTTTGGAAGAACCAGGCAAACATTGCACAAGATAAGTTACTTTGTGCAACATGTAAGCTGCATGACAATATAGATGAAGTGTGTGTGTGTGTGTGTGTGTGTGCACTTGTCTCACCATCCTTGTGTGGACATACACTTGATAAACCACCCTTTCTGTGAGGATCTTTTAACTTGTGAGGACATTTGCCTGGTCCTCACAACTACAAAAGTAAAATATTTGTTTTACTTTGTGTGTTTTGCATTCTGAAGTGAGGTTGCAACTAGGGATGTCCGATAAATGCTTTAAAATGTAATATCGGAAATTATCGGTATCGTTTTTTAAATTATCGGTATCGTTTTTTGTTGTTGTTGTTGTTTTGTTTTTTTTTGGTTTTTATTAAATCAACATAAAAACACAAGATACACATACAATTATTGCACCAACCCAAAAAACCTCCCTCCCCCATTTACACTCATTCACACAAAAGGGTTGTATCTTTTTTGTTATTAATATTCTGGTTCCTACATTATATATCAATATATATCAATACAGTCTGCAAGGGATACAGTCCATAAGCACACATGATTGTGCGTGCTGCTGCTCCACTAATAGTACTAACCTTTAACAGTTAATTTTACTCATTTTCATTAATTACTAGTTTCTATGTAACTGTTTTTATATTGTTTTATTTTCTTTTTTATTCAAGAAAATGTTTTTAATTTATTTATCTTATTTTTTATTTATTTTTTAAAAGTACCTTATCTTCACCATACCTGGTTGTCCAAATTAGGCATAATAATGTGTTAATTCCACGACTGCATATATCGGTTGATATCGGTATCGGTTGATATCGGTATCGGTAATTAAAGAGTTGGACAATATCGGAATATTGGATATCGGCAAAAAGCCATTATCTGACATCCCTAGTTGCAACTCTCTACTCCCATCTAGGGCTAGATTTATATTTTTTCATCATTCTAGCTATAGTGGAAAGGGGGGCCCTCACAACCCACTAACCAAACGTGGGTCCACACAAAGTAGGCAAGACATGTATATGTGTGTGTGTGTGTGTGTGTGTGTGTGTGTGTTCTTGTACTTCCACCCTTCTTGAGACATCAACAAGGGAAAGTATCTTCCATATGAGGAGGTGTGAACAAGTGATGACATAAATCATGGTCCCAATCAGAGGTGGGTAGTAACGCGCTACATTTACTCCGTTACATCTATTTGAGTAACTTTTGGGATAAATTGTACTTCTAAGAGTAGTTTTAATGCAACATACTTTTACTTGAGTATATTTATAGAGAAGAAACGCTACTTTTACTCCGCTCCATTTATCTACATTCAGCTCGCTACTGATTTTTATCCATCTGTTAATGCACGCTTTGTTTGTTTTGCTTTGTCAGACAGACCTTCAAAGTAGGATCTATGCATGGCTGCGTTCAGGGACGTGCACATGATTATAGAGGGGCAGGGGCTCAAAGTCAGAAAAGGGCAGGCATTTTTTTTTTGGTCCTTTACACAATATGGAAATTAATGTCAAATTAAATTTGCTAATAGGAAGCTAACTACTTAGCTGTGTGTCCTTTGTAGGTAAAAGTGATTGCCATTTCTTTTGTGTCAACAAATTATGGTCATAATGAGTTATTTTACATTATCATAGGCTTGGAAGACATGAAAAGCAACAAAACACTGGGCTATTTTTTGTTAAAGATAAGCACTTTAATATTGAACATTGAACAGTGCAACATGAACTTTGAAAAAAAAATACAAAAATAAATACCCAAATGGAAAAAACTTCAATGTGAAAATCTGTCCTTCTTCACTTAACTTGATGAAAACACCATCAAGTTGTAACTTATGGTCTATCTCACTTAATGCTCAGACTAAACAACTGAAACGCAATACAGGGCCAAAAATATGGACCAGGGGCCAGTAGAGGGCTGTATCCTTTCTTTTTTTGGCTTTGGGCTGCAGGCATAATCAACATGAATCAAGTTTAAATACAGATGGCAATATTCCTAACAGATTACCTACATCTTATATCCCCAGAATGCTGAAATTATTATTAATAATAATAATAATAATAATTAAAGCTGCAAGCAGCATTGGTCGGGTCCGCATCTTTGGCAGGTGCTAGTCCTAAGTGTCCCAATATTTTTGTCCAGTGGTAGTCCTGAGTGAGACCTACATAGAGGTTTTTGTTTCATGTCTCTACGATATTCGCACTAGGAGTTAGAGGAAGTTGTGTCTGTGTCTTTTTCCTAGGTGTTGCGGCACAGTGGTTGACAGTGGTAAAATCAAAGCAGCAGAGCAGCATCAGCGCAGCAGGTCTTTGAAGGCTCGTAAAATCAAAACCGTAGCACGAATCAAAACGCTTTCGTCAAATTTTAATCAGAAGGGTTCAATCTCTCTCCTGTAGTAGTTTGAAGCCGAAATGACAAACGCGCTCAGAGGAGATAACGTTTGATGTTTGGTGACCGGTTGTAACAAAAATTTAGTTTTGAAGGAGGAATAGCAAACTTACTGTTGATTTTTGCTGAAGGATGTCAATCTATGAAATGTAGGTCTAGGTGAGACCTACATAGAGGTATTTGTTTCATGTCTCTAAGCAGTTTTGTCTGAGTTTTCCTCTGAGAAGCAGTTTTGTCTCTGTTTTATTCAAAAATTGCGCTAGAGCGCAATTTTGAGTTTTGGGGTTCGGTTTTTTTTTTAGATCGCAATTTCCACCAGTCCCGATGTGTGTGTTGGTGAGTTTTGAAGTATTTTAAGGGGGTCAAATTACAGCTCAAAGAGGCAAAAATGAGTGTTTTTAGTACATTTTTGTCTTAAATGGGAAATTGCCAACTTCCTGTTGGTTTTTGCCCGAGGATGTTAAATTATGAAATGTAGGTCTAAGTCAGACCTACATAGAGGTTTTTGTTTCATGTCTCTAAGACCTTCCTAGTGGGAGTTACAGGCAGTTTGTTTTTGTTTTTTCCTAGGGGGCGCTAGAGCGCAATTTTGATTTTTGGGGTTTGTTTTTTTTTATTGGATGGCAATTTTTGCAGGTCCTGATGTGTGTGTCAAATTTGGTGAGTTTTGAAGCATGTTAAGTGGGTCAAATTAGAGTTTTTTGTGGGGTCGGTATAATAATAATATAACCTTACAATAACAATAGGTTCCTTTATACAGGGTACAGGCGGACCCTAATAATAATAATAATTATTATTATCATTATCATTGTTCTTCTTCTTATTATTGTTATTATTATCATTATTATTATTTTGTTAACCCACACAGTAATAGCAAAAGTCACAATAACCTTATATCTAAAACTCTACTGTGAGAGAAATGTGATCCGCCGTAAACGTGCATTTTATTTTGAAAATTAACCCGGTGTTTTATTTTGTACATTACTTCCTGTCCCGCACGATCCGCTCTGCTCTGTGCGGACTTGATGTGCCGTGCTCAATTGATGCGCCGTGCTCCGATGTCCGGCAAAAACAGAAGCTGACACATTGACTAATAGAATAATACAGCGTTTTTCTGAAATATGACCCATATTAGATGCTGAATAAGTGGACGGCGACTAGACCGTAACTCACAGGTTCAAGTTGCTCCACTGTCACGTCTGAGTAACCCTGGCTGCAGCCCGCAGATCGAGGAGGGGCTAAACGTTTCAAGGAAGCGGCAGGCTCAAACAACCCGGTATTACAAGAAAACGTGGAGTTTTTGTACCGCTGTTTTTTTTGTTTGTTTTTTTTACATCCCTGACAGGAATTTATTAATGTTGTTTAAAGAAAAGAAAAAAACACACACACACAGGCAGAGGGCACTTTTTAAGACGAGGCAAAAAAGGGCAGGGGCTCAGGCACCCCATAGGGCCCTATGTGTGCACGTGCCTGCCTGCGTTTCACCAATCAAATACAGTCACTGGTGACGTTTGACTCCGTTTCACCAATCAAACAGAGGCAAAACAACAACAAGCTTAAGCTTACATGAACTCAACATCAAATTTGAGGAAGCACATGGCGGTAAGTAACGTTAGTAGATATTTTGGCTGTCACTGTAGGCTGATGTTAGCTTCCCTGCTATGAATCACTGTCAAATGTACACACACACACACACACACACACACACACACACACACACACACACACACACACACACACACACACACACACACACACACACACACACACACACACACACACACACACACACACACACACACACACACACACACACACACACACACTCACGCATGCATACAAACACCAATCGGTTTATGGCTTGCGTAAAGGCTAACTTGTTATTTTCCTTTGTAATCTCTGCCTACTGAGCCTATGGTGCTGTTAAGTTATTGTGGATCAATTTGCCTTCATTTTTTTATGTTAATGTATTATTATTTAATATATATTATTGTTTTAGTTGCTTAAGAGATATTCCTGGCTCTGAATTTGCTCATTGCTATTTTTATGTGTTTGTGCATTATTTGTTGCCGTCATCATTAAACGAACAGGTTACTCATCAGTTACTCAGTACTTGAGTAGTTTTTTCACAACATACTTTTTACTTAAGTAAATATTTGGGTGACTACTCCTTACTTTTACTCGAGTAATAAATCTCTAAAGTAACAGTACTCTTACTTGAGTACAATTTCTGGCTACTCTACCCACCTCTGGTCCCAATAAGGAAAATCATTGCATCTAATAGAGAGCCAAATACTAGAGTCCGTGAACATTGCTCCAAAGTCAGGATTTTTGTTGTTGATTTCATGTGCATACAAAAGTAAACATTGACAGGTGCAAAGGCAGCAATATATGATAAAACAAGACGGCAGCTAAAGAAGGACTTCCCTATTCATCCTGAAAAAAAACTGCTAATTTTACGGCTTCCGGTGCTGACGTAAGACAACCATGTGACCATAGGATGGTAAGACAAGAATGTACAACAATTCTTCTCTACTAAAGAGGAGAAATATAACCTTAGAGGAAAATCTAATTTAAAACATTTGTATGCACGTACAACAATTATAACCTTTAGCATATCAGTATGTGGAATTAAATGATGGAATGGATGAAGTAAAGAAGTTCAACATTGTACTGATATGCTCCACTTTAAGAAAGAGCTTGTTCAAATGAATAGTGCTGACTAAGTACAAAGAAAAAGAATTATGAAAAATTATTTCAACCTTATTGAAAATAAGATATTCTTCATCTCAGTATGTTAATAATGACTGACTTCATTATATATCACAAAACTGTTGTATTACTCATTCACGGATGTCATTTTACTATAAAGAAGTCAGTGAATGAATGTATATATTTGTAAACACTCTGAAGTGGGAAAGGGGTAGGATTAAATAAGCTTTGCTTCTTCCTACTCCTTTTCAGACATGATGTAAAGTGAAATGATATGAAAGTGTGTGATGTATTATACTGTAAGTGTGTTCATGTTCCAAATAAACTAAAGAAAGAAAGAAGAAAGAAAGGATGAACAAATACACTACGCTACTAAGACTATAGTGGCCATTAACAGTTAGCTTCTACAGCTGGGTTGCCCAAAGTGCGGCACAGGGGCCATCTGTGGTCCCTGACTCCTTTGTCATCTGTGGTCCCTGACTCCTTTGTCATCTGTGGTCCCTGACTCCTTTGTCATCTGTGGTCCCTGACTCCTTTGTCATCTGTGGTCCCTGACTCCTTTGTCATCTGTGGTCCCTGACTCCTTTGTCATCTGTGGTCTCTGACTCCTTTGTCATCTGTGGTCCCTGACTCCTTTGTCATCTGTGGTCCCTGACTCCTTTGTCATCTGTGGTCTCTGACTCCTTTGTCTTCTGTGGTCCCTGACTCCTTTGTCACCTGTGGTCCCTGACTCCTTTGTCATCTGTGGTCCCCGACTCCTTTGTCATCTGTGGTCCCCGACTCCTTTGTCATCTGTGGTCCCCGACTCCTTTGTCATCTGTGGTCCCCGACTCCTTTGTCATCTGTGGTCCCCGACTCCTTTGTCATCTGTGGTCCCTGACTCCTTTGTCATCTGTGGTCCCTGACTCCTTTGTCATCTGTGGTCCCTGACTCCTTTGTCATCTGTGGTCTCTGACTCCTTTGTCATCTGTGGTCCCTGACTCCTTTGTCATCGGCCTTAAGCACGTTACAAAAATAAAATAAAATAGAGATCTCCTCTGCACCCCCTGGTGGTGAAATCTATCAAAATAAGGGTGGTTCCAAAAAGGAGGGATTTTTCAAATTGACTGTGTGTCGCTTTTAAAAGTGCTCCCCCTCTGGTCAACATATGAAATAACAAGTGTGTGTAAGAAATTGAAATACGCCCCCTTTTGGCCAAAATTATTTAAAAAAAAAAAAAATGTATATAGAGACATACTGTAATAACGAAGTAAATAATGAAGATTAAAAACCAATTACAAACAAACAAACAAAAAATAACTAAAAGCAGTGTTTTTCTCACAATGTGTCAATTTTTTTCTTATAAAATTGGGAACAATTTCTCATATTCTTTCTGTTTACGTAATATTGCAATATTTTCTCGTAAAGTTATTACTTTTTTACGTAAAATTATTACTTTTAAAGCAAAATGGAATTTTATCACAACATTGCCAATTTTTTTCTTGTTGTAAAATAGTGACATTTTTTGAGTAAAATTATGACTTTTGTCATCATTTTGCCAAGCATAATTGTATTTTTATAATGTTGCCAAAATTTTTAAGTTTTCGTCTAAAATTGTGACTTTTGTCGAGTGAAATTATGACTCTTTTCATAAAATTGCCAAAATTATAAGCTTTCCTTGTCAAAGTGCGACTGTTGAGTAAAATTCTAACTTTTATCATAACATTGCACAAATGTTCAGTTTTTCTTGTAAAATGTCGACTTGCATTGAGCAAAATGACGACTTTTATTATAAAACTGCCAAAATTCAAACTTTTTCTTGAGAAATGGTGACCTTTTTCTTGTGAAATTCCAATTGACTTTTCACAACAAGCTTTTTTATATTTGTATGTATATGTTATTAATGTTGTAAATACACTTCTTTACATATCTAGAAAGGATGGTCCTAAAGTGGTAGGCATTATACAGAGGTCTCAAGAAGGTAACAAATACAAGTATGTGTGTGTGTGTGTGTGTGTGTGTGCGTGCGTGCGTGTGTTATATCTATCTTGGTGTGTGTGTGTGTGTTAGTTCTCACATCCCACTAGCCCTGCAGCATAATAAGATTAGCCACCTCTATACCGGATTAAATAGAGCCTTCACACACACTGCACAACAACACTTCCTGTTTAGATGAAGAAGGGTCAGAGTCCTCTATCAAGTGACACCTGCAGGCAACAAGCTCATCAATGTGACAAGCCTGGTGTTGTGCTACACCACTTTCTCAGTGACTACAACTTAAACTGGCTGCTGGTGTTGTGCTACACCACTTTCTCAGTGACTACAACTTAAACTGGCTGCTGGTGTTGTGCTACACCACTTTCTCAGTGACTACAACTTAAACTGGCTGCTGGTGTTGTGCTACACCACTTTCTCAGTGGCTACAACATAAACTGGCTGCTGGTGTTGTGCTACACCACTTTCTCAGTGGCTACAACATAAACTGGATGCTGGTGTTGTTGTTATGGTACACCACTTTCTCAGTGACTACAACATAAACTGGCTGCTGGTGGTGTTGTGCTACACCACTTTCTCAGTGACTACAACATAAACTGGCTGGTGGTGTTGTTGTTATGGTACACCACTTTCTCAGTGATTGCAACATAAAGGAGGCTGGGGAACTTCTAGTCACACAGGATGTACAGTCCAAAAGGATGAGGAGAAGCGTGTGCAGGAGTTAAAAATAACAAATGAGCTTTTAGTTGAAAATAGCATGGGGGCTGTCAGTCTGCCAGGAGAGGAAGAGCTCCTTGCAAGGTTCACACATGAAGACAAGGAAACATGTGGCAAATAGGGAGAGAAGGTTCAAGAAAGACTGAGCACTGCTAAAGCTCTTAAGTGGTCATCTATTATGCAAACATACCTTTTGAATGGCGTTCTAACACAGGGGTGCCCAAACTACCACCCACGGGCCAAATGCGGCCCGCTGGCGTCTTCAATTTGTCCCAGAAGGCAGGAGTTGAAGAAACAAAATGGCCTGGGACGTGTATTCTATCATGTACTAAGTGTATTCTATCATGTACTAAGTGTATTCTATCATATACTAAGTGTATTCTATCATGTACTAAGTGTATTCTATCATGTACTAAGTGTATTCTATCATGTACTAAGTGTATTCTATCATGTACTAAGTGTATTCTATCATGTACTAAGTGTATTCTATCATGTACTAAGTGGTCTGACAGCTGCCATCTGGTGGCCAGTGATGGTACCTCAACTATAATTTGTACTTGCAGGAATAATGGACAACGATCCATTTTGAAGTTGCCCTAATTTTTAAGTTAATATGCCATCAGCATTTATTTATATGACCCAATCCAAACAACCTCCTCTAGTCATGGTGCAGAAAAAAAAATCAAAAAGCACAAACATTTAACAAACATGGTCACACATAACACAACTTGCTCACTGAACTTTGTGAATATTATAAAAACGTCCAATCAAACTTTCCATGGGAATTAACAGGAATAAACATTGAATACAACATGCTAGATCTTGCAGCATAATTATTAGCTAAAACGACCTGATTTAATGCAAATTCAGTAGAATTTCAACCCTGCACTGTGCATTCCTCCATCACATGCACAGATAATTGCCAGCATGCTACACACTACAGCAGGGCTATTGAGGCCACACTAGTATTTGAGCCCAAGGAATTCATCCAGTCAGGTAAGTGTTGATGATATTAAATATATTTGATCTATGGTATTTAAGTGTAATAGAGGTGTAATTGCTTGTTACTGTATGACTGTAGACTACTCCAGCAGACTTACACTCCAGCTAGCTAGCTGTTCCTGTACTTGTTACATGATTTTGGGGCCAATATCTCTAGCTAGCTAGGTTTATGTACCACCGCAGTCTCATAATGAACCCAAAATATTTCTCCGTTAGCCGTGATGCTAATTTTCTCTATGTTAAATCCCATTCATTTATGCTAACAACGTTAGCGATCCGAATTGACCTTTTTTGTGATGTGTAAAGTTGAAGTAGCAAATAGTAAATGAAAAGGTGTAGTTTCCTCTGCCTTCTGTTCTGCTAGCCATTCTGTTGTCATACAAGAATGTAGCTTATAGTTTGATTTAGCATGTTCATTTATTCATCTAGCCTATTTCTATTCATTTGTCCATCAGTCAAATATTTTTAAAGACAACTCCAATTGTTTAGCTGACTATTTATATCTGTGTGTGGCATTGCATTAGTCTTTTACAAGCTTCTCATCTTATTCTACACAATAAGATGGACGGTGTCCAACTTTGAATCATCAAAAAATGGTCAAAATTTCCAAACTTCCCGAGCTTACTTGCTGTGGGAAATTTCCGGAAATTTACCGGACACTTTCCACCCCTTGGCAATCCTAGTCGCTGGTTCTAAGGTGAATATGGCATCTATTATGATGGACAAGTGCCCGTTACGTTGTATATCACTTAGGGGTGTAACGGTACGTGTATTTGTATTGACCCGTTTCGGTACGGGGGTTTCGGTTCGGTGGTGTACCGAACGAGTTTCCACACGGACATATTAAGTAGCGTAGCGCACGTTGTGTAAACAATGCACACGGAGGCACAACACACGGCTTGCTAGCAGCTAACGGGCTAGGACAACATGTAAAAGCCAGAGCTGGAAGACCCTCCTGCCTCGTTAAGATCTCCCGTTTGGGAACACTTTGGCCGCGCGATACACCAATGGAGGACGGAGGTTTGCCGACATTGTTCAGCAGGTATGGTTCTGACAACACGTCAAACATGCTAACCCATTTGAAGCGTCACCACCACATTCAAGCAGCCTCTCCTCGGCGAGTCAGGCAGGGCTAAAGCAATAACAAATGTTTACATAGCAGCAGATTTAAGTCCATATTGCATTAAAAACTAGATTTTGAGCCACTTCTATGGTGGAAGAACAATAAGCCCATATATTCTCTTACTGACAAGTTAGCCAGGCTGGGGGGGGGAAAGAAAAGTTACTCTGAGGCTGAGTTGACTTGAAACTGTTTAATGTTGTACTTTTTATACGTAGAAGAAAAATTTGGTCATTTTATTTAATCTGAGCAACAACTTGAGGCAGTTTAATGTTGATTAACGTGGACTTAAACAAGTTGAAAAACGTATTGGGGTGTTACCATTTAGTGGTCAATTGTACGGAATATGTACTGTACTGTGCAATCTACTAAGAAAAGTCTCAATCAATCACTCAAAAAAAGCACTTTATATGTAGAAAAGTTTTGTTAAGAAACCATTCTGAGCCTTATCTTATTTAGTTTTTATTTGATATATGTAGGGATGATGTTTGATAAGAAATTATCGAGTTCGAGCCTCTTATCGAATCCTCTTATCGAACCGATTCCTTATCGATTCTCTTATCGAGTCCAGATAGGTTGTTGTATGTGGAAAAAAACACACAATATTTTGTTTAACAAATCACCTCACATTCTCTACTGCTCGCTACTATAGTATTACCATATCTGAGTTATTGTGCAGAAATGTGGGGAAATAACTACAAATGTGCACTACAGTCGTTAACCGTGTTACAAAAAAGATCAATTAGACTGATACATAATGTTGGATATAGAGAACATACACTTTATTTATTGAGTCAGAAATATTAAAGTTCGATGATTTGGTAAAATTGCAAACAGCTAAAATGATGTGGAATGAAATGATGGAATGGATGAAGTAAAGAAGTGAAACATTGTACTGATATGATCCACTTTAAGAGGTTGTTCAAATGAATAGTGCTTACAAAGTACAAAGAAGAAGAATTATGTGAAATACTTTCAACCTCATTGAAAATAAGATATTCTTCATCTCAGTATATTAATAATGACTGAATTAATTAATTACATATTACAAAACTGTTGTATATACTAATTCACAGATATTTTATTATAAAAAGGTCTGTAAAGGATGTATATATATTTGTAAACGCCATGAAGTGGGAAAGGGGGAGGATTAAATAAGCTTGACTTCTTCCTACTCCTGTAAAGTGAAATTATATGAAAGTGTGATGTATTATGATGTAGTCGGATCATGTTTTGTTTAGTTCTGTTCTGTTAGTTTTGGACTTCCTTAGTTGTTTTGTGCACTTCGGGGGTTTGTTTTAGTCACCATGGTTACTTATGATTTTCACCTGCCTTGTACGCGCACCCGTTGCTCATCAGAGACTCTATTTAAGCCTGCCTTTTCCGCTCACTCGTCGTGGCTTCATTGTTTGCATTTGCAAATGTGCTAAAGTGGCCTTAGCTTCTAGTATTCCTGTGCTAAGTCAGTTTTTGCTTTAGCTTCTCGTGCGAACGGCACGCTTCCCTTTTGTTTCGTTCCTGTCTGTTGTAACGTGTATTGTTTATGAGAAATAAATCATCTCCTACCTGCACGCGTCAGTTTTGCGTCCCGGGAGAACGAACCGCAGCACGCGGCACCCCGCGGCACCCCGCCGTGACAAACGACTGAGCTACTTGACGTCATTTGTTGCGATGTCACACGGGGCATTTTGTCGGGACGGGAGTCGTTCCGAGGGATTCGAATAAAGAACCAACTCTTTTTTTTTTTTTACTGTAGTGGTCTCGATAACGGGTACCGGTTCTCAAAAAGGGATTTGAGTCCGAGAACTCGGTTCTTTTCTTATCGAACAACCGGGAAAATCGGTTTCGAGTATCATCCCTAGATATATGTTGACCACATGAACCCTGGCAATGGACCCTGGGTGTGTATATGTATGTTATGCCATTGTTTACAAATTTGGTAAATAAATAACCAAAAAATGTATATTTTGTTGTTTTCTTACTGTACGGAAAATGAACCGAACCGTGACCTCTAAACCGAGGTACGTACCGAACCGAACCGAAATGTTTGTGTACCGTTACACCCCTAATATCACTTGATAAAAAGTACACTTCCTGGGGACACACACTGTCCAACACATGCGAGGACAAACACAAAGTCCAAAAATCACCTTTAAACGGTTTCAATTCCAGAACCAACACTCTTCCAATACACTGTCGTGGCGACACATCCTAATCATTTTCTCATACTTACTGTAAACGGTATACGTGTTAGACCCCCTGTGACATAGAAAGCAGGACTAAAGAAAGTTTTCCAGGGTTAATGTATCTCCAAGAAAGCAGGTTAGCTCCAAGATGTGTTAGTGAGAAGCACAAAGCGGAGCAGAGTATACCTTCATGGTCATCTGACAAAGAGTCCTCATCCAGCCTTTCAGGCACGTTGGCCCAAGCTGTGAGACGTGAGCGCATACAGAGTGACACGTGCAACACGTTATGGCATCACAAAGCACAGTCATGCAGCGTGAGGCTTCCAAATAAAGACCCACCTTCGTCATCGGACATGTCCAGGAACTCGTTCATGGTCTCGGGGACGTTGACTTTGTGTTTCTCGGCTGTGCTCTGCAAGGTGGAAAGGCAGAAATGCGACACAATGAGCTCCAATGCAAGAGTCGTATTGGATATGTTACATGAAAAGACTCAAATTCTGTTGGTTTATTACCAGAGGTGGGTAGTAACGCGCTACATTTACTCCGTGACATCTACTTGAGTAACTTTTGGGATAAATTGTACTTATAAGAGTAGTTTTAATGCAACATACTTTTACTTGAGTATATTTATAGAGAAGAAACTTTTACTCCGCTCCATTTATCTACATTCAGCTCGCTACTCGCTACTGATTTTTATCCATCTGTTAAAGGCCTACTTTAGTTTAGTTGAGTCTTTATTTGAAGGGACAATGTACAGAAACATTAAGCTCAAAGACAGATATGTTCTGTACCAGATTATAGCTAAATAGCTCATTTCCATCTGCAGTCCCTGGCTACCTAAATTAAAGGGATACAAAAATCATGCAATACAATTATGACAATAAAAACATACACAAGTATTAAGAAAAAAGTCATAAAATGCCCTTTCATGGACACATACTTAATATACAATACAAGCACACCTCATTTACATCATCACACAAAGACAATACATACTTTTGTTCACATCTGTCATCATTTGTAAAAACAAGCATGATTTTAACACACACACCTCACAATTTACAACAAAAATGCTCTCATGAATAAATATAATACACATTAGGTTGATGTGTCCAACATAATGCCCACCTTAGTGACCGTGTGAGCAGCTTTGATTGCTCCAAAGCCACTTTTTAACTTCAATTGTGAATGAAGAATAATCTGTTAGACTTTTCAAGTTTGTTGTGAGGTCCTTCCATTCCTTTATGGCTTTATATGAAAAGGCTGATTGTGCAAAAGAGGTTTTACATCTGGGTATTCTACACTGCCCCCTGGTGGAGGCTCGTGTGTTTCTAGTTGTCACAGCAGATGTAAACTGGACAAAGTGCTTAAGTGGCGCCGGTGCAGTGTTATTTAAGATTCGATGGGCCATTCGTATTGATGCTAATCTTTGAATGTTAGCTAAATTTAACAATCTGTATTTTTGGAGAACTAAACAATGATGGTGGTGTTGTGGTTTTCGGTCAAGGATTTTGAGGGATTGTTTGTGCAAAGTTTCCAATGGCCTCAATGTCATTTTGCTTGCCTGCGACCAACATGTTATACAATAATAAAAACGAGACATAATCATTGCATTAAAATAAGTTTGAGCTGCCTCCAGTGTTAATGAATTCCTGATACATTTGAACCTTTTTATGTTGTATTTAAGACTCTGGCACATCTGTTTGATATGTTTTTTAAAGCCAAGTGTTGGCTCCAAAATGACACCCAGGTAACGATATTCACTAACATTTTGTATTATTTCCTTATTAACCGTTATATTTGGAAAGGATGACACTGAAAGCCACTACTAGCGACCACGCAGTCTGATAGTTTATATATCAATGATGACATCTTAACATTGCAACACATGCCAATACGGCCGGGTTAACTTATAAAGTGACATTTTAAAATTCCCGCCACACTTCCGGTTGAAAAACTCCTTTGGATATGATTTATGCGCGTGACATCACAAAATCCACGGAAGTGGTTGGACCCCATCGGACCCGATACAGAAACCTCTTGTTTTCTTCGACAAAATTCCACAGTATTCTGGACATCTGTGTTGGTGAATCTTTTGCAATTTGTTTAATGAACAATGGAGGCTGCAAAGAAGAACGTTGTAGGTGGGATCGATCGGTGTATTAGCGGCTAAGTACAATACTTACAGCAACACAACAAGGACTACTTACTACGCCTAGCCAATGCTTGCCGCCAAACCCACAGATGAAGTCCTTCGTCGCGCCGTCGATCGCTGGAATGCAGGTGAGCTCGGGTGTTGATGGGAAGATGAGGGCTGGCTGGCGTAGGTGGAGCGCTAATGTTTTATCATAGTTCTGTGAGGTCCGGTTGCTAAGTTGCTAAATTAGCCTTAGCGTCGTTAGCAACAGCATTGTTAAGTCTTACCAGGCTGAGAATTTTTAACCGTGTAGTTACATGTACATGGTTTAATAGTATTGTTGGTCTTCTGTCTATCCTTCCAGTCAGGGGTTTATTTATTTAGTTTCTATCTTCATTTGAGAACGATGCTATCACGTTAGCTCAGTAGCTAAGTGTGTCACCGATGTATTGTCGTGGAGATAAAAGTCACTTTAAATGTCCATTTCGCGTTCTCGACTCTCATTTTCAAGAGGATATAGTATCCCAGGTGGTTTAAAATACAAATCCGTGATCCACAATAGAAAAAGGAGAGAGTGTGGAATCCAATGAGCCAGCTTGTACCTAAGTTACGGTCAGAGCGAAAAAAGATACGTCCATCACTGCCTCTCTAGTCCTTCACTGTAACGTTCCTCATCTACGAATCTTTCATCCTCGCTCAAATTAATGGGGTAATCGTCGCTTTGTCGCTCCGAATCTCTCGCTCCATTGTAAACAACGGGGAATTGTGAGGAATACTAGCTCCTGTGACGTCACGCTACTTCCGCTACAGGCAAGGCTTTTTTTATCAGCGAACAAAAGTTGCGAACTTTATCGTCGATTTTCTCTACTAAATCCTTTCAGCAAAAATATGGCAATATCGCGAAATGATCAAGTATGACACATAGAATGGATCTGCTATTCCCGTTTAAATAAAAAAAATTCATTTCAGTAGGCCTTTAACGCACGCTTTGTTTGTTTTGGTTTGTCAGACAGACCTTCAAAGTAGGATCTATCGCATGCCTGCGTTCCACCAATCAAATACAGTCACTGGTGACGTTTGACTCCGTTTCACCAATCAACAGAGTCAGGTGGTCACATGACCGCCTGGTCATGTGACGCAAAACAACAAGTTCAAGCTTACATGAACTCAACGTCAAATTTGAGGAAGCACATGGCGGTAAGTAACGTTAGTAGATATTTTGGCTGTCACCGTAGGCTGATGTTAGCTTCCCTGCTATGAATCACTGTCAAATGTACATCGTGTGGGGACATTTATTAACGCACTGCAGCCTCACACACACACACACACACACACACACACACACACACACACACACACACACACACACACACACACACACACACACACACACACACACACACACACACACACACACACACACACACTCACACACACACCAATCAGAAGTGCACAGTGTGTTCTCAGGTGCAGCCCACACCTATCAGTAAGGCTAACTTGTTATTTTCCTTAGTAATCTCTGCCTACTGAGCCTATGGTGCTGTTAAGTTATTGTGGCTCAATTTGCCTTCATTTTTTTTATGTTAATGTATTATTATTTAATATATATTATTGTTTTAGTTGCTTAAGAGATATTCCTGGCTCTGAATTTGCTCATTGCTATTTTTATGTTTTTGTGCATTATTTGTTGCCGTCATCATTAAACGAACAGGTTACTCATCAGTTACTCAGTACTTGAGTAGTTTTTTCACAACATACTTTTTACTTTTACTCAAGTAAATATTTGGGTGACTACTCCTTACTTTTACTTGAGTAATAAATCTCTAAAGTAACAGTATTCTTACTTGAGTACAATTTCTGGCTACTCTACCCACCTCTGTTTATTACTGAAATAGATGCCATCATTCATGCAGTCAATCACTAACGGTAAACACACATGGCGCCCCTAAGTGGTAGTAATTGTCATTGCAAGGACTGACTATAACAGACATGACATCTAAAGCTAAAATGTATGAGAATATTTAATAGTGTTGAATATTGACCCAAATGATCATTTTTCTCCCCTTCTTTTGCTTGGTGTGTACAGATTTATGCATGCAAACCAACAGGTGGCGCCAAATGACTTTTCTTCCTGCAGAGGAGGAATTATGATGCTACTTTTAAAATAATGACGATTAATTAAAGAGAGTCATTTAACAACTCTCATTTCTAATTGCAATTTCCAACTGGTTATTGCACCGATAAACAGGGTGTTGTCTTATATTCCGGGCCGTCTTAGATTTGGGTCAATAGGGTATTTAAAAAAAACTACTCAGTGGCCTAGTGGTTAGAGTGTCCGCCCTGAGTTGGGTAGGTTGTGAGTTCAAACCCCGGCCGAGTCATACCAAAGACTATAAAAACGGGAGCCATTACCTCCCTGCTTGGCACTCAGCATCAAGGGTTGGAATTGGGGGTTAAATCACCAAAAATGATTCCCGGGCGCGGCCACCACTGCTGCTCACTTCCCCCCCTTACCTCCCAGGGGGTGAACAAGGTTTCACCACACCTAGTGTGTGTGTGTGACTATCATTGGTACTTTAACTTAACTTTAACTTAAGCATAATTTTCATTATTTAACTTAAAATTCCTCTAAGGGCCTCTGAGCCTAATAAACAGACACCTGGTACTCTCTGCAGTTAAGCTATTAAACGCCCCTGGTAGCTATACAAAAATATACGATCATTTACAGCAATAACGGCTTTTAAAGAGGTTTTAAAGGCCATGTAGTATTTTCAAAACATTTTAAATAAGTGCCAGGTGCCACAATTAGACATGTTTTAACACCTGTATTTATTTATCATTACTCTTTCAATGTGTGCAATTTTCAATTGATTAAATTGTAAATTATTTCTATATTTTTTTGTCTTTATTTAAAAATATATTCTCCACTTGTTTATTTTTTATCCCCTTTTCTTTTTTGTTAGACATTTTCTATCATTTTCTCTTCCTGTAGCCCCAAACGATGGGAGACCAGGCTTTCTGCTCCGCCGCTCCCAGTCTGTGGAACGCTCTCCCTGACCACCTGAGGGCACCACAGACTGTGGATGCTTTTAAAAAAAGGCTTAAAAACCCTTCTTTTAAAAAAAGCCTTTTTTTTTTAGATATATGCATACTAGGGCTGCAATTAACAACTATTTTGATAATCGATTAATCTGTGGATTATTACTTCGATTAATCGATTAATAATCGGATAAAAGAGACAAAATACATTTCTCTCCTTTCCAGTATTTTATTGAAAAAAAACCAGCATACTGGCACCATACTTATTTTGATTACTGTTTCTCAGCTGTTTGTAAATGTTGCAGTTTATAAATAAAGGTTTATAAAAAAAAATGAAAAAAAATAAAAAAGAGCCTCTGCGCATGCGCATAGCATAGATCCAACGAATCGATGACTAAATTAATCGCCAACTATTTGTATAATTGATTTTAATCGATTAGTTGTTGCAGCCCTAATGCATACTAGTTTTAGCTATTTGGCTGTTCTAGTTTTTTTTTTTTTTTTTAAATCTTTTTAAAAAAATTTAATACACTGTAGCACTTTGAGGTTGTTTACTCAATGTAAAGTGCTTTTTACAAATAAAATCTATTATTATTATTATTAGAGATGTCCGATAATATGGGTCTGCCGATATTATCGGCCGATAAATGCGTTAAAATGTATTATCGGAAATTATCGGTATCGGTTTTTTTATTATCAGTATCGTTTTTTTGGGGTTTTTTTAAAATTAAATGCACATAAAAAACACAAGATACACTTACAATTAGTGCACCAACCCAAAAAACCTCCCTCCCCCATTCACACTCATTCACACAAAAGGGTTGTTTCTTTCTGTTATTAATATTCTGCTTCCTACATTATATATCAATATATATCAATACAGTCTGCAAGGGATACAGTCCGTAAGCACACATGATTGTGCGTGCTGCTGCTCCACTAATAGTACTAACCTTTAACAGTTAATTTTACAAATTTTCATTAATTACTAGTTTCTATGTAACTGTTTTTATATTGTTTTACTTTCTTTTTTATTCAAGAAAATGTTTTTAATTTATTTATCTTATTTTATTTGATTCATTTTTTTAAAAAGTACCTTATCTTCACCATACCTGGTTGTCCAAATTAGGCATAATAATGTGTTAATTCCACGACTGTATATATCGGTTGATATCGGTAACGGTTGATATCGTATCGGTAATTAAAGAGTTGGACAATATCGGCATATCGGATATCGGCAAAAAGCCATTATCGGACATCCCTAATTATTATTATAAACGGTCAACACATAGCGTGAACAAACTAAAATTAATTCTGCTTCTTCCTACTCCTTTTCATGTTGCCGCACAAGTGTAAACATGTGACGTCCCTCAACGGATCTTGTTTAGCATAGTTTGATGATTATTCTATTAGGAACATTAGTCAACAACTGACCACAGTGTTGAGGTTTTCGTCCGTCACAGGCTTCAGGGTGTCCACCACCGAGATGTAACCTAGGCGACGGGCCATGGACAGCGCCGTGTTGCCATTCTGAGCGAAAGGAGAGAGAGCGACAGGAAGTGAGATGCGCTCGGGAAGAAAACCGACAACCTGGCAGCCCCAAGTTGAGTGTGGCACTGACCGTGGTGAGGTCGCTGGCCGAGGCGCCGTGCTGGAGGAGGAGGTTGATGATGTGGGTGTGGCCCTGCTGCGCCGCCTGGTGCAGAGGTGTGTAACCGCTCTGGAGGAACATGACGGAGACGTGAGCAAAACAAGACTTTGTTGGAGGCTGCGGTCACACTTGAAAATAAAAAAACATGTACAGGATTTTCCGGACTTATTAAGGCGCACTTCAAATCATTTTTTCCCCACAAAACTTGGTGCGCTTAATGCAGTGTTTTTCAACCTTTTTTGAGCCAAGGCACTTTTTTTTCATTGAAAAAATCCCGAGGCACACCAACAGCAGAAATCATTAAAAAACGAAATTTATTGACAATAAAAAGTTGTTCTCGCAATTGTTGGATATGACTTTAAAGCAGGGGTCACCAACCTTTTTGAAAGCAAGAGCTACTTCTTGGGTAGTGATTAATGTGAAGGGCTACCAGTTTGATACACACTTAAATAAATTGCCAGAAATAGCCAATTTGCTCAATTTACCTTTAACTCTATGTTATTATTAATAATTAATGATATTTACACTTAATTGAACGGTTTAAAAGAGGAGAAAACAGGAAAAAAAATGACAATAACATTTTGAAACATAGTTTATCTTCAATTTCGACTCTTTAAAATTCAAAATTCAACCGAAAAAAAGAAGAGAAAAACTAGCTAATTCGAATCTTTTTGAAAAAATAAAAAAACTAATTTATGGAACATCATTAGTCATTTTTCCTGACTAAGATTAATTTTAGAACTTTGATGACATGTTTTAAATAGGTTAAAATCCAATCTGCACTTTGTTAGAATATATAACAAATTGGACCAAGCTATATTTCTAACAAAGACAAATCATTATTTCTTCTAGATTTTCCAGAACAAATTTTTTTAAAGAAATTCAAAAGACTTTGAAATAAGATTTAAATTTGATTCTACAGATTTTCTAGATTTGCCAGAATAATTTTTTTGAATTTTAATCATAATAAGTTTGAAGAAATATTTCACAAATATTCTTCGTCGAAAAAACAGAAGCTAAAATGAAGAATTAAATCAAAATGTATTTATTATTCTTTACAATAAAAAAAATACATTTACTTGAACATTGATTTAAATTGTCAGGAAAGAAGAGAAAAGATTTTAAAAGGTAAAAAGGTATATGTGTTTAAAAATCCTAAAATCATTTTTAAGGTATTTTTTCTCTAAAATTGTCTTTCTGAAAGTTATAAGAAGCAAAGTAAAAAAAATAATGAATTTATTTAAACAAGTGAAGACCAAGTCTTTAAAATATTTTCTTGGATTTTTAAATTCTATTTGAGTTTTGTCTCTCTTAGAATTAAAAATGTCGAGCAAAGCGAGACCAGCTTGCTAGTAAATAAATAAAATTAAAAAAATAGAGGCAGCTCACTGGTAAGTGCTGCTATTTGAGCTATTTTTAGAACAGGCCAGCGGGCTACTCATCTGGTCCTTACGGGCTACCTGGTGCCCGCGGGCACCGCGTTGGTGACCCCTGCTTTAAAGCATAACCAAGCATGCATCACTTACACTTACACTTCCTTTTTATTGTCATTCAAATTTGAACTTTACAGCACAGATAAGAACGAAATTTCGTTACATTAGCTCATGGTAGTGCAGGATAAAAAAGCAATAAGGTGCATATATAAATAAGTAAATAGGTTACTGTACAGATAAATATATTGCACTTTTTCATATGCATCCACGTTTATGGATGTATGTTATATTGTCTTTTTTATTCCAGCGAGTTATAGCTGGAATATATACTATAGCTGGATAATATATATGGAATATATGATGAATATGAATTAATATATACTGGAACTATAGCTCTTGTCTCAAAGTAGGTGTACTGTCACCACCTGTCACATCACACCTTGACTTATTTGGACTTTTTTGCTGTTTTCCTGTGTGTAGTGTTTTACTTCTTGTCTTGCGCTCCTATTTTGGTGGCTTTTTCCTGTTTTGTTGGTATTTTCCTGTTGCAGTTTCATGTCTTCCTTGAACATTATTCTCCACACCTGCTTTGTTTTCGCAATCCAGACTATTTCAGTTGTGCGGACCCTTTCCTTCTTTGTGCGGACATTGTTGATTGTCATGTTTGGATGTACTTTGTGGACGCCGTCTTTGCTCCACAGTAAGTCTTTGCTGTCGTCCAGCATTCTGTGTTTTGTTTACTTCGCAGCCAGTTCAGTTTTAGTTTCGTTCTGCATAGCTTCCCTAAGCTTCAATGCCTTTTCATAGCGGCACTCGCCTTTTGTTTCTTTTTGGTTTAAGCATAAGATACCTTTTTACCTGCACCCTGCCTCCCGCTGTCGTCTGCATATAGTGATCATGACACTACGTGTTCCCGACATCTACAAAGCAATTAGCTACCTGCTGCCACCTACTGATATGGAAGAGTTTAACATGGTTACTCTGCCACATTATTTACGGATTATAATTACTTGTGTGCAAAACATTTTTAACCCAATTAGGTGAAACGACAATGTCCCACGGCACACCAGACTGTATTTCACCGCAGCACAGTGGTTGAAAAACACTTGCCTAATGTACGGAATAATTCTGGTTGAGCTTATCCACCTCGAAGCTATTTTCTTTGGTACAAGGTCTAATGATAAGTGTGACTAGCAGATGGCAGTCAAACATAAGAGATACATGTAGACCGCACTATGATGGCAATATGACTCAAGTAAACAACAGCAACATTTTATATGTTCCATTGAAAATATAGAACATTACACACGGCATTTAAAAATCTATCAAAATGTTTTAGTAGGACTTTGGTAAGCTATGAAGCCACACCGCTTGATGTGCTTCAACATAGGAGTATTATTATGGTGTGTGTATAAGGTAAGACATTATCTGGCGTTTTGTTTCGCAATTTTATGCAAAAGCAACTTTTCTTACCTTCTGGTACCTGCTGATCTGTATTTGGGATCTGCATAAATCCTGAAAAATTGCGCGCCTCCGGCTTTGTAGTCCGTGCCGACACCGTAGTGGATAAGCTTCTTCTTTTTCTCTATCTTCTTGTTATGTGACATTCATCCTCCACTGTTGCCATTTCTAATATAAAGTAGTGTAAAGTTCTTACTTATATCTGTCAGTAAACTCACCATGAAAGCACTAAAACATACCGGTGTAGTGAGTTGACATTATTCACCCAAGGAACTTTAGTTATTGAGAGATTTTCGGTCGGACGCTTTTTCACGGGGGCGTTGTTGTTGCACTAGTGAGCCACGGATGAGGAGATGCTGCTCCGTGATTGATTGAAGTAAAGTGTGAATGTCATTAAAACAGTTAGCGCCATCTTTTGACACTTCTTCCACTCCCGTCCTTGCACGCTACACCGCTACAACAAAGATGACGGGGAGAAGACGCTGTCCAAGTGGAGGCACGGATATAAGACCGCCCACAAAATGGCGCATCCTGAAGCAACGTGAAGATGATGTGTAAAACATCATCTATGCAACATTTTGAGAAATGCATGACATGTTATGTAGACCACAAGGAAGTCTTTTGCATTTAGAAAATAATCATCTTAATATGACTCCTTTAATGCGCCTTATAGTCCGGTGCGCCTTATATATGAAAAAAGATCAGAAGCAGACCATTCATCGGCAGTTCGCCTTATAGTCCGGTGCGCCCTATGGTCCGGAAAATACGGTACTTAAGTACAGTTTGCTTGGCACTGGTATATTTGTCATGGGACCAAAGACTGCAGTTAGAAAAAGCACTTAATTGGACAGCAACATTTCCCACACATTCATGGCAGCCCGCCATAAATAAATGATGACCGACACAAATAATAATGTACAAACTTTTCTACAGACCAAATAAAAATATGCTTTGGTGTACGGAACCTTGTCTAAGTGTACAGACACCCTTTGTGTGTCTCACAGTGCAGCCATTTTGTGCCCGGAAGCACATCCATTGTGGGCGGGCTGATCGCTCTCTGGTGCTCAATTAGTCAGCACAGCAGTGCTGTCGTTAGCTACTGCGCTAATAGCTACCTTGTGTGCTCTGTTAGCCTTTTTACATAATTTTGCTAGTTTTTCTAGCTCAATATGTGTCCAAAAAAAGCAATGAACAAGCGATGTGTGGTTTGAAATATCCACAGCGTTGATGACACCGCCCCTTTTCCCTCCTCCTTTCCGCTGCACACCAAGAAGATTACCCGACAAGGTAAAGTGGATTTTAATTTTTATTCCGAATCGTTGTAGCTGTCAAAGTTTGTGATGTCATACTGTGGGTGCACCACAGGGCTAGTGACAGTGTGTGTGCGTGTTGGCAGGGCGGATGCAAATGACGCCGGTTCAGCTAGTTATTGTTTTGGTTCTGTTATTAAATAAAAAGTTGATCAATCACCACTTGTTATGATAGTTTGATATACAGTATGGTATAACAGCTTGTACAGATGTTTACTAAAATATTAACTTTTGTCCTTATTAGTCATCTTTACATTGTTTCTTATGAGGAAATGATTCAATATACAAACTTTTATATTCCCCAACCCTGTCATTACAACTTTGTACAGTAGATGGCATCGTAACTCTGCTTCTTAAACCTTGATCTGCTAGATTAGTGCTTCTCAAACAACAAAAGCACTCTCCAAGTACCACCATCGACTGCATGCAAAGTAACTTTATATATATATATATATATATATATATATATATATATATATATATATATATATATATATATATATATATATATATATATATATACTAATATATATATATATATATATATACACACACACATATATACAGTTCATATATACATAGTATATATGTATATACTATATATATACACACACACTATATATGTATATGCAGTATATACAGTAATATATATATATATATATATATATATATATATATATATATATATATATATATATATATATATATATATATATATATATTTATATACACACACCCATTTATATATACAGTATACACACACACACACACACGTGTGTTTACATATAATAATATAAGGGATATATAACAATTATTATTTATTATTTTATATAATATATTGAATATTAAGAGTATGTGAAAGTTCAACTCCTACCTTGTTTACTTCCGTGACGACCTCTTTGAAGTTTACTAATCAATCATAAATATTAAGCAACTAAAAGTCAAATATGAATAAGTGAGGAGAGTGTTTTGCACTTTTCCCATCATGCCTTGAAATGAATAAAAATGGGTGCAATTCAAATTGTATGGTGATGGGACATTTTTTAAATAATATCTGCAAAGTTCTGTGAGCAGGTTGTGTTATGTGTGTGGACTTTTTGTGCTGCTTGGATTATTTTTGCACCATGACTAGGAAAGGTTGTTTGGATTGGGTCGTACAAGTAAATGCTGTGTTTGTGATGTAAAGAGAGTACACGTCACGGTCACTAACCTGGGTTACTCACACAGTCCACAAGATGGCGACAAATTGCCACCTGTCAACACCCTGGCTATTTAAATGTAATATGAAAGCACCACATCCCTGATTTAAACTGAACACAACAGTTTTTGTACCTTGGTTTTGCCGTTGACTCTGGCGTGATTCTGCATGAGGAAGTTGGCCATCTTGGCGTTGCCATAGTGACAAGCCACATGCAGCGGCGTGTAGCCCATCTGTGAGAAAGTGAAGAAAAAGACCGGTTGTGTAAGAGCTTTGTGTTGAGTGGTGCAGAATAAAGCACATGTAAACAAGTGTCCTGCATCACCTTCTACACACATACTGTAATATACCACACTCATTTTAGCTCAGGGGCCACATGGTAAAATCATGACATGATTACTTCAAAATAAAGACAACTTTAGATTGTTTTCTTGGTTTGAAAATAGAACAAACATTCTCAATATGTTTTTTTACACTTACATGTTGGGGTTAATAGTATTCTATGTTCATTTGTCCTGATGTGATAATGCTCATCATCATAAGAGGTGGAAATGAGTCTGGCAGAGTTTTAAAGGCCTACTGAAAGCCACTACTAGCGACCACGCAGTCTGATAGTTTATATATCAATGATGAAATCTTAACATTGCAACACATGCCAATACGGCCGGGTTAACTTATAATTTGCAATTTTAAATTTGCCGCTAAACTTCCGGTTCGAAACGCCTCTGAGGATGACGTATGCGCGTGATGTAGCCCGGGGAACACGGGTATGCCTTCCACATTGAAGCCAATACGAAATAGCTGTTTTCATCTCATTCTGGGTGTATTCTGGACATCTGTGTTGGTGAATCTGTTGCAATTATGTTCATTGCATTATGGAGAAAGAAGCTGAGCAAGCAAGGAAGAAAGTTCTCGGTGCGAAACGTCTCAGCAGCAACACGTACACAGCCGGCGCTTCTTTGTTTACATTCCCGAAAGATGCAGTCAAGATGGAAGAACTCGGATAACAGAGACTCTAACCAGGAGGACTTTTGACTTCGATACACAGACGCCTGTAGAGAACTGGGACAACACAGACTCTTACCAGGATTACTTTGATTTGGATGACAAAGACGCAGACGTGCTACCGTGAGTATGCAGCTTTGGCTTCCAAACATTTGATCGCTTGACCGTACGTGCGCGTCACGTACGTAACTTTTTTTTAAATATATAAGCTTTATGAACCTTGGGTTAGGTGAACGGTCTTTTGGGCTGAGTGATTGTGTGTGTTGATCAGGTGTTTGAATTGTATTGGCGTGTTCTATGGAGCTAGGAGCTAGCAGAGGAGCTAGGAGCTAGCATAACAAACATGTAGGTGTTTTTATGCAGGATTAATTTGTGGCATATTAAATATAAGCCTGGTTGTGTTGTGGCTAATAGAGTCTTGTGTTTATTTACTGTTGTAGTCATTCCCAGCTGAATATCAGGTCACCCCCGGCTCTCACAGCATCTTCCCTATCTGAATAGCTTCAACTCCCCACTAGTCCTTCACTTGCACTTTACTCATCCACAAATCTTTCATCCTCGCTCAAATTAATGGGGAAATTGTCGCTTTCTCGGTACGAATCTCTCTCACTTCTGGCGGCCATCATTGTAAACAATAGGGAACTTTGCGTATATGTTCAACTGACTACGTCACGCTACTTCCGGTAGGGGCAAGCCTTTTTTTTATCAGATACCAAAAGTTGCAATCTTTATCGTCGTTGTTCTATACTAAATCCTTTCAGCAAAAATATGGCAATATCGCGAAATGATCAAGTATGACACATAGAATAGATCTGCTATCCCCGTTTAAATAAAAAAAATTCATTTCAGTAGGCCTTTAAAATGCTCCCATTGGTGTTCATTTTTAATCCATCAGAATATGAAATTAATAACATCAAAATCAAATTACACTCATTTCCCTCAACTGATGTACTAAGATGTGGTTCATTCTGTACATAGGTAGCATCATTTTTTTTAATTTTCCTGAGGGAACTCTCCTGAAGGAATCAATAAAGTACTATCTATCTATTTAATACAACACTTGTGAATTTAGACTCATTTCATGAATCATGAAGTTAGAAAAGGATACATGTTATTTCAGCATATTTATGTGCGCCCAGAAAATGTGTCCCCATTAGGGATGATACTCGAAACCTGTTTTCCCGGTTGTTCGATGAGAAAAGAACCGAGTCCTCTGACTCAAATCTCTTTTTGAGAACCGGTACCCGTTATCGAGACCACTATAGTAAAGAAAAAGAGTTGGTTCTTTATTCGAATCCCGTCCCGACCAGAAATGCTCCGTGTGACATCACAAGAAATGACGTCACGTAGCTCAGTCATTAGGCGCAGATAGCGAAAGCAGGAAAAACAATGGACGGGAAAAAGCGCTCCAAGGTGTAATAAAGTTCTAAACAAAATGTATAATCCAATGAATAACTTTACTGAGAGATTTTAGCAGGGTACAAACACATGACCAACACTTTTACCACCAACCGGAAACATAGCAACCAGGCTAGCAACGCACCTCCTTTACGGCAGCTGTCGCTACGTTCTTAAAGCAACCGCAGCACATACATATATATACAACACTGCAGCACATACATATATATACAACACATCTCCCTTTTTCAGCTTTTGTTTTTCTTTCCTCATAAACGTTACAAACTCACACTGTATATGTGTTGTCTGTCTAATTATAAATAATGCAGACGAGGCGTGTTGGCTGAGTTCTTGACGTTTACTTTCACAACGTGCTTATAACCTCATTCTTAGCTGCCGGGTGACGACACTTTTCGGGGCTACCGCGCATGCTCGTCACTCCCGTTGCATGCTGGGTAGTGTAGTTGTTATATTCCCTAGCTCATAACATCACATCTTTCCCCCTATAAAGAAATAATGTTAACTCAATAAAGTGTATTTCTTTTTTTTAGCTTTAACTTTTCATTTTTTAGCATTGTAACCACATTTGCAAACAACTTTTCTCTTCATAGAATTTTCTTTCAATAAAGAAATAAAAGTGCAAAAATGTCAAAGCATCATAACAAACAGTTATGTTCCAATAGCAGCAGAAGTGCACTTTTTGGAGAGCTGTATTATTTCCAGTTTTGTGCCCAAGGGACTGATTTTATTTAACACTATATTATTATTTATACACCTATAGTGATCACAGAGACAGGTTGTTTTTGTGTTACTGTATATATTTGTTTTTCTGAAAAATCCCACTTAATATACTTTGGGTAACAACAGCCAATATTTTTTTACTTTATATTATTTTTTTAGGGGGGTAACAGTCAATATTTATTTATTAGATTTTATTTTTTTCTTATATAATAAAAGTGAGCTTTTATTAAACCAAATATTGTATTTTTTTCCATATACAACAACCTATCTGGACTCCATAAGAGAATCGATAAGGAATCGGTTCGATAAGAGGATTCGATAATAGACTCAAACTTGATAATTTCTTATCAAACATCATCCCTAACCCCAATGCAGTCATAAGTACACCATTATGCAATATTATGCAAAAGCAACTTTTCTTACCTTCTGGTACCTGCTGATCTGTATTTGAGATCTGCATAAGTCCTGAAAATGTGCACACGTCCGCCTTTGTAGTCCGTGACACCGTAATTTATGAGCTTCTTTTTTTTCTATCTTGTTATGTGACATTCATCCTCCAATGTTGCCATTTCTATTATAAAGTAGTGTAAAGTTCTTACTTATATCTGTCAGTAAACTCACCATGAAAGCGCTAAAACATACCGGTGTAGTGAGTTTACATTATTCACCCAAGGAACTTTAGTTGTTAGAGAGTTCCGGTCACAGGACACATTTTGGGTGTTGTTGTTGCACTAGTGAGCCACGGATGAGGAGATGCTGCTCCGTTATTGATTGAAGTAAAGTGTGAATGTCATTAAAACAGTTAGCGCCATCTTTTGACACTTCTTCCACTCCCGTCCTTGTACGCTACACCGCTACAACAAAGATGACGCTGTCGAAGTAGAGCCACGTAAATAAACGGCGCATCCTGAAGCGACTGTCAGGTCCGAAAAATAGGTTAGATGTAAATATAAAATCCTGCATGTGTTTGCGTGTTTGCTTCAGCTTCACTTCCGCTTTGCTACCATGAGGTTTAGTTGTCAGAACAACAACAGCACAGGCATCACAGTGAGGATGCAATCTTCATCCTATTGTGTCAGCATTAGCTTTCAAAAGCAATATTGTGCTCACGTCATCACAAAGGTAAGTTTGCACCTTAGTTTGTGGGCTGACGTCAGCGCCGTGGTTGAGGAGGACTTCTGCCACGTTGACCTTGTCCTCCTGAGCGGCGAGGTGGAGCGGCGTAAGTCCGCTCTGAGTGTGGAGGGAAGACACAAAAGTGAGGCACTAAAATGTTTACAATGTTGCCAGGCTTCATGAAAAAGTGCTGCAGGTTGAAAAGTGAGCGACAACCTGTTGGTGTGTCAGTCAGGAAGGTGTACCTAGTATTATTACCTTATTGCAGATGTTGACAGCGGCGCTCTTGGCCAGAAGCAGCGACACCAAGTCCACGCTGCCCTCCTGCGCCGCCAGGTGGATGGGGCTGATGCCCTGCCGCGTCATGGCGTTGGTGTCGGCGCCGTACTCCAGCAGCGTGGTGCCGATGTCCATTTGGTTCTTTTTGGCTGCGATGTGGAGCGGCGTGTAGCCGTTCTGAGGACAGGACGGAGGAAGACGCCACAGTTTGCAAGATGGACGAGTGCCAAGAACGGAAGGCAAAGTCAAAAGCTGTTTTCATTTTGTCGTGTGGTTGCCAATACGTTTATCATCAATAATTGTGCCAACAGATGAAAGTATTTCTATAAAGGAAAATAACGCTATTTAGTAACATCTCACTTGTCTGACTATCAGCCAGTATGACCATGGCATTCCTCCCAGCCAAGCTGCAAAGTCAATCATAATTAAAAAAATATGAAAATACAAGAAAAAATACAAAGAAAAAATATTTTCGAAAAATGAATCATTCTAAATAAAATTGATTTATTAAAACATTTTTTTTTATTCCTAAAAACTCCTCGGATGTATGAAAAATAATTTGTGAGCGGTTAAAATTTGGAATTACGAAGTTTTGATTGATTGATTGCAACTTTTATTAGTAGATTGCACAGTAGAGTACATATTCCGTACAATTGACCACTAAATGGTAACAACCCAGTAAGTTGTTCAACTTGTTTAAGTCGGGGTCCACGTTAATCAATTCATGGTAACAAAAAAATTGTCAATGCTTTTTTAAATTATTTATTTAATGCAACTATACAAGTATAAAAATACTTGTAATATAGTAAACTATTTTAGAATGTACAATTGTTTACAACTGGATTTGTTAATTTTTTATTTTTTTTACAAATTAATTCAAAACATTTAATACAAATATACATTTAAAAATGTATAAAGTAAAAGAAAAGTTTTACAGGGGTTAAAATGTTGCATTTTTAATGCTTTTGCAGCACCTAATTGTGGTGAAAAACAAAAATGTTTTTCAAATAAAAATCGTCTTTATAACATTAAAAAAGATTATATTTGGACATGGAAAAAAAAAAAAAAGAGCATAAGAAATGTCTAGTTTTATTTAAAGTTACCGTATTTTTCGGACTATAAGTCGCAGTTTATTCATAGTTTGGCCGGGGGGTGCGACTTATACTCAGGAGCGACTTATGTGTGAAATGATTAACACATTAGCGTAAAATATCCAATAATATTATTGATGTCATTCACGTAAGAGACTAGACGTATAAGATTTCATGGGATTTAGCGATTAGGAGTGACTGAAGGCAGCACGGTGGCAGAGGGGTTAGTGCATCTGCCTCACAATACGAAGGTCCTGAGTAGTCGTGAGTTCAATCCCGGCCTCGGGATCTTTCTGTGTGGAGTTTGCATGTTCTCCCCGTGACTGCGTGGGTTCCCTCCGGGTACTCCGGCTTCCTCCCACCTCCAAAAACATGCACCTGGGGATAGGTTGATTGGCAACACTAAATTGGCCCTAGTGTGTGAATGTGAGTGTGAATGTTGTCTGTCTATCTGTGTTGGCCCTGCGATGAGGTGGCGACTTGTCCAGGGTGTACCCCGCCTTCCGCCCGATTGTAGCTGAGATAGGCTCCAGCGCCCCCCGCGACCCCGAAGGGAATAAGCGGTAGAAAATGGATGGAGGAGTGACAGATTGTTTGGTAAACGTATAGCATGTTCTATATGTTATAGTTATTTGAATGACTCTTACCATAATATGTTACGTTAACATACCAGTTGGTTATTTATGCCTCATATAACGTACACTTGTTCAGCCTGTTGTTCACTATTCTTTAGACATTTTAAATTGCCTTTCAAATGTCTATTCTTGCTGTTGGCTTTTAGCAAATACATTTCCCCCAAAAATGTGACTTATACTCCAGTGCGACTTATATATGTTTTTTCCCTTCTTATTATGCATTTTCGGCCGGTGCGACTTATACTACGGAGCGACTTATACTACGAAAAATACGGTATACATATATATATTCCAAGCGTGATAATGTCACGTTATGGATTGGAAAATGCATTTTTAGACAATATGATTTGCCTGACTTATACTCCAAAAAATGCGGTAACAATTGGATTTGTTAATCTTTTTTTTTTTTTACAAATTCAATCAAAATATTTAATACAAATATACATTTAAAAATGTATAAAGTAAAAGAAAAGTCTTACAGGGGTTAAAATTTTGCATTTTTAATGGTTTTGCAGCACCTAATTGTGGTGAAAAACAAAAAGGTTGTTCAATCAAAAATCGTCTTACTTTATATATACATTATAATAGATTATATTTGGACATGGAAAAAAAAGGATAAGAAATGTCTAGTTTTATTTCAAGTTATGCTATTGTTTTTCAAGCACTTTGTCCAAAACCAAAGCACTTTTTAAGTATTTTAATCCCACCATTAGAACCGTTTTCTGCTCCACAAGTTCAGCTAAAAGAAATCATTTAAAAAAATATATATAGCTCCCTACACAGCAAAAAGTGAAATCTAAGTAAGATGAAATATCTCAAATAAGGCTGATATTTGCTTATTTTCTGTCTGATAAGATCATTCTCCTCACTAAGCAGATTTTATGTTAGAGTGTTTTACTTGTTTTAAGTGTCCTAAATGATGTCAGTAAGATATTACAGCTTGTTGCTGAGATTTGATGAGCTATATTGAGTAAAACATGCTTGGAACTAGAATATCAAGTGTTGCAAAGCTGTGTCATCAACACTCACAAGTAGAAAACTACTTTTTTAAAGTAATCATTTCTTACTTCAAGCATGAAAAAAAAAATCATGCCGAGTGCATATCATTATGTCAAGATAATGGCACTAGCATTTACTTCATTTAAGATTATTTTTCAACATATTGAGCAAAAAGGTCTCTTTGTTTTTGTTTTGTCTACCTTGAAAAGTGCACTTGTTATTAGTGAGAATATACTTATTTTAAGGTATTTTGGGGTTCATTGAGGTTAGCTCATTTTATTTGTTTTGGAAAGTCTTGACAAGCCACATTTTCTTGTTCTATTGGCAGATAATTTTGCTTAGTTCAAGTAAAATACCCTTAATTTTTGTGGGGTTTTTTCTTGTTTTTGAACACGGACTTTTGGCAGTGTAGCTAAAACAGCTTAAAAAGCATTAGCCTACCCTTGCAGATGCAACATTTGCAGGTAGAAACCCAAGCAAAGTGACAGCAACACATGATTGACGAGCACAAATGGGAGAGAATGCTTGGTGGAAATGAGAGAAGGAAGACCACAAGTACGTGTACCTTGGCGGCGGCGTGCGGGGACGCTCCCTGATCCAGCAGCAGCAGCGCTACTCTCTGATTATCGTAGTGAGCGGCTACATGCAGTGGAGTGAGGCCGCTCTGGAACAGCCCACATGGACGTACACAAACAAGCGTGCAACAACAACAACAACAACAACAACTGGTTAGAATGGGACTCAGTAAGATGAGAAGCAGCAACACAGAATAGAAAGAATGCAACTTCAAATTCATGCAGGGAGGAAGATAAGGAATTTGCCAGAAGATGATGTGGATGCTGAAAATGTTCTCCTAGGGCGGAGGTCACCAAAGCAGTTGTTCTTAACACACCAGGCTAACCTCCTCCAACCTCCGAGGACAAAGCTACGAACTATGGGAGACCGGGCTTTCTGCTCCGCCGCTCTCAGTCTGTGGAACGCTCTCCCTGACCACCCGAGGGCACCACAGACTGTGGATGCTTTTAATAAGGCTTAAAAACTAGGGATGTCCGATAATATCGGCCTGCCGATATTATCGGCCGATAAATGCGTTAAAATGTAATATCGGAAATTATCGGTATCGGTTTTTTTATTATCTGTATCAGGTTTTTTTTGTTTTTTTTTATTAAATCAACATAAAAAACACAAGATACACTTACAATTAGTGCACCAACCCAAAGAACCTCCCTCCCCCCATTTCTTTCTGTTATCAATATTCTGGTTCCTACATTATATATCAATATATATCAATACAGTCTGCAAGGGATACAGTCCGTAAGCACACATGATTGTGCGTGCTGCTGCTCCACTAATAGTACTAACCTTTAACAGTTAATTTTACTCATTTTCATTAATTACTAGTTTCTATGTAACTGTTTTTATATTGTTTTACTTTGTTTTTTAATCAAGAAAATGTTTTTAATTTAGTTATCTTATTTTATTATTATTTTTTAAAAGTACCTTATCTTCACCATACATGGTTGTCCAAATTAGGCATAATAATGTGTTAATTTCACGACTGCATATATCGGTTGATATCGGTATCGGTTGATATCGGTATCGGTAATTAAAGAGTTGGACAATATCGGAATATCGGATATCGGCAAAAAGCCATTATCGGACATCCCTATTAAAAACCCTTCTTTTTAAAAAACCCTTTTTTTTTTTTAGATATATGTGTCCTAGTTCTAGCTATTAGGCTGTTCTACTTTTTATTTTTTTTACTATTTATTTTACTTGTTGGGGGCAGTTACTTGTGCTTCTAGCGTTGTTGTTTTGTTCTTGTTTTTTTAAATGCACTGTAGCACTTTGAGGTTGTTTGCTCAATGTAAAGTGCTTTTACAAATAAAATCTATTATTATTATTATTATAAATAGCATTTATGAAATCAAACACTCGACAGAAAACGACTCACCAAGTTTTGTTTTTTTTGCTCTGATCAGATTTCCGCAGCAGTTCCAAAACTGTTCTTTTTCCAGCTGGCTAATTGTTCCTAAATGTTGTGTTTGTTCTGGAAATGTCTTCAACATTTGATTTGTGTTGCTGTTTGCCGTTTTCTCCCCACACATTACGCACACACATGAGCCAACCTCGACAACAGTGAATCATTAAATGTTGTATTTTCCCTCAATTGCTAGTTTACCGCTAAAAACAATATAACTGCTTGGCAACAAATGGTGTGACGTACATTTTGATCTTCAAAATATTAAAATAGGTTTCATTTTTACATTACAAGATCACAGAACTCTCCAAAACAACAACTGTAACATTAAAAATAACTACATAAAATAGAATGAATTCAAATTAAATACCGTATTTCCTTGAATTGCCGCCGGGAATATAGTATTCGGCTGCCTAGAATTACAGCCGGGTCAAACTCGTTTCGCAAAATAATTAGCGCATGCTTGGCACTTCCGCCGGGTCAAATATGAGTCATTAAATGACTTCCGCTTCCTGGTGGTAGAGGGCGCTAGTGATCCTTCTTGCGATTACTGGTACTGCAGAAGACCAGTGCTGCAGAAGAAGACAACACGCAGCAAGAGTGAGCACCCATTGTTTGCTTGCACTTTTACCATGGAGGATTACATATCTAAAATAAAACAGTTTTCTAAACTGGACTTTCAATCGAAGCAGGAGATAATAATTAAAGGAAGATCTCCATCGAGACAGAGAGACTTTTAAAACGGAAGAAAGATAAGGAAGACTTCTATAGGAGTTGCGCATGGACTCATTTATACCTAAAGGTAAGACCATAATAACGTTTTTTTATTAAATGTTATTTTCATAATTAGGTAAGCGCCGGAGTGAGAAGAGGTTTTAAAATAATTAGCGCATGCTTGCCAATCCCGCATGCTTTTGGTAAACGCAGGAGTGAGAAGAGGTTTTAAATTAATTAGCGCCCCGGCGGCTATTCAAGGAAATACGGTAGCCATTATTTATTGAAAGGTGTCAAAGGGAGCCAGGCCAGAGGCATTAAGGGGGCTGCAGGTTGCAGACCCCTGATTGACATCAGTGAAAGGAGCACCCACATGTTTTTCATTCTTGTGGTGGTTCAAGTGCAACCTAAGGTGAAAGTTGATCATCTGACACATTGCGTCATGTCACATCCCTCCTGTGGAGACAGCTTTTCATCACGCAAGGAAGAATCTTTAATAACTTTGATGGGAGTTCAATTTGTGATCCTAGAAGCACGTCCATCTTTCACACGCTCCCTATTTGGATTCACCTGCAACAACGCAGACTTTGCCGTATTTGAAAGCTAATTACATCTAGGGATGATGTTCGAAACCGATTCTCCCGGTTGTTCGATAAGAAAAGAACCGATTACATGGACTTGAATCCCTTATTGAGAACCGGTTCCCGTTATCGAGGCCACTATAGTAAAGAAAAAGAGTTGGTTCTTTATTCGAATCCTTGGGAACGAATCCCAAATGGGCAATGTTATGCCCATTTGACTGTAGACTCTTACTGACACCTTGTGGTGATATGAAAATACTACGCGTCATTAGTTTGGGCACTTCCGGGTTGACGATGTTAGTCCAGTTCATGAGACAATTGAGAAGTAGACAAGTTGTGTTAGCTCTTACAAGCCTTGGAAAAGATAAGTCTGTAAGTAAACTGTTTAACTTGTTTATGTAACTCAATATTAAGGTGGAAAGTGGTTAAATTTGATACTAAGATGTGTATTGAAAAACGATTTTTGTGCACTGTTTCAATGGATGTTTTGAGGACTTAAAATGGCTGCCAGTCGTGTATTTCCACCATCAAAATAGTTTCAACACTCAGAAGTATTTGTTTGATGATAGTACTGTATATTTGTGTGAAGCTAATATTTACATATTGTGTATTACATTTCAGTATGTTAATTGAATCACATAGCTTATACATTTGTCATTGTGTGTACATCAGTTTAAAAAAATAAAAAATAACAGTCCAGTGCAAGACCAAAGTAAAGATAGGAAAAGACAAAGCAAGATCAACAGCAATAAAGAGCCTAAATGGATTAATCTGCTTTGGAACTTTATTAGATGTCTTGGATTGTTTGTTAGCTGTCTGCCTGTGTGTGTAGTTAGTATGTTCCAATAGCAACAGAAGTGCACTTTTTGGAGAGCTGTATTATTTTCAGTTTTGTGCCCAAGGGACTGATTTTATTTAACACTATATTATTATTTATACACATATAGTGATCACAGAGACAGGTTGTTTTTGTGTTACTGTATATATTTGTTTTTCTGAAAAATCCCACTTAATATACTTTGGGTAACAACAGTCAATATTTATTTATTTTATTAGGGGGGGGGGGGTAACAGTCAATATTTATTTATTTTTCTTATAAGATAAAAGTGAGCTTTTGTTAAACCAAATATTGTGTTTTTTTCCATATACAACAACCTATCTGGATTCGATAAGAGAATCGATAAGAATTCGGTTCGATAAGAGGATTCGATAATGGGCTCGAACTCGATAACTTCTTATCAAACATCATCCCTAATTGCAGCCAAGCTAATGGAATTTTTCCAATTTCTTGCTACATAATCGGCAAAGAAAAACGTTGCGATGACACAAAAAAGTGTAAAATTGTTGTTTTGATCGCTGCTTTTGGGAGGTTTAGATTATGCAAAAATAGCAGAGTCCATTTCTATGAAACCTGAGCACATGCAATTTTTGAAATACTGTTTTTGTATGCAGTTACAGTTGAATCCTGGTCCCGCCACAATTAATGAATAGAATTAAAAAGTTGTGGTCTGAAACCACAAAAGCAAAGACATTCTCAGATATAAAGGTCACAGTGATACCTCACACTTGTATTCTTGGGAGATCTGCATAGGGTTGGGTATCGAGTATCGAGTATCGATTGGAACCGGGACTAACTTTCCGATTCTCCCGGAATCGTTCAAAAGTTTTAAATTTCAATTCCTATTTTCGATACCAAGTCCGCCGACCGGAAAAAAATATGTCCGCCGAACCGGAAGAAGAAGCCGCTGAACACCAACGAAGAAGCGCCCACCGCCGGAAGTGTTAGCATCGCCGAGCGAGTCAGTTAAGCTCAAGCATGGATAGCGGGCGTCGGCGGTCGAAAGTGTGGCTTTACTTTACAAAAAAAAATGAAATAACCGCGAAATAACAGAGCTCCATGTCCATCAAGAAAGGAGTGGAGAGAGAGCTGCAGATGTACCAGGACGTTCCACCGATACTTATGTCTGACGACCCTGCTGCATGTTGGTGGTCCGGTGGAACCAACAAAAGACTTATCCTTTGCTGTCATATCTCGCTTTCTCCTATTCATGCGTTCAAGCTTCTTCCACACCCAGCGAACGTGTATTTTCCACAGCAGGAGACACTATCTGTCCAGAACGCTCACGCATCCTGCCTGAGAAGGCGGATATGGTCATTTTCCTAAACAAGAACTGTCTCTGATTTTATACTGTACCTGCTGCTAATCTGGACTGGGTTTTGCAAGTTGTTTCTTATTGTTTATTTGCTTTTCTGCACCAGGTTAGCCCATCAGTGGGAGCACGGTAACATGTTTAAGTACCTGCAGCATCATACACTTGTGTGTGTAAATGTGTTTTCATGAGGTTTCCTGCAGCATCATACACTTATGTGTAATTGTGTTTTCATGAGGTTTCCTGCAGCATCATACACTTATGTGTAAAGGTGTTTTCATGAGGTTTCCTGCAGCATCATACACTTGTGTGTGTAAATGTGTTTTCATGAGGTTTCCTGCAACATCATACACTTATGTGTAAATGTGTTTTCATGAGGTTTCCTGCAGCATCATACACTTATGTGTACATGTGTTTTCATGAGGTTTCCTGCAGCATCATACACTTATGTGTAAAGGTGTTTTCATGAGGTTTCCTGCAGCATCATACACTTATGTGTAAAGGTGTTTTCATGAGGTTTCCTGCAGCATCATACACTTATGTGTAAAGGTGTTTTCATGAGGTTTATTGCAGCATCATACACTTATGTGTAAATGTGTTTTCATGAGGTTTCCTGCAGAATCATACACTTATGTGTAAATGTGTTTTCATGAGGTTTCCTGCAGCATCATACACTTATGTGTAAATGTGTTTTCATGAGGTTTCCTGCAGCATCATACACTTATGTGTAAATGTGTTTTCATGAGGTTTCCTGCAGCATCATACACTTATGTGTAAATGTGTTTTCATGAGGTTTCCTGCAGCATCATACACTTGTGTGTGTAAATGTGTTTTCATGAGGTTTTCAAAAATAAAGCTCTCTTGAGGAAAGTGTACCCCTGGGAAAATGTATTCATAATTTATAATATTAATATTCAAGTTCATAGATTTGATATTTATATTCTAGTTGAAAACAGCCCTGTGAGGAATTTGTAGTAAATAAAAAGTTAATAGAATTAAAATTGATGGAGAATGTCAGACTATTTCATTCAGAAAGACTGTAGGTTAGCTAGCTCATTTAAAATATCCTAAACTTTTTTTGACCCTGCCTCTTAAAAGAATCGGAACCGAGAATCGTCAGGAATCGGAGTCGAAACAAAGAATCGGAATCGGAATCGTTCGAATTCAAACGATACCCAACGCTAGATCTGCATCACTTTAGTCATTTAGAAGAATACAAATGCATTTTTGTCAATATGCATCTTGACAAAACAATAATACTGAAAAAATGGATAAATGTTGATAGTGCAACTCATAATGACTGCTATAAAAAACAAACTGCATTTAGATAAGATAATAAGAAGAATTAAATTTTTTCTAGTATTATATTTAATAATATTGTGTTGGTATGTCTTCTAAATTGCTTTGTAAATTTCAATACCTAAATATTGTCAAGCTGAGTTTGTGTTGCTGCATTTTCTTTATTTGGATTGATTAACATTATGTGTGATTTTTGTAAGAAATACATCAACAAAAAATGATAGCAACCAATCTGGCCTAATCTAAACATTTGATTCTACCTTTAATAAAGGTATTTATTGTACAACCAGGCTCACTATTTAGCAGTGTATTAAAACCTTGGCATTGCCAGCTGTGGCTGTAGGCAACCTCCCGATGTAATTTTTTAAAATGAATGTGCTTTAAAAATGCTGTGAAGTTCATGCTACTTTCTGCACTGTTGTTTATAATGAAGTCATCGGTGCTATTGTTTGCTCCTGACTGCTGTTACAACATTGGTTTTGTTGCGGGCGTGCGGCGCTAATATGCATGTTGGCAGCCGTGTTTTCACCTACAAAGTCATGCGGCAGTGAAAGAGACTGTGAAGGGTTAAATGGTGTCCCTGTTGAGTAATGAGGTGGACTCCTCACCTTGCCGGCGGCATCAGGAGCGGCTCTCTTCTGCAGGAGCAGACTGGCCACCTCCATCTTGCCGTACTTTGCTGCCACGTGCAGCGGACTGAAGCCCTTCTGTCGGCACGTACCACAAAACCAGAGTTAGGATAATGACCATGATGTCATTTGCAAGAACAGCTGACGACCCAAAAAGATGTGTGTGTGTGTGTGTGTGTGGCACCAAGGGGTTTACCCTCCATTAATCTGTTCCACTGACTAAGGTCACCTTCACCAAGAGCCCCCTCCCCCCTCCCCAGCAACACACACACACACACACACACACACACACACACACACACACACACACACACACACACACACACACACACACACACACACACACACACACACACGATCTTAATTCCATTATTAAAGTGTCCTTCACAGCTCGCTATAATGACCTCCTTTTCTACCGTTCGTCATTTGGGAACTAGCTTGACTGCCATGTCCAAATATTAGAGAGTGGAGACGAGCAAAAAGGCTAAAAATGAGCTTAAACTACTGACAGAACACGCTTAATACAAAAAGAAAAAGCGTCTGCCTTTGAAAGTGTCATCATTACTTGGTTATGAAAATGTGTCAAAAATATATATATATTAAAAAACATTGTTTTTTTAGAAATGCACCAAAAATGTAAAACAAATGTTAGATTTATTTACAAAATGTGCACAAAATATGTTCAAAATATTTACATCGTATGTAAAAAAACGAAAACAAAAATGTTATGCAAAAATGATTTTTTCTAGTATTACCGTATTTCCTTGAATTGGCGCAAGGAATATAGTATTCGCACGTCTAGAATTACTGCCGGGTCAAACTCGTTTCTCAAAATAATTAACGCATGCTTGGCCTTATCGCCGGTTCATTATTAACGCCGGATCAAATTCGTTTCGCAAAATATTAATTTTATTATCGCATGTCTATAATTTTCGCCGGGTCAAACTCGTTTCGCAAAATATTTAGCATATGGCTAGAACTTCCGCCGGGTCAAATTCGTTACGTCACGAGTGACGCTTTACCTGTCCTCATTTTCAAAATGGAGGAAGCTGCCTTCAGTAGTTTGCAATCGCACAAAGGAAAAAAGATAAAGAGCTATTCAGTAGCTATTGAATACCGGTACGGTATGCTAAAAAGAACAGTAAGCAGCTATGTTTTATTAATATACCGTAGCTGCGTGTGTCAAATACGGTATGAGTCATTAAATGACTCCCGCCTCCTGGTGGTAGAGGGCGCTAGTGATCCTTCTTGCGACTTCCGGTACTGCAGAAGAAGTGACTACACGCAGCAATAGATCGTCTCTTTTTTTTCCTCTCGTCTGAACTTTTAACATGGAGGATTACATACCGGTATCTAAAATAAAACAGTTTTCTAAACTGGACTTTCAATGGAAGCAGGAGGTAATAATTAAAGGAATATCTCCATCGAGACAGAGAGACTTTTAAAACGGAAGAAAGAAAATAAGGAAGACTTCTATAACCAAGTTATCGATGCTTTTGGTCAGAAGGAGCTGCAAATGGACTCCATTTGTAAGTACAAGTAAGACCATAATAACGTTTTTTTTAATTAAATGTGCTTTTCATGATGGTATGCTTACATCACACTCAAAGCGCACGCCTAAATTTACCGATTCTATTGGTAAACGCCGGAGTGAGAAGAGGTTTTAAAATAATTAGCGCATGCACGGCCATCCCGCAGGCTTCCGGTAAACGCCGGAGTGACAGGAGGTTTTAAATTAATTAGCGCACACCAAACAAGAATGACAAACACATTTCGGGAGAACATCCGCACCGTAACACAACATAAACACAACAGAACAAATACCCAGAATCCCTTGCAGTACTAACTCTTCCGGGACGCTACAATATAAACCCCCCCGCTACCTCCTATCCCCACCCACCTCAACCCCGCCCACCTCAACCTCCTCATAGTCTCATTCAGGGAGAGCATGTCCCAAATTCCAAGCTGCTGTTTGGATGGATAGATAGATAGATAGATAGATAGATAGATAGATAGATAGATAGATAGATAGATAGATAGATAGATAGATAGATAGATAGATAGATAGATAGATAGATAGATAGATAGATAGATAGATAGATAGATAGATAGATAGATAGATAGATAGATAGATAGATAGATAGATAGATGGATAGTACTTTATTGATTCCTTCGGGAGAGTTCCCTCAGGAAAATTCAAATTCCAGCAGCAGTGTACAGAATTAAAATCGAATTTAAAAAGTAAATAAAGGGGATATAAATGGAAACAGAATAGAAAAATATTACAATAAGAATACAAATAAAAATCAACAATGAGAATAAAAATATAACAGTAAAATAAGAATATAACAAGAGAAACTAGGCAGTAGTGACCATGTTATGAAAAAGTATTGCACTGTTAATGTTTTGAGGCATGTTAAAAAAAATAATGCACTTTGTGACTTCAATAATAAATATGGCATTTTTTTCCATAACTTGAGTTGATTTATTTTGGAAAACCTTGTTACATTGTTTAATGCATCCAGCGGGGCATCACAACTAAATTAGGCATAATAATGTGTTCATTCCACCACTGTATATATCGGTATCGGTAATTAAGAGTTGGACAATATCGGTTAAAAAGCCATTATCGGACATCTCTAGTTATTTATGTTTATTTTATACAAAAAATAAATGATTGAGCAATTTGTTTGCAACTAATCCCTTCAAACCACGCCCCTTGTACACAAGAAAGGTGTGGCCTCCACACTTCAGAAATCCAAGTTTTAGAACTTATCCTTGTAATATTAGGACAAGAATAGGAACTACCATGAATTGATTACCGTATTTTTCGGACTATAAGTCGCAGTTTTTTTTCATAGTTTGGCCGGGGGTGCGACTTATACTCAGGAGCGACTTATGTGTGAAATGATGAACACATTAGCGTAAAATATCAAATAATATTATTGATCTCATTCACGTAAGAGACTAGACGTATAAGATTTCATGGGATTTAGCGATTAGGAGTGACAGATTGTTTGGTAAACGTATAGCATGTTCTATATCAGGGGTCACCAACCTTTTTGAAAGCAAGAGCTACTTCTTGGGTAGTGATTAATGCGAAGGGCTACCAGTTTGATACACACTTCAATAAATTGCCAGAAATAGCCAATTTGCTCAATTTACCTTTAACTCTATGTTATTATTAATAATTAATGATCTTTACACTTAATTAAACGGTTTAAAAGAGGAGAAAACACGAAAAAAATGACAATTAAATTTTGAAACATAGTTTGTCTCCAATTTCGACTCTTTAAAATTCAAAATTCAGCCGAAAAAAAGAAGAGAAAAACTAGCTATTTCGAATCTTTTTGAAAAAATTTAAAAAAAGAATTTATGGAACATCATTAGTCATTTTTTCTGATTAAGATTAATTTTAGAATTTTGATGACATGTTTTAAATAGGTTAAAATCCAATCTGCACTTTGTTACAATATATAACAAATTGGACCAAGCTATATTTCTAACAAAGACAAATCATTATTTCTTCTAGATTTTCCAGAACAAAATTTTTAAAAGAAATTCAAAAGACTTTGAAATAAGATTAAAATTTGATTCTACAGATTTACTAGATTTGCCAGAATAATTTTTTTGAATTTTAATCATAATAAGTTTGAAGAAATATTTCCCAAATATTCTTCATCAAAAAAACAGAAGCTAAAATGAAGAATTAAATTAAAATGTATTTATTATTCTTTACAATAGAAAAAATAAATGTACTTGAACATTGATTTAAATTGTCAGGAAAGAAGAGGAAGGAATTTAAAAGGTAAAAAGGTATATGTGTTTAAAAATCCTAAAATCATTTTTAAGGTTGTATTTTTTCTCTAAAATTGCCTTTCTGAAAGTTATAAGAAGCAAAGTAAAAAAATTAATGAATTTATTTAAACAAGTGAAGACCAAGGGCCGTACTTATCAAGCTTCTTAGAATTACTCCTAAGAAGTCTGCTAAGAGTTGACTTAAGAGTAAATAAATTCTTCGCTGAAAGCTGCACTTAAAAGTTAGTTATCAAGCGTCTTACTCACACTTTCAGCGAAGTGTAGGACTGAATCTTAAGTGTCACACTCAGAGCTGAATTACGACATTACTATGTGCCGTAAACGGAATTTTAGGTGACGTCATTTCTGTGTCCATAGAAATGACCAATCACGGAAGGGAATCCGTAGTCTAAGAATAAAGAAATATCTTGGAAATATTTAAGTGGACAATGGGAGTGTATATTTTGACAATAAACTACAAAATAATACAAAACAAACTAGTCCCCGCCGGCACTCACGCTACCGCTCCCTCTCTTCTCTCGCCCACACACTCACTGACGTCACTCACCTCACGGCCACACACATACGCTACTGTCATAACATTTTCTTTCCAATTCATTAATTAGGCAACTAATTTGAAACTGGTGTGGGTGGCTCTATATATACTAGCCCACTGCAGACACATGCAGAAATCAACAAGGAATCGAAAAGTATTAAATCTGTGACAAAAATCATATCCGCTCTGTCTAAACGATACCGTTTGATCAGCTGCTCGTCATCAAAAAAAAAAAAAACATTGTTCCGTTCCCTGAACGTTGGCGCACGTCTCTCTCGCCTCAGTGCCATCCCCTGCTGGCAACTCCTAACCACTTAAGACACCTCTGAAGGTCTCTTAAATATCGTGGAGAGTAGGAGTGATTCTTAGACTTAAGAACGTTGATAAAAAGCTTTTATTCCTAAGTTTGAGAGTAGGACTAAATTTCGCAAATTCTCAGGACTTAAGTGTAAAATGGCACTCTAAGAAGCTTGATAAGTACGGCCCCAAGTCTTTAAAATTTTTTCTTGGATTTTCAAATTCTATTTGAGTTTTGTCTCTCTTAGAATTAAAAATGTCGGGCAAAGCGAGACCAGCTTGCTAGTAAATAAATACAATTTAAAAAATAGAGGCAGCTCACGGGTAAGTGCTGCTATTTGAGCTATTTTTAGAACAGGCCAGCGGGCTACTCATCTGGTCCTTACGGGCTACCTGGTGCCTGCGGGCACCGCGTTGGTGACCCCTGTTCTATATGTTATAGTTATTTGAATGACTCTTACCATAATATGTTACGTTAACATACCAGTTGGTTATTTATGCCTCATATAACGTACACTTATTCAGCCTGTTTATTTATTTGAAATTGCCTTTCAAATGTCTATTCTTGGTGTTGGCTTTTATCAAATACATTTCCCCCAAAAATGCGACTTATACTCCAGTGCCACTTAAATATGTTTTTTTCCTTCTTTATTATGCATTTTCGGCCGGTGCGACTTATACTCCGGAGCGACTTATACTCCGAAAAATACGGTAGAAACTACCATGAATTGATTAACGTGGACCCCGACTTAAACAAGTGTTACCATTTAGTGGTCAATTGTACGGAATATGTACTGTACTGTGCAATCTACTGATAAAAGTCTCAATCAATCAATCAAACCTGGCAGGTGTACCTAATGAAGTGTCCAGGAAGACAACTTTACCTTGGTGGAGGACGACATGGACGCTCCGTTCTCCAGCAACATGGTGGCCACATCCTGGTGTCCTTCTCGGGCCGCCAGGTGTAGAGGCGTGTACCCTGAGGTGGTGGCGGCGTTGGCGGAGGCGCCGGACTGCAGCAGCTGTTGCACGATGTCCACCTTCCCCAAGCGACTGGAGATGTGCAGCGCCGTCTGGTCGTCCTGGAAACGGCACCATGTGAGCAGATTCATACTGGCGTCACATTCCCACGTCCAGACGGCGACTAAAGTGCAAACCTTGGACTTGGTCTCCACTTTGGCTCCGTTCTTGAGCAGGTATCGGACCACGTCGGCCTGGCCCGCTCTGGCTGCCATATGGAGGGCTGTCTCGCCCCTCTGCAGCACAGGCGGTAATGAGTGCGTTTATAGGTGGAAAAAGTGAACATGGCAATACGTAGAAAGGCTAGTCTGACCACGTTGGTGGTGTTGGGTGAAGCGCCGTGGTTGGTGAGGGCATGTACGATGTTCTCGTGGCCCATGAAGGCTGCCACGTGGATGGGCGTCAGGCCAGACTGCATGGGAACACTTCATTAATAGGCTGCAGCAAAGCATGACATTTAGTTACATATAATACAGACTTTTAGCTGTAATTGACCCTTGCTGTATACCAGGGGTAGTAGGCCCACTACTCTAATAAGCATTTGGTGTTTTCATATTATATACAAATAGTCAGTGATCTGAAGCTGCCATCTAGTGGCCAAAGAAAGTGACTTAAGTCAGGGACCATTAATTGCACATCAATCTGACTATGGGAACAGCATTGACTTATATGACCCAATCCAAACAACCTTCCCTAGTCATAGTGCAGGAAAAAGAACAATGTCAACCCAGCACAAAACGTCAACAAACAACACACATCCTGCTCATTAAACTTGGTGGATATTATAAAAAACTTTCAATCAGCATAAAAAAAATAAAATAAATCAAAACTACACCCATTTAAATCCATTACAAGGCATGATGGGAAAAATGCAGAACACTCTCTCCACACTTGTACATGTTTGGCGCATTTTAGCTGCTTGATGTTTCTGATTGGTTAAACAACTTTAAGGAGGTTGTCACAGAAGTAACCAAGGTAGGGAATTTTTTCCATACACATACTATATATATACACATCCACACACATACTAATATATATATATATATATATATATATATATATATATATATATATATATATATATATATATATATATATATATATATATATATATATATATATATATATATATATATATATATATATATATATATATATATATATATGTATGTATATTAGGGCTGCAACTAACGATTAATTTGATAATCGATTAATCTGTCGATTATTACTTCGATTAATCGATTAATAATCGGATAAAAGAGACAAAACTACATTTCTATCCTTTCCAGTATTTTATTGAAAAAAACAGTATACTGGCACCATACTTATTTTGATTATTGTTTCTCAGCTGTTTGTACATGTTGCAGTTTATAAATAAAGGTTTATTAAAAAAAAAAAAATATATATATATATATATTTTTTTAAAAAGCTGCGCATGCGCATAGCATAGATCCAACGAATCGATGACTAAATTAATCGGCAACTATTTTTATAATCGATTTTAATCGATTTAATCGATTAGTTGTTGCAGCCCTAATATATATATATATATATATATATATATATATATATATATATATATATATATATATATATATACATATATATATATATATATATATATAAGCTTTTTAAAAAAATAAATTTATTTTTTATTTTTTAATAAACCTTTATTTATAAACTGCAACATGTACAAACAGCTGAAAAACAATAATCAAAATAAGTATGGTGTCAGTATGATGTTTTTTTCAATAAAATACTGGAAAGGATAGAAATGTAGTTTGTCTCTTTTATCCGATTATTAATCGATTAATCGAAGTAATAATTACTTACTAATAATTACTTACTAACGATTAATTTGATAATCGATTAAGCTGTCGATTATTACTTCGATTAATCGATTAATAATCGGATAAAAGAGACAAATTACATTTCTATCCTATCCAGTATTTTATTGAAAAAAACAGCATACTGGCACCATACTTATTTTGATTATTGTTTCTCAGCTGTTTGTACATGTTGCAGTTTATAAATAAAGGTTTATTTAAAAAAAATATTTTAAAAAACTAATTTTTTTTTATTTTTTTTTTTAAAGCTTCTGCGCATACGCATAGCATAGATCCAACGAATCGATGACTAAATTAATCGGCAACTATTTTTATAATCGATTTTAATCGATTTAATCGATTAGTTGTTGCAGCCCTAATATATATATATATATATATATATATATATATATATATATATATATATATATATATATATATATATATATATATATATATATATATATATATATATATATATATATATATATATATATATATATAAGGGCTGCAACTAACCATTAATTTGATAATCGATTAATCTGTCGATTATTACTTTGATTAATCGATTAATAATCGGATAAAAGCGACAAACTACATTTCTATCCTTTCCAGTATTTAATTGAAAAAAACAGCATACTGGCACCATACTTATTTTGATTATTGTTTCTCAGCTGTTTGTACATGTTGCAGTTTATAAATAAAGGTTTATTAAAAAAAAAAAATTTTTAAATGTTTTTTTTTTAAATTTTTTAAAAGCTTCTGCGCATGCGCATAGCATAGATCCAACGAATCGATGACTAAATTAATCGGCAACTATTTTTATAATCGATTTTAATCGATTAGTTGTTGCAGCCCTAATATATATATATATATATATATATATATATATATATATATATATATATATATATATATATATATATATATATATATATATATATATATATATATATATATATATATATATATATATATATATAAATTTTTTCAGCTCAATGGGGCCCTCCAGTCAAAAAGTTTGGCCCCCCCTGCTGCATACTGTTAATGTACATACTTTCTGTGATTGACATGTGAAGTTGAAAGAAGGTAAGTGTGAGCACCTCAGTCACCGCCTGGATGGAGGCTCCATGTTTGAGCAAGAGCTCCATCACTTTGACTCGGTTCTTCTTGCAGGCGATGTGCAGAGGAGTGAAACCATTCTGCCACACAGAGAGAGAAGGAAAGAAAGATGAATTTGCACATCTGTGAACATTTTCACACTTTCATACTTACAACTTCTTCCTCTTAGTTCTTACTGTATACACAACATTAGGTACACCTGCAGAATTGAATGAAATCCTATTTCCGTATTTTACTATGTATCATATTTAATACATCATTAGATTGATTTGTATTCAATTTTGTGCTTTGCTTTTATTTATTGCATTATTTACATCACTCTATTTACTGTATTACATTACTTGTATTTTTTTTAATATGAATGTTTAAATGTATTTTTTTCTTGCATTTTTTAGAAATCCTATCACTGTAATGTGAGTATATAACATTGTATTAAATTTAACTAACTTCCTTTCATACTATGAATCAAATTACATAATAAATAAAAACATATTTTCTTCAATTTTACTGTACTGTATATTAGGGATGCTTAAAAAAATGTATTCACATCCGAATCGTTTTTGTCGCCTGTTTTGAAAATGTTTTGTTATATTTTATTTATACACTAAATAATATACTGCAAGAATCGTTTTGATTCTGATTTTTGGGTGACAATTGGATTCAGAACCGTGAGTTACTGTAAGATACAAATCCCCAATAATATGATTTTAAAAGTGATTTAGATTCTTATATTCTCATTTTTTCCTCATGTTCTTGTAGTCACATTTTCCCATGTTCCTATAATAAAAATGTTCTTGTTTTTATATTCCTTTTGTCTCATTACCCTGTATTCTACCTTTGTTGTGGTTTTATTCTCATTTTCTTATTTTAATTTCCTCATGTTTTCATTTTCCCATGTTGTATAATCTCACTCTTGTTCTTATATTCACATTATTTCATGTGTTCAGATTTTCTTATTCTTGTCCTCGTGTTTTCAAGTTATTATTCTCCTTTTTATTATGTTATTATTCTACTTTTATTATGTTATTATTCTCCTTATCCCATCTTCTTATGAAGTAAAATGGTCTTATTCTCATGATCTCATGTCTGTATTCAGATTTTCTTGTTTTTATTCAATTTTTTCTCTTTTTTTATTCTAATTTTCGTATGTTATTATTCTCATTTTCTCATGTTCTTATAAAATACCATGTTCTTGTTCTCATGTTCTCATATTCACATGATCTCATGTCACCGTATTCAGAATGTATTATTTTTCCTAATGTTATAATCCTCTATAGCAAAATTGTCCTGTCGTGTTGTTCTAATTTTCTCGTGTTGTTATTCTCATTTTCCCAAGTTATTAGTCTCATTTTCGCCTGTTCTTATTTAATCAAATGTTCTTATTTTCACATTATTTCTCATCCCTGTATTTAGGTTTTCTTGTTCTTAATTTTACCAAGTTCTTATTCTAATTTTTCTCATATTTTTATTCTCATGCCATTACTCTCATTTCTCATGTTCCAAAATGTTGTTGTCATATTCACATTATCTCATGCTCCCGTATTCCCTTTTTTTGTTTATTCCTATTTTCATTTTCTCATGTTATTATTTTCATTTTCTGAAATAATTACTTTTCGTTCTTATGTTGACAATATTTCATGTCCCTGTATTCACATTTTCCTGTTCTTATTCTCATTTCTTCATGTTATTATTCCGATTTTCTCATGTTATTAGTCTTATTTTCGCATGTTCTTATATAATCACATGTTCTTACTGTCATATTCAGATTATTTCATATCCTTGTAATCAGATTTATATGTTCTTATTTTTCTCATGTTTTATTTTAATTTTCGTATGTTATTATTCTCATTTTCTCATGTTCTTATAAAATACCATTTTCTTGTTCTCATATTCACATGATCTCATGTCACCGTATTCAGAATGTATTATTTTTCCTAATGTTATAATTCTCAATTCTCTATAGCAAAATTGTCCTGTCGTGTTCTAATTTTCTCATGTTCTTGTTCTCATTTTCCCAAGTTATTATTCTCCTTTTTCGCCTGTTCTTATATAATCAAATGTTGTTATTTTCACATTATTTCTCATCCCTGTATTTAGGTTTTCTTGTTCTTAATTTGACCAAGTTCTTATTCTAATTTTTCTCATATTTTTATTCTCACATCATCATTCTCATTTTCTCATGTTCCAAACTATTCTTGTCATATTCACATTATCTCATGCCCCTGTATTCCCATTTTTTTTGTTCCTATTTTCATTTTCTCATGTTATTATTTTCATTTTCTGAAATAATTACTTTTCGTTCTTATGTTGACAATATTTCATATCCCTGTATTCACATTTCCTGTTCTTATTCTCATTTCTTCATGTTATTATTCCAATTTTCTAATGTTATTAGTCTTATTTTCGCATGTTCTTATATAATCACATTTTCTTACTGTCATATTCAGATTATTTCATATCCTTGTAATCAGATTTACATGTTCTTATTTTTCTCATGTTTTATTTTAATTTTCGTATGTTATTATTCTCATTTTCTCATGTTCTTATAAAATACCATTTTCTTGTTCTCATATTCACATGATCTCATGTCACCGTATTCAGAATGTATTATTTTTCCTAATATTATAATTCTCAATTCTCTATTGCAAAATTGTCCTGTCGTGTTCTAATTTTCTCATGTTCTTATTCTCATTTTCCCAAGTTCTTATATAATCAAATGTTCTTATTTTCACATTGACATTATTTCTCATCCCTGTATTTAGGTTTTCTTGTTCTTAATTTTACCAAGTTGTTATTCTAATTTTTCTCATATTTTTATTCTCATGCCATTATTCTCATTTTTCATGTTCCAAAATGTTGTTATCATATTCACATTATCTCATGCCCTTGTACTCCCTTTTTTTGTTTGTTCCTATTTTCATTTTCTCATGTTATTATTTTCATTTTCTGAAATAATTACTTTTCGTTCTTATGTTGACAATATTTCATGTCCCTGTATTCACATTTTCCTGTTCTTATTCTCATTTCTTCATGTTATTATTCCGATTTTCTAATGTTATTAGTCTTATTTTCGCATGTTCTTATATAATCACATGTTCTTACTGTCATATTCAGATTATTTCATATCCTTGTAATCAGATTTATATGTTCTTATTTTTCTCATGTTTTATTTTAATTTTCGTATGTTATTATTCTCATTTTCTCATGTTCTTATAAAATACCATTTTGTTGTTCTCATATTCACATGATCTCATGTCACCGTATTCAGAATGTATTATTTTTCCTAATGTTATAATTCTCAATTCTCTATAGAAAATTGTCCTGTCGTGTTCTAATTTTCTCATGTTGTTATTCTCATTTTCCCAAGTTCTTATATAATCAAATGTTGTTATTTTCACATTGAAATTATTTCTCATTTCTGTATTTAGGTTTTCTTGTTCTTAATTTTACCAAGTTCTTATTAAAATGGTTCTCATATTTTTATTCTCACGTCATCATTCTCATTGTCTCATGTTCTAAAATCTTCTTCTCATATTCACATGATCTCATGTCACCGTATTCAGAATGTATTATTTTTCCTAATGTTATAATTCTCAATTCTCTATAGCAAAATTGTCCTGTCGTGTTCTAATTTTCTCATGTTCTTATTCTCATTTTCCCAAGTTATTATTCTCATTTTTGCCTGTTCTTATTTAATCAAATGTTCTTATTTTCACATTATTTCTCATCCCTGTATTTAGGTTTTCTTGTTCTTAATTTGACCAAATTCTTATTCTAATGTTTCTCATATTTTTATTCTCATGCCATTATTCTCATTTTTCTTGTTCCAAAATGTTGTTGTCATATTCACATTATCTCATTTCCCCGTATTCCCTTTTTTTGTTTGTTCCTATTTTCCTTTTCTCATGTTATTATTTTCATTTTCTGAAATAATTACTTTTCGTTCTTATGTTGACAATATTTCATATCCCTGTTTTCACATTTTCCTGTTCTCATTCTCATTTCTTCATGTTATTATTCCGATTTTCTAATGTTATTAGTCTTATTTTCGCATGTTCTCATATAATCACATGTTCTTACTGTCATATTCAGATTATTTCATATCCTTGTAATCAGATTTACATGTTCTTATTTTTCTCATGTTTTATTTTAATTTTCGTATGTTATTATTCTCATTTTCTCATGTTCTTATAAAATACCATTTTCTTGTTCTCATATACACATTATCTCATGTCACCGTATTCGGAATGTATTATTTTTCCTAATGTTATAATTCTCAATTCTCTATAGCAAAATTGTCCTGTCGTGTTCTAATTTTCTCATGTTCTTATTCTAATTTTCCCAAGTTCTTATATAATCAAATGTTATTTTCACATTGACATTATTTCTCATCCCTGTATTTAGGTTTTCTTGTTCTTAATTTTACCAAGTTCTTATTCTAATTTTTCTCATTTTTTTATTCTCACGTCATCATTCTCATTTTCTCATGTTCCAAACTATTCTTGTCATATTCACATTATCTCATGCCCCCGTATCCCCATTTTTTTTGTTCCTATTTTCATTTCCTCATGTTATTATTTTCATTTTCTGAAATAATCATTTTTCGTTCTTATGTTCACAATATTTCATGTCCCTGTATTCACATTTTCCTGTTCTTATCCTCATTTCTTCATGTTATTATTCCGATTTTCTAATGTTATTAGTCTCATATTCAGATTATTTCATATCCTTGTAATCGGATTTACATGTTCTTATTTTTATCCTGTTTTCTTCTCACTTCTTGCTTTGAATGGAGACCCGTGTTGGCTAATATAAGTGGGTCCATTACCAAGGCCTTGGCGTTGGGGTTGGCCTTCTTGTCCACGATGAGCTTGGCCACCTTGTAGTGTCCGCAGTGGGCGGCCACGTGCAGCGCCGTCAGGTAGTCGTTGGTGACGTCGTCCACGGGGACGTCGTGCTGCAGCAAGAACTGCACACAGTTGAGGTGGTCGCCCTGAGTGGCCATGTGCAGCGCGGACAGGCCGTTCTGAGGGAGCGCAGGAAGAGGAAGAGAAAGAGAGGCAGACAAAAGGAGAGAAGTCAGCGGGGATGCTTCAAAGAGTGTTTGTGGGGAGACTGCGGGAGCATTGTTATAACCAGGCCATTACAACAACGTCTAAATGGTTACATTGGTGGTCCACGCCAGGTCAGAGTGCTGCCGCTCAGGTGGCACGGACGTTGCGGAGACCCTGAGACATCAGCACAGCTCTAGGCGCTGTGTGGTCAAGTACTGACAAGGTTAAAGGTCACCTGTCCCGCTATGGAGCTGACCACACACACCAAGTCCAAGAGCCTCTCCCAAAGTGATGATGTTACCTTGGTCTTGGACAGCACCGGAGCTCCTCGATCCAGCAGGATTTCCACCACCTGGGCATGGCCGCTCCTCGCTCCGCAGTGAAGAGGAGTTAGGCCGTCCTGCGAGGATTGAGCAAGTGTTTGTTTTTTTTAAAGAGTCATTCGCCCACATATTTCAAATAAAATAACAAATCCTCAAAAATGAGTTAGTAAGCGCGTGCCTACACAAACAATAATACAAATGTTAAGTTAAAGTTAAACTACAACACACTAGGTGTGGCGAAATTATTCTCTGCATTTTACCCATCACCCTTGATCACCCCCTGGGAGGTGAGGGGAGCAGTGAGCAGCAGCAATGGCCGCGCCCAGGAATCATTTTTGGTGATTTAACCCCCGATTCCAAGCCTTGATGCTGAGTGCCAAGCAGGGAGGTAATGGCTCACATTTTTATAGTATAAGTAAAACAATACAAAATGACAAAATATAATTATTTGTATTAAAACAATATAATAACATTTTTTTATTAAAATATTATTATTCATCTATTTAAATCAGGGGTCCCCAAAATATGGCCCGCGGGCCGGATCCGGCCCCCCAGCATCCAAAATCCGGCCCACAGGAAGTCCCAAGTTAAAAAACATAAAAAATAAAAATAATTGTTTTTAATTTTTAAAAAATATTTCCTTTCTAATTCATTTTCTACCGCTTGTTACTCTTGGTGTCTCCTAGTCGCTCAGGCTAATCATATTGTCTAAAAATGAATTTTCCCATCGATAACGTGACAATGTTAAATGTTGATGAACATCAATGTTAATTGATGTTAAATGACAAAACGGATTATAAAGACAATGTGTATATATATATATATATATATATATATATATATATATATATATATATATATATATATATATATATATATATATATATATATATATATATATATATATATATATATATATATATATATATATATGTCTTAATTAGATTATCCAAAAAATAGTGCTCGATACCGTGGTAGAGCGTAATATGTATGTGTGGGAAAAAAATCACAAGACTATTTCATCTCTACAGGCCTGTTTCATGAGGGGTTTCCTCAATCCTCAGGAGATTTTAATGGAAGCATTCACATACCATGGTTTATATAGGGCACAGAGCGGGTGGGTACAGGCAGGCGTGGGGGCGTGGTGATTGGCTCATGTGTTGCCTAGGAGGTGTTTCCTTCTGTGACGGCATGCTGATACAATTTCGCTGCGTTTGTTGAGGGATGACAACTCTGGACGGTATATGATAAACAGTTTCTCTTTTAAGCATAGGTTGCATCTTTTGTTACCACTGTTGTAAGGTGTGCTGGATGCAAGAATTTGCCATGTTATTGAGTATTCAACATTATTGTCTTTGAGATTCCAAATGTGTTTGCTGAGTTCTGTAGTGTTCCGCAGGCTTTTGCATCTGAAAGAAGCCTTGTGATTGTTCCATCTGGTTTTGAATTCTCCCTCAGTTAATCCTACGTATGTGTCGGATGTGTTAATGTCCTTGCGTATTACCTTTGCTTGGTAAACAACTGATGATTGTAAGCACCCCCCGTTGAGAGGGCAATCAGGTTTCTTGCGGAAGTTGCAGCTTTTGTCGGTTTTGGAGTCGTTAATAATGTTGAATACTCAATAACATGGCAAATTCTTGCATCCAGCACACCTTACAACAGTGGTAACAAAAGATGCAACCTATGCTTAAAAGAGAAACTGTTTATCATATACCGTCCAGAGTTGTCATCCCTCAACAAACGCAGCGAAATTGTATCAGCATGCCGTCACAGAAGGAAACACCTCCTAGGCAACACATGAGCCAATCCACCACGCCCCCACGCCTGCCTGTACCCACCCGCTCTGTGCCCTATATGGTATGTGAATGCTTCCATTAAAATCTCCTGAGGATTGAGGAAACCCCTCATGAAACAGGCCTGTAGAGATGAAATAGTCTTGTGATTTTTTTCCCACACATACACATATATATATATATATATATATATATATATATGTATATATATATATATATATATATATATATATATATATATATATATATATATATATATATATATATATATATATATATATATGTACACTACCGTTCAAAAGTTTGGGGTGACCCAAACAATACACACACACACACACAGCTTGGCCCCGGCCAAATTTTTTTAACCCTATGCGGCCCTCGAGTCAAAAAGTTTGGGGACCCCTGATTTAAATAATGTATAAACTGTGCACGCTCACTATTAATTACATTACTGTTATATTAAGATTTCAATAATAACAAAAATGTATATAAAACAATATAAATGAAACAGCAAGGTAAAATAATTTGTAATCAATCAAAATTAATAATTTATTATTCTTTTTAATTTATTATTATTTTTAGACGATTTATACAAAATTTATAATTCTTTTAATTTTTTTTTTTTTTAGACGATTTATACAAATCAATAAATTATTATTCTTTTAATTTTTTTGGAGTATTTATGCACTGCAAGTTTACTGTCAAATGCATAACACTTTTTATTTTATTTTTACAAGTACCGTATTTTTCGGACCATAAGTGGCAGTTTTTTTCACAGTTTGGCCGGGGGTGCGACTTATACTCAGGAGCGACTTATGTGTGAAATGATGAACACATTAGCGTAAAATATCCAATAATAATATTGATGTCATTCACGTAAGAGACTAGACGTATAAGATTTCATGGGATTTAGCGATTAGGAGTGACAGATTGTTTGGTAAACGTATAGCATGTTCTATATGTTATAGTTATTTGAATGACTCTTACCATAATATGTTACGTTAACATACCAGTTGGTTATTTATGCCTCATATAACGTACACTTATTCAGCCTGTTGTTCACTATTCTTTAGACATTTTAAATTGCCTTTCAAATGTCTATTCTTGCTGTTGGCTTTTATCAAATACATTTCCCCAAAAAATGAGACTTATACTCCAGCGCGACTTATATATGTTTTTTTTCCTTCTTTATTATGCACTTTCGGCCGGTGCGACTTATACTCCGGTGCGACTTATACTCCGAAAAATACGGTATTGTTGAGAGCAGTTACCGTAATTTCCGGACTATAAGCCGCTACTTTTCCCCCTCGTTCTGGTCCCTGCGGCTTATACAAGGGTGCGGCTTATATACGGCCTGTTCTTCTCCGACACCGACGAAGAGGATTTCGGTGGTTTTAGTACGCAGGAGGAAGACGATGACACAATGATTAAAGACTGACTTTTCATATACCGGTAGGCTGGTTATTTTGATAACGTCCAGGCGAGCACTTTGTATTACTTTGCAGCGTTGTATTATTTGTACTCTGCACGAATGCTGTTCGCCATGTCAAAGATGTGAAAGTTTGATTGAATGATTGAAAGATTTATTGTTAATAAATGGGACGCTTTGCGTTCCCAAACAGTCATCTCTGTCCCGACAATCCCCTCCGTGGTAGCGGGAACCCCTATATACTACGCTAATTACACATCAAAACCCTGCGGCTTATAGTCGGGTGCGGCTTATATATGGAGCAATCTGTATTTTCCCCTAAATTTAGCTGGTGCGGCTTATAGTCAGGTGCGGCTTATAGTCCGGAAATTACGGTATTATTATTTTTAGACGATTTATACAAAATTTATAATTTATTATTCTTTTAATTTATTATTTTTTTTAGACGATTTATACAAATCAATCATTTATTATTCTTTTAATTTTTTTAAATTTTTTTTTGGAGTATTTATGCACTGCAAGTTTACTGTCAAACTACATGAATGCATAACACTTTTTATTTTATTTTTTTACAAGTACCGTATTGTTGAGAGCAGTTACAAGTACATGTTATAAGAAAATGGTATTTTAATTTAAATTATCATGTTATATTACTATAATGGTATGTGTTTTAAATAAGCTTAATGACCCGTTTTTTTAGTAGTGTTGAAAGCAGTAATCAGTAATGTATTACTGCAAACAGGTTTTGGTAAATGTAATTCAACAAAATGATATAATATTGCATTAGTGTATGATTATTATTATTTGAGTAAATAGTTATGTAAACTAATGTAGACCAATCAAATTCACAGTGTTTCACTGGGGTGTTCAAAATAATAGCTGCTGTCCTTGAACACACCGTGAGGCCGAGTCCAACTGGAATACTGAAGGTGTAAAACCTCTTATTTGGAAAACTGGCGGTCTCACCTTGGTCTTGGCTTCTATTTTGGAGCCTCGGTCCAGCAGCAGCTTGACCATGTTGCTGTTGCCCCTCTTGGAGGCCACGTGGAGCGGCGTGATGTCATTCTGCACAACAACAGCAGCACATTAGCACAAACAAGGCTTGATTAGACGCGGCAAAACAAAGGCCGTGTGGTCCCTTTAATTACTGGGAGAAATCATCTGTGTGTGTGTGTGCGTGTGTGTGCGTGTGTGTGTGTGTGTGTGTGCACTTGTCTCACCATCCTTGTGTGGACATACACTTGATAAACCACCCTTTCTGTGAGGATCTTTTGACTTGTGAGGACATTTGCCTGGTCCTCACAACTACAAAAGTAAAATAGTTTTTTTACTTTGTGTGTTTTGCATTCTGAAGTGAGGTTGCAACTAGGGATGTCCGATAAATGCTTTAAAATGTAATATCGGAAATTATCGATATTATTATTATTATTTTTTTATTTATTTAAATTATAGGTATCGTTTTTTGTTGTTGTTGTTGTTTTTTTTTTGTTTTTTTTTATTAAATCAACATAAAAACACAAGATACACATACAATTATTGCACCAACCCAAAAAACCTCCCTCCCCCATTTACACTCATTCACACAAAAGGGTTGTATCTTTTTTGTTATTAATATTCTGGTTCCTACATTATATATCAATATATATCAATACAGTCTGCAAGGGATACAGTCCGTAAGCACACATGATTGTGCGTGCTGCTGCTCCACTAATAGTACTAACCTTTAACAGTTAATTTGACTCATTTTCATTAATTACTAGTTTCTATGTAACTGTTTTTATATTGTTTTACTTTCTTTTTTATTCAAGAAAATGTTTTTAATTTATTTATCTTATTTTATAAATTTTTAAAAAAAGTACCTTATCTTCACCCTACCTGGTTGTCCAAATTAGGCATAATAATGTGTTAATTCACGACTGCATATATCGGTTGATATCGGTATCGGTTGATATCGGTATCGGTAATTAAAGAGTTGGACAATATCGGAATATTGGATATCGGAAAAAGCCATTATCTGACATCCCTAGTTGCAACTCTCTACTCCAATCTAGGGCTAGATGTATATTTTTTCATCATTCTAGCTATAGTGGAAAGGGGGGCCCTCACAACCCACTAACCAAACGTGGGTCCACACAAAGTAGGCAAGACATGTATGTGTGTGTGTGTGTGTGTGTTTATCTTCTCATCTACAGGCGGCCACGTAACACGTGATTAGTCGCAGGGAGCAGCACAAACATTCACTGACTAACCACCTCACTTTTTCAAGAAGGTATTTTACTGGCGCTGTGCGAAATTAGCCGTAACTATTTTGAATCAAAGGTCGACTTGCTCCTTTTCTTCCTTTTATTTCGCGCTCACAAACAAACAATCTGACCACTGACTAACTGGCTACTTATTAACTAGCAAAAACGATTAACAACAACGACAAGCTGAACTATCCTGCATGCGTTGCTCTGCCAAAAAAGTCCCTTTGGTGCCTTAATCAGAAATCACAAACCAAATTTATACAAAAATTAACATTTTTAAAAGGTAAAATCCACTTTATAATTAGCATGTGCAAATTAGCATCCGATGTGAGAGGAGAAAGGAGCAGACAGCGGGGGAATGGAAGAGGTTGGGTATTTTACTCCGCGGTCATATAAGTCTGCTTTGGCATCTTTTTCCAAAAAAGCCCGTTCTCATCATAATAAAAAAAAAAAAGTATTAGTCACTTTCTTCAATTTGAGCAAGCACAAGATGGCTGAATGAAAAGAATGAAGCGTTGACATACAAACCCCGTTTCCATATGAGTTGGGAAATGGTGTTAGATGTAAATATAAACAGAATTTAATGATTTGCAAATCCTTTTCAAGCCATATTCAGTTGAATATGCTACAAAGACAACATATTTGATGTTCAAACTGATAAAAAATTTTTTTTTTACAAATAATCATTAACTTTAGAATTTGATGGCAGCAACACGTGACAAAGAAGTTGGGAAAGGTGGCAATAAATACCGATAAAGTTGAGGAATGCTCATCAAACACTTATTTGGAACATCCCACAGGTGTGCAGGCTAATTGGGAACAGGTGGGTGCCATGATTGGGTATAAAAGTAGATTCCATGAAATGCTCAGTCGTTCACAAACAAGGATGGGGCGAGGGTCACCACTTTGTCAACAAATGCCTGAGCAAATTGTTGAACGGTTTAAGAACAACCTTTCTCGAGCAGCTATTGCAAGGAATTGAGGGATTTCACCATCTACGCTCCGTAATATCATCAAAGGGTTCAGAGAATCTGGAGAAATCACTGCACGTAAGCAGCTAAGCCCGTGACCTTCCATCCCTCAGGCGGTACTGCATCAACAAGCCACATCAGTGTGTAAAGGATATCACCACATGGGCTCAGGAACACTCCAGAAACCCACTGTCAGTAACTACAGTTGGTCGCTACATCTGTAAGTGCAAGTTAAAACTCTCCTATGCGAGGCGAAAACCGTTTATCAACAACACCCAGAAACGCCGTCGGCTTCGCTGGGCCTGTGCTCGTCTAAGATGGACTGATGCAAAGTGGAAAAGTGTTCTGTGGTCTGACGAGTCCACATTTCAAATTGTTTTTGGAAACTGTGGACGTCGTGTCCTCCGGACCAAAGAGGACAAGAACCATCCCGATCGTTATAGGCGCAAAGTGTAAAAGGCAGCATGTGTGATGGTATGGGGGTGTATTAGTGCCCAAGACATGGGTAACTTACACATCTGTGAAGGCACCATTAATGCTGAAAGGTACATACAGCTTTTGGAGCAACATATGTTGCCATCCAAGCAACGTTACCATGGACGCCCCTGCTTATTTCAGCAAGACAATGCCAAGCCACGTGTTACATCAACGTGGCTTCATAGTAAAAGAGTGCGGGTACTAGACTGGCCTGCCTGTAGTCCAGACATTGAAAATGTGTGGCACCTGCAATAGCAGAAGGGAGACCCCCGGACTGTTGAACAACTTAAGCTGTACATCAAGCAAGAATGGGAAAGAATTCCACTTCAAAAATGTGTCTCCTCACTTCCCAAACCTTTACTGAGTGTTGTTAAAAGGAAAGGCCATGTAACACAGTGATGAACATGCCCTTTCCCAACTACTTTGGCACGTGTTGCAGCCATGAAGTTCTAAGTTAATTATTATTTGCAAAAAAAAAAAAAGTTTATGAGTTTGAACATGAAATATGTTGTCTTTGTAGCATATTCAACTGAATATGGCTTGAAAAGGATTTGCAAATCATTGTATTCCGTTTATATTTACATCTAACACCATTTCCCAACTCATATGGAAACGGGGTTTGTATTTGGCTCCAGCTAATAGTTAGCAAAAAGAAATCAAAGTTCCACTGCACATTTGATGTTTTCTTTAACTCAATGATGTCAGTACGCCTCCGGGAAACCAGAGGGCGCTGCCAACTCACCCTGGCCATGAAGTCTACGGCGGCTCCTCTGTTCAGCAGCAGCGTGGCCACGTTAATGTTGCCATAGTGGGCCGCGATGTGAAGTGGGGTGAAGCCACTCTGGTCGGGGGGAAACAACACAACAAACATTATTTTGCAATAGAAAACAAAAAAAACCCACTTCCTGTCTTTTTAATGAAAGCATCATCACGGGGGGGAGCACCAATGGTATGACCACACAATTCAGGATACCATTTGGGCTTGGATGTGCTTTCTGTACCAGCACTGGAATAGATGACAACTAAATCTAATCTTCCTGTTTCCATTGGGACGCTAATGGAGCCAACATCCTGAACCAGAGCCACATCCTGGCTTAGTGAGCGACAGCTGTCCAAATAACGTCAGCATGAGGCTGTGGAACTGAAGCAGGTGTACCACAAGTTGGACAAGAAAAAATACAAAATGATAAACACTTTAAAGCAAACCTAGTTTTGCTACTCTGAACTCATGCAAAATGCTTGATGACTTTTTACAGCACGTAGCAACTTCTCAGAAGCAAAAACACCAAATGATTTTACTAGCTGAGTCCAGTTTAAAGAGTACGGCCAACTATCCTCAATGATTGGTCAAAAGGCACTCACGGGACCACCAGGCGCCATGTTTGCTACTAACTTTGAGTCAGTGATTCTTAACCTTGTTGGAGGTACCGAACCCCAGCAGCTTCATATGCGCATTCACCCAACCCTTCTTTAGTGAAAAATATCATGTTTTTTTTCAAATTCAAGACAAAGTTATATGTTTTTGGTAACACTTTAGTATGGGGAACATATTCTAAGTAACAAAGACTTCATTTAGAGTTATTTGGACGCTAGGGGAACATATTCTAAGTAACAAAGACTTCATTTAGAGTTATTTGGACACTAGGGGAACATATTCTAAGTAACAGACTTAATTTAGTTATTTGGACACTAGGGGAACATATTCTAAGTAACAAAGACTTCATTTAGAGTTATTTGGACACTAGGGGAACATATTCTAAGTAACACAGACTTAATTTAGTTATTTGGACACTAGGGGAACATATTCTAAGTAACAAAGACTTAATTTAGAGTTATTTGGACACTAGGGGAACATATTCTAAGTAACAAAGACTTAATTTAGAGTTATTTGGACACTAGTGGAACATATTCTAAGTAACAAAGACTTAATTTAGAGTTATTTGGACACTAGGGGAACATATTCTAAGTAACAAAGACTTAATTTAGAGTTATTTGGACACTAGGGGAACATATTCGAAGTAACAAAGACTTAATTTAGAGTTATTTGGACACTAGGGGAACATATTCTAAGTAACAAAGACTTAATTTAGAGTTATTTGGACACTAGGGGAACATATTCTAAGTAACAAAGACTTAATTTAGAGTTTTTTGGACACTAGGGGAACATATTCTAAGTAACAAAGACTTCATTTAGAGTTATTTGGACACTAAGGGAACATATTCTAAGTAACAAAGACTTAATTTAGAGTTTTTTGGACACTAGGGGAACATATTCTAAGTAACAAAGACTTAATTTAGAGTTTTTTGGACACTAGGGGAACATATTCTAAGTAACAAAGACTTCATTTAGAGTTATTTGGACACTAAGGGAACATATTCTAAGTAACAAAGACTTAATTTAGAGTTATTTGGACACTAGGGGAACATATTCTAAGTAATAAAGACTTAATTTAGAGTTATTTGGACACTAGGGGAACATATTCTAAGTAACAAAGACTTAATTTAGAGTTATTTGGACACTAGGGGAACATATTCTAAGTAACAAAGACTAAATTTAGAGTTATTTGGACACTAGGGGAAGATATTCTAAGTAACAAAGACTTAATTTAGAGTTATTTGGACACTAGGGGAACATATTCTAAGTAACAAAGACTTAATTTAGAGTTATTTGGACACTAGGGGAACATATTCTAAGTAACAAAGACTTGATTTAGAGTTATTTGGACACTAGGGGAACATATTCTAAGTAACAAAGACTTAATTTAGAGTTATTTGGACACTAGGGGAACATATTCTAAGTAACAAAGACTTAATTTAGAGTTATTTGGACACTAGGGGAACATATTCTAAGTAACAAAGACTTAATTTAGAGTTATTTGGACACTAGTGGAACATATTCTAAGTAACAAAGACTTAATTTAGAGTTATTTGGACACTAGGGGAACATATTCGAAGTAACAAAGACTTAATTTAGAGTTATTTGGACACTAGGGGAACATATTCTAAGTAACAAAGACTTAATTTAGAGTTATTTGGACACTAGGGGAACATATTCGAAGTAACAAAGACTTAATTTAGAGTTATTTGGACACTAGGGGAACATATTCTAAGTAACAAAGACTTAATTTAGAGTTTTTTGGACACTAGGGGAACATATTCTAAGTAACAAAGACTTCATTTAGAGTTATTTGGACACTAAGGGAACATATTCTAAGTAACAAAGACTTAATTTAGAGTTTTTTGGACACTAGGGGAACATATTCTAAGTAACAAAGACTTAATTTAGAGTTTTTTGGACACTAGGGGAACATATTCTAAGTAACAAAGACTTAATTTAGAGTTATTTGGACACTAGGGGAACATATTCTAAGTAACACAGACTTAATTTAGAGTTATTTGGACACTAGGGGAACATATTCTAAGTAACAAAGACTTAATTTAGAGTTATTTGGACACTAGGGGAACATATTCTAAGTAACACAGACTTAATTTAGTTATTTGGACACTAGGGGAACATATTCTAAGTAATAAAGACTTAATTTAGAGTTTTTTGGACACTAGGGGAACATATTCTAAGTAATAAAGACTTAATTTAGAGTTTTTTTAACACTAGGGGAACATATTCTAAGTAACAAAGACTTAATTTAGAGTTATTTGGACGCTAGGGGAACATATTCTAAGTAACAAAGACTTAATTTAGAGTTATTTGGACACTAGGGGAACATATTCTAAGTAACACAGACTTAATTTAGTTATTTGGACACTAGGGGAACATATTCTAAGTAATAAAGACTTAATTTAGAGTTTTTTGGACACTAGGGGAACATATTCTAAGTAATAAAGACTTAATTTAGAGTTTTTTTAACACTAGGGGAACATATTCTAAGTAACAAAGACTTAATTTAGAGTTATTTGGACGCTAGGGGAACATATTCTAAGTAACAAAGACTTGATTTTGAGTTTTTTGGACACTAGGGGAACATATTCTGAGTAACACAGACTTAATTTAGAGTTATTTGGACACTAGGGGAACATATTCTAAGTAATAAAGACTTAATTTAGAGTTTTTTGGACACTAGGGGAACATATTCTAAGTAACAAAGACTTAATTTAGAGTTATTTGGACACTAGGGGAACATATTCTAAGTAACAAAGACTTAATTTAGAGTTATTTGGACACTAGGGGAACATATTCTAAGTAACATAGACTTAATTTAGAGTTATTTGGACACTAGGGGAACATATTCTAAGTAACAAAGACTTAATTTAGAGTTTTTTTGACACTAGGGGAACATATTCTAAGTAACAAAGACTTAATTTAGAGTTTTTTGGACACTAGGGGAACATATTCTAAGTAACACAGACTTAATTTAGAGTTATTTGGACACTAGGGGAACATATTCTAAGTAACAAAGACTTAATTTAGAGTTTTTTGGACACTAGGGGAACATATTCTAAGTAACAAAGACTTGATTTAGAGTTATTTGGACACTAGGGGAACATATTCTAAGTAACAAAGACTTAATTTAGAGTTTTTTGGACACTAGGGGAACATATTCTAAGTAACAAAGACTTAATTTAGAGTTATTTGGACAATAGGGGAACATATTCTAAGTAATAAAGACTTAATTTAGAGTTATTTGGTTAGGGTTAGAGGGTTAGGGTTATAATAAGGCAGGGGTGTCCAAACTTTTTCCACTGAGGGCCGTACACGGAAAAATTTAAGCTTGCGGGGGCCATTTTGATATTTTTCATTTTCAAACCTTAACAAAATATATGGATTTTTTTTTTTTTTTTAACCTTTAGGTCTCCCGGGGACTATAAAGGGTCTCAGTCATTAAACTGTTAAAAATAAGTCAAATTATTATTATTATTTTTTATTTAACGCTTACAGTAAATCTCTATATCAACTTGAGGTTGATGTAAAGTTAAAAAAAACTTTGTTTTTTATAGTAAAACTGAAATATGCAGTATTTAGTAATTAGAGCCTTAAAAGATCAATAATGCAGGACACCATTGATTTTAAGTCTTTAATATTTTTGAATAATCACAGTAAAAAATTAAATAAAATCCTACTAAATATATTTGGGTTCCAAAAGGTCCCCCACTCATAAAGTGATACATTTTTATTAGTTTATTTTCACTTTTAACACTTAAATTACGAGATCAACTTCAGATATATCTGTCGATTTTACGTTTGAACTATTATTTTGTTTGTTTTTATGCTCTTTTGTCAAATAAAACGTTGATGTTTTTATATGGCAACCACACAATATATGCAATATTTTTTCCACATAAAACATTTTAAAGTGATATTTTTTAAGTAATAATTCATTATAACATAAATTTTTAGTCTTGTTTTTTAGCAACGGCAAAAAAGAAAGAAAAAGAAAGACAAAAGGAAAATATACAGCCTGCATGGCAGCTTTGTGTCAACATTGCAACTTTTGTTAGATTTCACCTCATTCCACTTTTTTAAAATGTTTTTTTTTAAATTTTTGCAATATTATCAATTTTTCAGAATGTGTGGCGGGCCGGTAAACAATTAGCTGAGGGCCGCAAATGGCCCCCGGGCCGCACTTTGGACACCCTGTAATAAGGCCATGCCGTTTAAAGCATTAATAAGTACTTAATAATGACTAGTTAAGAGCCAATATGTTACTAATTTGCATGTTAATAAGCAACTAATTAATGGTGAATATGTTCCCCATACTAAAGTGTTAGCATGTTTTATTACTGGTGCACTTGATGAAGCGTGGATGAACATCACCTTGTTCAAACAACAAAACCAACATAAACTCACAACAAATGACACACCTGCAAATCAGTCTGACTTCTGCTGTTGTCGTATCCGTAATACGCCGATAGGGAGAAGTTTTTATTTACACCATGAGTCGGGTGTGTCTTGACCTCCGCCGAACCCCTGAGCCCGACTCACCCAACCCCTAGGGTTCCGTCCAACCCAGGTTAAGAACCGCTGCTTTGAGCCCATGCCATGTTTTTGTCGCGCTTCCTCGTTCGTTTTTCCGATGAACTGCCCTGTAGTGCGACGTGGGGCCGCTCCACCCGCGAGCGTTGTGGAAAGATTTGACAACGACCCGCAAAGAAGTCAAGTATGGGAAGTGAAGGTTCACCAACAACACTGGAGAGCCACAGTTTGCCCAGCAGGCACAAGACATTGAAACAACGTCGACAACTTGTTGAATGAGGTCCTGACGTTGAGCAACTCAAACATAACGTTGAAACAACGTGCTTTTTGACGACGTTTAATCAATGTCGGGTTCTGACGTTGATTTGACCTTTGAAATTTGATCTTTCCCAACCAATATTCTACAACTCAAAGATAACGTTGAAACAACATGCTTTTTGACGACGTTTATTCAATGTCGGGTTCTGACGTTGATTTGACATTGAAATTTGCTCCGCCACTCCCAGTCTGTGGAACGCTCTCCCTGACCACCTGAGGGCACCACAGACTGTGGATGCTTTTAGAAAAAGGCTTAAAAACCCTTCTTTTTAAAAAAGCCTTTTTTTTTTTAATGTATGCATACTAGTTCTAGCTATTAGGCTGTTTTAGTTTTAGTTTTATTATCTTTTTATTAATTTATTTTTTAATACACTAGCACTTTGAGGTTGTTTGCTCAATGTAAAGTGCTTTTTACAAATAAAATCTATTATTATTATTATTATTATTATTATTAGGGATGCGGCCGATAAATGCGTTAAAATGTAATATCGGAAATTATCGGTATCGTTTTTTTAATTATCTGTATCGTTTTTTTTTGTTTTTTTTAATTAAATCAACATAAAAAACACAAGATACACTTACAATAAGTGCACCAACCCAAAAAACCTCCCTCCCCCCATTTCTTTCTGTTATCAATATTCTGCTTCCTACATTATATATCAACATATATCAATACAGTCTGCAAGGGATACAGTCCGTAAGCACACATGATTGTGCGTGCTGCTGCTCCACTAATAATACTAACCTTTAACAGTTAATTTTACTAATTTTCATTAATTACTAGTTTCTATGTAACTGTTTTTATATTGTTTTACTTTCTTTTTTATTCAAGAAAATGTTTTTAATTTAGTTATCTTATTTTATAAATTTTTTAAAAAAAGTACCTTATCTTCACCATACCTGGTTGTCCAAATTAGGCATAATAATGTGTTGATTCCACGACTGCATATATCGGTTGATATCGGTATCGGTAATTAAAGAGTTGGACAATATCGGAATATCGGATATCGGCAAAAAGCCATTATCGGACATCCCTAATTATTATTATTATTATGAAAATAAAGAAAATGAACACATGAATGAGAAGGCGTGTCCAAACATTTTGGCCTGTACTATAAATCTTGAAGTTGTCGACCCCTTTTTTCTTCCAGACAGGGAAGGAAATAAACTTCAGAAACAGTGTGTAGATTCACCCGGTCACAACATTAAGTTGATATAGACCTGCATTAAAAAAAGTAAAAAAAAAAAAAAAAAATTTTAGCTAGTCATTTGTTAAGTTCTATAAACTCTAAGTAATGAATAAAAGCATTAGTGTGAATAAATGTGCCATGCAGGTTGAGGACAAAGTGATAACCACCTGACATGCGTTACATCCTGATTATCACGTTAATCAGTTTCATGGACTCTGAAGTCAATTCAGACACAAATTGTTTGCCAAAAATAAGAGCCAAAGCTTACATTTTAGGCACCATGAAACCATTAAAAATCCAGGAAAAGCTTGGCTAGCCAAGCGTCCAGCCATAATCAGCAAACATGCGCCATTAATCCAGCGGTCTCGCTCTCTCTCTCCACCCGAGACTATCTTCTACATGAGTGGCGCCATGGAGGAGGAGGAGGAGGAGGAGGATGAAACAGTCGGGATGAAGGGGCTTCACTTGTGTTTTTTGAGGGGGGTTAGGGTTCTTTTTCAGACCATTGATGAGCTGAAATGAACAGACTAAGTCATGTACAGAGTTGAGGAGTACCTCTGTGGTTCTATTCATCATCTACCAAGTCCGCCAAGAGAGGAGAGAGTGTGTGGTTAGTCAGGGAAACAACAGAAGAAGAAGGAAGGGGACAAAAAGGCTCCTCTGGGGTTGAAATCCTCACGAGTGGTCACATGGTATCAAACACGACTTACCTTGGACTCCACGTCGGCGTTGTGGTCGTTCTGGAGGAGCAGGGCCGCCGCCTTGGTGTCGTCCTTGCGGGCGGCGATGTGCAGGGCGGGCAGACGCACTTTGCCCTTGGTGTCGTTCTCCAGCAGCAGGGAGACCACCTGGTCGTGGCCCTGCTGGAGGGCCACCGCCAGGGGGGTGAAGCCGTCCTGCGCACGGGGAGAGACAACCGGAGCTTGGTCTTACGCCAGCGGACAACCACAGCGCCAATCGCTAGCTGACAACTAACACGCTAATTGTTAGCTGGCAACCACAGCGCCAATCGCTAGCTGACAACTAACACGCTAATTGTTAGCTGGAAACTAGAGTGCTAATCGCTAGCTGGCAAACAGAGCGCGGTAGTCGCTAGCTGGCAACTAGTGCACCAATTGCTAGCAGACAACTAGGGCGCTAAACGCTAGCTGACAACTAACACGCTAATTGTTAGCTGGAAACTAGAGTGCTAATTGCTAGCTGGCAAACAGAGCGCAGTAATCGCTAGCTGGCAACTAGTGCACCAATTGCTAGTAGACAACTAAGCGTTAAACTCTAGCTGACAACTAGAGAGCTAATCATTAACTGGCAACCAGAGCGCTAATCGCTAGCTGACAACTAACACGCTAATTGTTAGCTGGAAACTAGAGTGCTAATCGCTAGCTGGCAAACAGAGCGCGATAGTCGCTAGCTGGCAACTAGTGCACCAATTGCTAGCAGACAACTAGGGCGCTAAACGCTAGCTGACAACTAACACGCTAATTGTTAGCTGGAAACTAGAGTGCTAATTGCTAGCTGGCAAACAGAGCGCAGTAATCGCTAGCTGGCAACTAGTGCACCAATTGCTAGCAGACAACTAGGGCGTTAAACTCTAGCTGACAACTAGAGAGCTAATCATTAACTGACAACCAGAGTGCTAATCGCTAGCTGACAACTAACACGCTAATTGTTAGCTGGAAACTAGAGTGCTAATCGCTAGCTGACACACAGAGAGCGGTAATCGCTAGCTGGCAACTAGTGCACCAATTGCTAGCAGACAACTAGGGCGCTAAACGCTAGGTGACAACTAACACGCTAATTGTTAGCTGGAAACTAGAGTGCTAATCGCTAGCTGGCACACAGAGGGCGGTAATCGCTAGCTGGCAACTAGTGCACCAATTGCTAACAGACAACTAAGCGTTAAACTCTAGCTGACAACTAGAGAGCTAATCATTAACTGGCAACCAGAGCGCTAATCGCCAGCTGACAACTAACACGCTAATTGTTAGCTGGAAACTAGAGTGCTAACCGCTAGCTGGCAAACAGAGAGCGGTATTAGCTAGCTGGCAACTAGTGCACCAATTGCTAGCAGACAACTAGGGCGTTAAACGCTAGCTGACAACTAACACGCTAATTGTTAGTTGGAAACTAGAGTGCTAATCGCTAGCTGGCACACAGAGAGCAGTAATCGCTAGCTGGCAACTAGCGCACCAATTGCTAGTAGACAACTAAGCGTTAAACTCTAGCTGACAACTACAGAGCTAATCATTAAATGGCAACCAGAGCGCTAATCGCTAGCTGACAACTAACACGCTAATTGTTAGCTGCAAACTAGTGTGCTAATCGCTAGCTGTCAAACAGAGAGCGGTATTAGCTAGCTGGCAACTAGTGCACCAATTGCTAGTAGACAACTAAGCGTTAAACGCTAGCTGACAACTAACACGCTAATTGTTAGCTGAAACCAAAGTGCTAATCGCTTGCTGGCACACAGAGAGCAGTAATCGCTAGCTGGCAACTAGTGCAATTGCTAGTAGACAACTAAGCGTTAAACTCTAGCTGACAACTAGAGAGCTAATCATTAACTGGCAACCAGAGCGCTAATCGCTAGCTGACAACTAACACGCTAATTGTTAGCTGGAAACTAGAGTGCTAATCGCTAGCTGGCACACAGAGAGCGGTAATCGCTAGCTGGCAACTAGTGCATCAATTGCTAGTAGACAACTAAGCGTTAAACTCTAGCTGGCAACTAGAGAGCTAATCATTAACTGGCAACCAGAGCACTAATCGCTAGCTGACAACTAACACGCTAATTGTTAGCTGGAAACTAGAGTGCTAATCGCTAGCTGACACCTAACACGCTAATTGTTAGCTGGAAACTAGAGTGCTAATCGCTAGCTGGCAAACAGAGAGCGGTATTAGCTAGCTGGCAACTAGTGCACCAATTGCTAGCAGACAACTAGGGCGTTAAACGCTAGCTGACAACTAACACGCTAATTGTTAGTTGGAAACTAGAGTGCTAATCGCTAGCTGGCACACAGAGAGCAGTAATCGCTAGCTGGCAACTAGTGCACCAATTGCTAGCAGACAACTAGGGCGTTAAACTCTAGCTGACAACTAGAGAGCTAATCATTAACTGGCAACCAGAGCGCTAATCGCTAGCTGACAACTAACACGCTAATTGTTAGCTGGAAACTAGAGTGCTAATTGCTAGCTGGCAAACAGAACGCGGTAATCGCTAGCTGGCAACTAGTGCACCAATTGCTAGCAGACAACTAGGGCGTTAAACGCTAGCTGACAACTAACACGCTAATTGTTAGCTGGAAACTAGAGTGCTAGTCGCTGGCTGGCACACAGAGAGCAGTAATCGCTAGCTGGCAACTAGTGCACCAATTGCTAGTAGACAACTAAGCGTTAAACTCTAGCTGACAACTAGAGAGCTAATCATTAACTGGCAACCAGAGCGCTAATCGCTAGCTGACAACTAACACGCTAATTGTTAGCTGGAAACTAGAGTGCTAATCGCTAGCTGGCAAACAGAGCGCGGTAATCGCTAGCTGGCAACTAGTGCACCAATTGCTAGCAGACAACTAGGGCGGTAAACGCTAGCTGACAACTAACACGCTAATTGTTAGCTGGAAACTAGAGTGCTAATCGCTAGCTGGCACACAGAGAGCGGTAATCGCTAGCTGGCAATTAGTGCACCAATTGCTAGTAGACAACTAAGCGTTAAACTCTAGCTGACAACTAGAGAGCTAATCATTAACTGGCAACCAGAGCGCTAATCGCTAGCTGACAACTAACACGCTAATTGTTAGCTGGAAACTAGAGTGCTAATCGCTAGCTGGCAAACAGAGAGCGGTATTAGCTAGCTGGCAACTAGTGCACCAATTGCTAGCAGACAACTAGGGCGCTAAACGCTAGCTGACAACTAACACGCTAATTGTCAGCTGGAAACTAGAGTGCTAATCACTAGCTGGCACACAGAGAGCGGTAATCGCTAGCTGGCAACTAGTGCACCAATTGCTAACAGACAACTAGGGCGTTAAACGCTAGCTGACAACTAGAGAGCTAATCATTAACTGACAACCAGAGCGCTAATCGCTAGCTGACAACTAACATGCTAATTGCTAGCTGGAAATTACAGTGCTAATCGCTAGCTGGCAAACAGAGAGCGGTATTAGCTAGCTGGCAACTAGTGCACCAATTTGCTAGCAGACAACTAGGGCGTTAAACGCTAGCTGACAACTAACACGGTAATTGTTAGCTGGAAACTAGAGTGCTAATCGCTGGCTGGCACACAGAGAGCGGTAATCCCTAGCTGGCAACTAGTGCACCAATTGTTAGTAGACAACTAAGCGTTAAACTCTAGCTGACAACTAGGGAGCTAATCATTAACTGGCAACCAGAGCGCTAATCGCTAGCTGACAACTAACACGCTAATTGTTAGCTGGAAACTAGAGTGCTAATCGCTAGCTGGCAAACAGAGCGCGGTAATCGCTAGCTGGCAACTAGTGCACCAATTGCTAGCAGACAACTAGGGCGGTAAACGCTAGCTGACAACTAACACGCTAATTGTTAGCTGGAAACTAGAGTGCTAATCGCTAGCTGGCACACAGAGAGCGTTAATCGCTAGCTGGCAATTAGTGCACCAATTGCTAGTAGACAACTAAGCGTTAAACTCTAGCTGACAACTAGAGAGCTAATCATTAACTGGCAACCAGAGCGCTAATCGCTAGCTGACAACTAACACGCTAATTGTTAACTTGAAACTAGAGTGCTAATCGCTAGCTGGCAAACAGAGAGCGGTATTAGCTAGCTGGCAACTAGTGCACCAATTGCTAGCAGACAACTAGGGCGCTAAACGCTAGCTGACAACTAACACGCTAATTGTCAGCTGGAAACTAGAGTGCTAATCACTAGCTGGCACACAGAGAGCGGTAATCGCTAGCTGGCAACTAGTGCACCAATTGCTAACAGACAACTAGGGCGTTAAACGCTAGCTGACAACTAGAGAGCTAATCATTAACTGACAACCAGAGCGCTAATCGCTAGCTGACAACTAACATGCTAATTGCTAGCTGGAAATTAGAGTGCTAATCGCTAGCTGGCAAACAGAGAGCGGTATTAACTAGCTGGCAACTAGTGCACCAATTTGCTAGCAGACAACTAGGGCGTTAAACGCTAGCTGACAACTAACACGGTAATTGTTAGCTGGAAACTAGAGTGCTAATCGCTAGCTGGCACACAGAGAGCGGTAATCGCTAGCTGGCAACTAGTGCACCAATTGTTAGTAGACAACTAAGCGTTAAACTCTAGCTGACAACTAGGGAGCTAATCATTAACTGGCAACCAGAGCGCTAATCGCTAGCTGACAACTAACACGCTAATTGTTAGCTGGAAACTAGAGTGCTAATCGCTAGCTGGCAAACAGAGCGCGGTAATCGCTAGCTGGCAACTAGTGCACCAATTGCTAGCAGACAACTAGGGCGGTAAACGCTAGCTGACAACTAACACGCTAATTGTTAGCTGGAAACTAGAGTGCTAATCGCTAGCTGGCACACAGAGAGCGGTAATCGCTAGCTGGCAATTAGTGCACCAATTGCTAGTAGACAACTAAGCGTTAAACTCTAGCTGACAACTAGAGAGCTAATCATTAACTGGCAACCACAGCGCTAATCGCTAGCTGACAACTAACACGCTAATTGTTAGCTGGAAACTAGAGTGCTAATCGCTAGCTGGCAAACAGAGAGCGGTATTAGCTAGCTGGCAACTAGTGCACCAATTGCTAGCAGACAACTAGGACGTTAAACGCTAGCTGACAACTAACACGCTAATTGTTAGCTGGAAACCAGAGTGCTAATTGCTAGCTGGCACACAGAGAGCAGTAATCGCTAGCTGGCAACTAGTGCACCAATTGCTAGTAGACAACTAAGCGTTAAACTCTAGCTGACAACTAGAGAGCTAATCATTAACTAGCAACCAGAGCGTTAATCACTAGCTGACAACTAACACGCTAATTGTTAGCTGGAAACTAGAGTGCTAATCGCTAGGTGGCAAACAGAGAGCGGTATTAGCTAGCTGGCAACTAGTGCACCAATTGCTAGCAGACAACTAGGGCGTTAAACGCTAGCTGACAACTAACACGCTAATTGTTAGCTGGAAACTAGAGTGCTAATCGCTAGCTGGCACACAGAGAGCAGTAATCGCTAGCTGGCAAGTAGTGCACCAATTGCTAGTAGACAACTAAGCGTTAAACTCTAGCTGACAACTAGAGAGCTAATAATTTACTAGCAACCAGAGCGTTAATCGCTAGCTGACAACTAACACGCTAATTGTTAGCTGGAAACTGGAGTACTAATCGCTAGCTGGCAAACAGAGCGCGGTAGTCGCTAGCTGGCAACTAGTGCACCAATTGCTAGCAGACAACTAGGGCGTTAAACGCTAGCTGACAACTAACACGCTAATTGTTAGTTGGAAACTAGAGTGCTAATTGCTAGCTGGCACACAGAGAGCGGTAATCGCTAGCTGGCAACTAGTGCACCAATTGCTAGTAGACAACTAAGCGTTAAACTCTAGCTGACAACTAGAGAGCTAATCATTAACTGGCAACCAGAGCGCTAATCGCTAGCTGACAACTAACACGCTAATTGTTAGCTGTAAAATAGAGTGCTAATCGCTAGATGGCAAACAGAGCGCGGTAGTCGCTAGCTGGCAACTAGTGCACCAATTGCTAGCAGACAACTAGGGCGTTAAACGCTAGCTGACAACTAACACGCTAATTTTTAGCTGGAAACTAGAGTGCTAATCGCTAGCTGGCACACAGAGAGCGGTAATCGCTAGCTGGCAACTAGTGCACCAATTGCTAGTAGACAACTAAGCGTTAAACTCTAGCTGACAACTAGAGAGCTAATCATTAACTGGCAACCAGAGCGCTAATCGCTAGCTGACAACTAACACGCTAATTGTTAGCTGGAAACAAGAGTGCTAATCGCTAGCTGGCAAACAGAGAGCGGTATTAGCTAGCTGGAAACTAGTGCACCAATTGCTAGCAGACAACTAGGGCGTTAAACGCTAGCTGACAACTCACACGCTAATTGTTAGTTGGAAACTAGAGTGCTAATCGCTAGCTGGCACACAGAGAGCAGTAATCGCTAGCTGGCAACTAGTGCCCCAATTGCTAGTAGACAACTAAGCGTTAAACTCTAGCTGACAACTAGAGAGCTAATCATTAACTAGCAACCAGAGCGTTAATCACTAGCTGACAACTAACACGCTAATTGTTAGCTGTAAACTAGAGTGCTAATCGCTAGCTGACACACAGAGAGCGGTAATCGCTAGCTGGCAACTAGTGCACCAATTGCTAGCAGACAACTAGGGCGCTAAACGCTAGCTGACAACTAACACGCTAATTGTTAGCTGGAAACTACAGTGCTAATCGCTAGCTGGCACACAGAGAGCAGTAATCGCTAGCTGGCAACTAGTGCCCCAATTGCTAGTAGACAACTAAGCGTTAAACTCTAGCTGACAACTAGAGAGCTAATCATTAACTGGCAACCAGAGCGCTAATCGCTAGCTGACAACTAACACGCTAATTGTTAGCTGGAAACTAGAGTGCTAATCACTAGCTGGCAAACAGAGAGCGGTAATCGCTAGCTGGCAACTAGTGCACCAATTGCTAGCAGACAACTAGGGCGTTAAACGCTAGCTGACAACTAACACGCTAATTGTTAGTTGGAAACTAGAGCGCTAATCGCTAGCTGGCAACTACAGCGCTAATGACTAGCTATCTGAAATGCTAACATGAATATAATAACATCATTCAATGAGGTGACAGTGTGTCGGCTCCATGGTAAAGTTGAATTAGGACATTGGGGGGAGGGAGTGTCACAAATACATTGAGAAATCAACTGCAAATTACACGGCCCCCTGCAGGACCTCAAAACTCACCAAAATTCTTACACACATCGGGACTGGTGGACATTGCGATCTAAAAAAAAACTGAACCCCAAAACTCAAAATTGCGCTCTAGCGCAATTTTTGAATAAAACAGAGACAAAACTGCTTTTTAGAGGAAAACACAGACAAAACTGCTTGTAACTTCCGGTAGGAACGTCTTAGAGACATGAAACAAAAACCTCTACGTAGGTCTCACTTAGACCTACATTTCATAGATTGACATCCTTCAGCAAAAATCAACAGGAAGTTTGATATCCCCACTTCAAAACAATTTTTTCTTAAAAAGCGGTCACCAAACATCAAACGTTATCTCCTCTGAGCGCGTTTGTCGTTTTGGCTTCAAACTACTACAGGAGAGAGATTGAACCCTTCTGATTAAAATTTGGCGAAAGCGTTTTAATAAGTGCTACGGTTTTGATTTTACGAGCCTTCAAAGAAAAGAACCACTGTGCCGCAGCACCTAGGAAAAAAAACACAGACACAACTTCATCTAACTCCCAGTACGAATATCGTAGAGACACGAAACAAAAACCTCTATGTAGGTCTCACTCAGGACTACCACTGGACAAAAGTATTGGGACACCTAGGACTAGCACCAGCCAAAATGCGGACCCGACCAACGCTGCTTGCAACTTTAATTATTATTATAATTATATACTATAATTATATATATTATTATAATATGTACAGTACACCTCTTTGTGTATGCATGCTGCAAAGGGCAGCTTATGTTACAGGGTAGTGCAATTGGTCGACTGTACATGCGAGTGTGTAAAAACGTGCAACGAGATGAGCGAGCTTTGAAATGAGCGGGGGGGCCAGGCACGACCTCATCATTGACCCGCTCAAGGTTTCTCCGCCCTCGCCGCCATAACGCTCCAAGCGGCAATCAATGGCGCTCACAGGAGGATGTGAGGCAGGCGGGATGAGATGGAAGTACAGTGTGTGTGTGTGTGTGTGTGTGTGTGTGTGTGTGTGTGTGTGTGTGTGTGCAGTACCTCGGTGGCCATACTCTGGCTGGCGCTGTTCTCCAGAAGGAAGCGCACCACCTCCAGGTGGTTCTCCTGGGCCGCCATGTAGAGAGGAGTGAAGCCATTCTGCAGCAGACACATACCATGATGTCACCTACACTACACCTCTCCTGAAAACCACTTTAAAAAAGTCATTCATCCTAGCTACTCCTTACATGACCAAAAAAAGGAATGGAAATACGAACGGAATTACTCTTAAATAAATGTCACTAATTACTGGGGAAAGTAATTAATACGTTACTTTAAAAAATACTTCATATGGAGCACAGTATGCGTGTGTGTGTGCTTTTAAAAGGCGGGGCCTGTTGCTTAGTGACGTGTGATGTCATCGAGGGTTTCAACGGAGCGGCGTTTGTTAGCGTTAGCCATTAGCAGCGCACTTTGTCAGCTCTTTTGAATAATTTCACCAGTATGTTTTCTCAATAAAGAGATTGAACGTGCTTCCATGGCTGTCATATCTTCTTGTCAACAAACGGGGTATTGTTTGGATGGCAACTTTGTCACTTCCGTCACTGATTTGATGTTCATTATTCCCATTGTGTGTGTGTGTTGTTGTCTGCTGTGTCACAGTGTGACGTTGCCTCTTCCTGTTTGATATCAACTTCATTTTAGTGCGATACTGCTTGTTGCTTCCACCAGTAAAAAGATATTTCCTGCATTGAACTTGCTGCACTTATGACGCCGTCTTGTTGTCGACATAAATAAAACCACATTAAAAGTAGCGTGCCACGTTACATCAAGCTATCGCTAACAGTAGGGATGTCCGATAATATCGGCCCGCCGATATTATCGGCCGATAAATGCGTTAAAATGTAATATCGGAAATTATCGGTATCGTTTTTTTTATTATCGATATCGTTTTTTTTTTTTTTTTTTTTAATTAAATCAACATAAAAAACACAAGATACACTTACAATTAATGCACCAACCCAAAAAACCTCCCTCCTCATTCACACAAAAGGGTTGTTTCTTTCTGTTATTAATTTTTAAGATTAAGATGCTATTCTGGTTCCTACATTATATATCAATATATATCAATACAGTCTGCAAGGGATACAGTCCGTAAGCACACATGTTTGTGTGTGCTGCTGCTCCACTAATAGTACTAACCTTTAACAGTTAATGTTACTCATTTTCATTAATTACTAGTTTCTATGTAACTGTTTTTATATTGTTTTACTTTCTTTTTTATTCAAGAAAATGTTTTTAATTTATTTATCTTATTTTATTTTATAATTTTTTTTTAAAAGTACCTTATCTTCACCATACCTGGTTGTCCAAATTAGACATAATAATGTGTTAATTCCACGACTGTATATATCGGTTGATATCGGTATCAGTTGATATCGGTATCGGTAATTAAAGAGTTGGACAATATCGGAATATCGGATATCGGCAAAAAGCCATTATCGGACATCCCTAGCTAACAGCACTGTAACGGACCTAAAAGTAATTTGTTAGATTACTCGTTACTTAACGGCGTTTAGGTGAGTTTATGATTTATTTTGACAATGAATGTGTGTAAAGCAGCAAGGAAGATCAATTCAGTGCCCTTCCACTAGATGGCACGGTACATAATTAACATTGTTCTTTGTTATCGGCTCATTCAAGGTAGGGCAACACTACATCACGAAGAGGGCCGCAGTTTTCAAGAGTCCAAGGTCTGAGATGTTTCTTGAGAAAGAGCCTCCACACAGACTGTGTTTACTTATTTACAAAGTAAACACACCAGCTTTCACACCGCACGGTCAATAAATTCATTATTCTGCCCTCGTTACTCGTTTCCAGCGTGTGCAGCTGGACAGATAGTTAACAGCATGAAGAAACAGAAGTTTTGTTGATGTTCCTGCCTTTGAATTATTATTTTTTTATACGTCTTTCTTAATTTAGGTTTTTAAGACCAAATACAGAAACATTACAAAAGTGTAACGTCCATTGTGAAGTGAATTTACCGTATTTTTTGGAGTATAAGTCGCTCCGGAGTATAAGTCGCACCGGCCAAAAATGCATAACAAAGAAGGAAAAAAACATATATAAGTCGCTCTTGAGTATAAGTCACATTTTTGGGGGAAATGTATTTGATAAAAGCCAACAGCAAGAATAGACATTTGAAAGGCAATTTAAAATGTCTAAAAAATAGTGAACAACAGGCTGAATAAGTGTACGTTATATGAGGCATAAATAACCAACTGGTATGTTAACGTAACATATTATGGTAAGAGTCATTCAAATAACTATAACATATAGAACATGCTATACGTTTACCAAACAATCTGTCACTCCTAATTGCTAAATCCCATGAAATCTTATACGTCTAGTCTCTTATGTGAATGAGATCAATAATATTATTTCATATTTTACGCTAATGTGTTAATCATTTCACACATAAGTCGCTCCTGAGTAGAGATGTCCGATAATATCGGTCTGCCGATATTATCGGCCGATAAATGCGTTAAAATGTAATATCGGAAATGATCGGTATCGTTTATTTTAATTATCAGTATCGGTTTATTTTATTTTATTTTTTTATTAAATCCACATAAAAAACACAAGATACACTTACAATTAGTGCACTAAGCCAAAAAACCCCCCTCCCCCATTTACACTCATTCACACAAAAGGGTTGTTTCTTTCTGTTATTAATATTCTGCTTCCTACATTATATATCAATATATATCAATACAGTCTGCAAGGGATACAGTCCGTAAGCACACATGATTGTGCGTGCTGCTGCTCCACTAATAATACTAACCTTTAACAGTTAATTTTACAATTTTCATTAATTACTAGTTTCTATGTAACTGTTTTTATATTGTTTTACTTTCTTTTTTATTCAAGAAAATGTTTTTAATTTATTTATCTTATTTTATTTGATTCATTTTTTTTTAAAAGTACCTTATCTTCACCATACCTGGTTGTCCAAATTAGACATAATAATGTGTTAATTCCACGACTGTATATATCGGTTGATATCGGTATCGGTAATTAAAGAGTTGGACAATATCGGCATATCGGATATCGGCAAAAAGCCATTATCGGACATCCCTACTCCTGAGTATAAGTCGCACCCCCGGCCAAACTATGAAAAAAACTGCGACTTATAGTCCGAAAAATACGGTACATAAATAATGTGTTAGATGAGTAAAATAGAAACAACAAACATTGCACACATGTGGTTCAACACAATTAAACCTAAAGTGTAGCTTTATTTACCTTATTTTACTTATAAGTACCTTTTTTTTTAACTTTGTTAAAACTTTTTTCTTACTACTTTTGACCTTCTAGTTTACAATATCTTACCTTCTTATCTTTTTACCTTCTTTTACAGTCTTTTACCATATTTTACTTACTTTTTGCCTTTTTTGATTACCTTTTGCCTTCTTTTTACTTTCTTTTTTGCTTTACTTTCTTTTAAAACACTTTCTTACTTTTTACCTTCATTTTACTCCTTTTACTTACTTTTTACCGTACAGCAGACATTTCCCCCCTTTTTTTTCCAGCTGAATGTGGACGGCGTTGTGGCTTGTGCAGCCCTTTGAGACACTCGTGATTTAGGGCTATATAAGTCAACTTTGATTGATTGATTGATTTATCGCCCTCTGCTGGTCAAATTCAGCGCTACATGTATTTAACCAGTGTTGATGGCCAGAGTTAAACAGCCACAAACAACACGACCACAAACACAAAAGTCAGCAGTTTCAATCCATTCATACTTTGTTGTCCAGTTGCTGTTAAAAGTACCATTTTTGCCATTTATTTCGATTTTTTCCCCAATGTCATCTTCTTCTACTCACCCACTGCTGCTTCATTGTGACACATGTTTCGCTGTTGCCCCCTGCGGGGTGGCAGGAGTACTGCATGCATGAGCAGTCGTTTCATCAGGACTATTTGGCTAATGCACGGCGGGCTAAATTAAAAGTTTTGGCGGACCGGATGTGGTTGACCGGTGTTTTTAGTGCAGTATTAAAACTGGTTTGACCATGCAAGAAGGACAAAAGGAAGGTGACACGAGTCAAATGAGGAGCCTACTGGGCATGAAGCCAGGCGGAGAGGGGATCCATCATCACAGGCATTCCCAGGATTTCAGGATGAAATATAACCCTGGGAGGAAGTCTGCTGGACGATGATGTAACTCACCTGGGATTGTGCGTTGACATTGGCTGCATTGGTGACCAGCTCTTTGACCACGTCCGCTTGTCCGGCCAGCGAGGCGATGTGCAGGGCGGTGTTTCCTTTCTGGATCACAGGCAACAAGCAGGTGTTAATCTCTGGCACACCTGTTGTGTTTATAAGCGTGCGTAGAAAGAAGCGGCGATTGTCCTCCCCACAAGCTGCCTGCAATGTGTCACTTCCCATAAATGATCTCTCGCTGAGCTCCGGCCGTAAATACGGTTTTTTTATGACGTGTATGAAGTCACGAGTACTGTTGAGTGCCAGGCGTTCAACAGAGGACACACTAGAACGTGGCCAGGGTACATCCTGAACTCATGATCTGTCAATCACAACTTTACACTCGGTGGGGTTCAAATTAAATCTGGTGCGTTTGCTTTGTTGGGTCAGGCTCCACCCTCGACACGGTCATCTGAACCCTGGCGTGCACCACATAAGTGTACCGAGGTGGCAAGCGAACTCTGCTGCAGTTCGGTTGGTTTGAGCTCGAGTGGGAACGCAGCACAGACCAAAGACAAGGACCACTTTTAAAATGGTCGTAAAAGCAAGAAGAGATGACAAAAATGTTTTAAAAAAAAACAGTTTAAATTGGAACTGCACTTTTTATAAGATTCTTCCTATAATTCACGATCCTTATGGGCGACAAGCACACATGTTTTTATTTTTATGCAAAATAAATAAAACCCACTGACAATGGAGCCAATGGGAGCCGTTCCATTCTGCCTATAGAGCCCCTAAAAAACACCTCCATTTGGTTATATACATGATGTAAGTTTATATGTCATGTAGTAACATTCATAATAACATGTAATATATACATGATGTAAGTATATATGTCATGTAGTAACATTCATAATAACATGTAATATATACATGATGTAAGTTTATATGTCATGTAGTAACATTCATAATAACATGTAATATATACATGATGTAAGTATATATGTCATGTAGTAACATTCATAATAACATGTAATATATACATGATGTAAGTATAAATGTCATGTAGTAACATTCATAAAAACATGTAATATATACATGATGTAAGTTTATATGTCATGTAGTAACATTCATAACATGTAATATATTCATGATGTAAGTATATATGTCATGTAGAAACATTCATAATAACATGTAATATATACATGATGTAAGTATATATGTCATGTAGTAACATTCATAATAACATGTAATATATACATGATGTAAGTATATATGTCATGTAGTAACATTCATAATAACATGTAATATATACATGATGTAAGTATATGTCATGTAGTAACATTCATAATAACATGTAATATATACATGATGTAAGTTTATATGTCATGTAGTAACATTCATAACAACATGTAATATATACATGATGTAAGTATATATGTCATGTAGTAACATTCATAATAACATGTAATATATACATGATGTAAGTATATATGTCATGTAGTAACATTCATAATAACATGTAATATATACATGATGTAAGTTTATATGTCATGTAGTAACATTCATAATAACATGTAATATATATGTCATGTAGTAACATTCATAATAACATGTAATATATACATGATGTAAGTAATTATGTCATATAGTAACATTCATAATAACATGTAATATATACATGATGTAAGTATATATGTCATGTAGTAACATTCATAATAACATTTAATATATACATGATGTAAGTATATATGTCATGTAGTAACATTCATAATAACATGTAATATATACATGATGTAAGTATATATGTCATGTAGTAACATTCATAATAACATGTAATATATACATGATGTAAGTATATATGTCATGTAGTAACATTCATAATAACATGTAATATATACATGATGTAAGTATATATGTCATGTAGTAACATTCATAATAACATGTAATATATACATGATGTAAGTATATATGTCATGTAGTAACATTCATAATAACATGTAATATATACATGATGTAAGTATATATGTCATGGAGTAACATTTACAATAACATTTTAATGTTTGCGTCATTGTGTCTATTCCAACCATAAGACCCAATAAATAACCATCCCAAAAAGCGCCAACAATACTCTGTTTAGATTTAGAGACTTGAATATTAACCAAGTATTGGTAAATTTAACCAATTAACCAAGTATTAGTGATAGTTATTATAAGCGGTACCGTTAAAGGGGAAGTGCACTTTTTTGGGGAATTTAGCCTATCGTTCACAATCACTATGAGACATGATGACGGATGGATTTTAAAAAATGCATTGTAGTTAGATGCTGCAAGGGGTTCTGGGTATTTGTTCTGTTGTGTTTATGTTGTGTTACGGTGCGGATGTTCTCCCGAAATGTGTTTGTCATTCTTGTTTGGTGTGGGTTCACAGTGTTAAAGTTGTTTATACGTCCACCCTCAGTGTGACCTGTATGGCTGTTGACCAAGTATGCCTTGCATCCATCCACTTGTGTGTGAAAAGCCGTAGATATTATGTGACTGGATTTTATATTTTTGATCGGGTCAGAGTAAAATATCAAGACCTCTCAATGTGGTTTGGATGGAATACTATTAGTGGAAGTCTCATAGATCTAATAAAGGCCAACAAAAAACACAAACTTAACAGCTCAAAAGGAAAACACCATTTTAAACATTTTCATAAGTCTGAGCTTCTCTGCTTAGGCTGCTGCCCCCGCAAACCCACCTCGGATAAGCAGACGAAGATGGCCGAATGGACGCACGGATATTTTTATACCTGCTAAGCTAACTTCCGTTATGTTTACAGGCAACTGCTGGAGAACTTCCGCATCCACCTCCTCTTCTTCATGCTGCCTGAAGTACAACGTAAAGTACATGCAAGACCTTCATTAATCCCACACACTGCTCGGGGTCACAATTGCCAGGCGTTAATTGGGGGAGATTTTTCTCCTTCTTCCTGAATATTTCATTGCATGTTTTTGTCAGCAGAAGGTTGGTAGCCAGTGGCAGAAAAGGGGAGGAGGGAGAAGCCTGCCAGACACTAATCAGGGGGAATATTTTGCCCCAAAAGTGTTTATTAGCACATAGACCTTCCCTATCATGCATCTCATTAAATAAACCCTAATAAATGGCTTCTTTTGTTCATAAAGGGAAACACAGCAGCAACATTGACAGGTAAATGAACTAGGACGACGTATATCAGGGGTCGGCAACCCAAAATGTTGAAAGAGCCATATTGGACCAAAAATACAAAAACAAATCTGTCTGGAGCCGCAAAAAATTAAAAGCCATATTACATGTGTCATGAGATATAAATTGAATTAAGATGACTTAAAGGAAACTAAATGAGCTCAAATATAGCTACAAATGAGGCATAATGCTGCAATATGTACATATAGCTAGCCTAAATAGCATGTTAGCATCGATTAGCTTGCAGTCATGCAGTGACCAAATATGTCTGGTTAGCACTCCACACAAGTCAATAACATCAACAAAACTCACCTTTGTGCACTCATGCACAACGTTAAAAGTTTGGTGGACAGAATGAGACAGAAAAAGAAGTGGCATAAAACACGTCCGAGAAAGTCGGAGAAAGCTATACTTGTAAACAAACTACGGTGAGTTCAAGGACCGCCAAAATTAGTAGGACAAAACGGCGCTCGCCAAATACTCAAATCAGTGAAGCATGTTTAATATAAACAATGTGCTTTATAACAATTAGGGAGGTTTGCGTCATGTTTGTCCTCCTACGGAAACCATATTAAAACAAAAACTTTTTTTTTTTTCCTCATCTTTTTCCATTTTTCATACATTTTTTAAAAAGCTCCTGAGAGCCACTAGGGCGGCGCTAAAGAGCCGCATGCGGCTCTAGAGCCGCGGGTTGCCGACCCCTGACGTATATAATCCCTTTATGCCTGCCTATAAAGTAGATGTTCACTCCACAGTCTCTAAATCAGTGTTTTTCAACCACTGTGCCGCGGCACACTAGTGTGTCGTGAGATATTGTCAGATTAATCACACTCTGCAAATATTGTGCCGTTGTTGAGTGTCTGTGCCGTATAGAGCTTGGCAGGGTAACCATGTAGTACTCCACTAGGTGGCAGCAGGTAGTTAATTGTCGTGATCCCAATATGCAGAGCACAGCGGGAGACAGCATGCAGGTAAAAAGGTATGTAATTATTATTATTCCGCCGCCACAAAAAACGCTAATTTGACCCACTTAACATGCTTCAAAACTCACCAAATTTGACACACACATCAGGACCTGCGAAAATTGCCATCTAATAAAAAAAACAAACCCCAAAAATCAAAATTGCGCTCTAGCGCCCCCTAGGAAAAAACAAAAACAAACGGCCTGTAACTCCCACTAGGAAGGTCGTAGAGACATGAAACAAAAACCTCTATGTATGTCTGATTTAGACCTACATTTCATAATTTAACATCCTCGGGCAAAAACCAACAGAAAGTTGGCAATTTCCCCTTCAAAACAAAAAATGCCTAAAAACACTCATTTTTGCGTCTTTGAGCTGTAATTTGACCCCCTTAAAATACTTCAAAACTCACCAAACTGTTCACACACATCAGGACTGGTAGAAATTGCGATCTAAAAAAAACAAAAAACTCCAAAACTCAAAATTGCGCTCTAGCGCAATTTTTGAATAAAACAGTAGGAACGTCTTAGAGACATGAAACAAATACCTCTATGTAGGTCTCACCTAGAACTACATTTCATAGATTGACATCCTTCAGCAAAAATCAACAGGAAGTTTGCAATCCCTCCTTCAAAACTAAATTTTTGTTCAAACCGGTCACCAAACATCAAACATTATCTCCTCTGAGCGCGTTTGTCTTTTCGGCTTCAAACTGCTACAGGAGAGAGATTGAACCCTTCTGATTAAAAGTTGCCGAGGGCGTTTTGGAAGGTGCTACCGTTTTGATTTTACGAGCCTTCAAAGACCTGCAGCACTAAAGTTGCTCCGCTGCCTATAATGACAACGTGAAATGGAATTATTTCTTTTTTGTCCTCAAAATTCTACACACAATACCCTATAATGACAATGTGAACTCAGACACAACTTCCTCTAACTCCCAGTACGAATATCGTAGAGACACGAAACAAAAACCTCTATGTAGGTCTCACTCAGGACTACCACTGGACAAAAGTATTGGGACACCTAGGACTAGCACCTGCCAAAATGCGGACCCGACCAACGCTGCTTGCAGCTTTAATTATTATTATTCCGCCGCCACAAAAAACTCTAATTTGACCCACTTAACATGCTTCAAAACTCACCAAATTTGACACACACATCAGGACCTGTGAAAATTGCCATCTAATAAAAAAACCAAACCCCAAAAATCAAAATTGCACTCTAGCGCCCCCTAGGAAAAAACAAAAACAAACTGCCTGTAACTCCCACTAGGAAGGTCGTAGAGACATGAAACAAAAACCTCTATGAAAACCAACAGGAAGTTGACAATTTCCCCTTCAAAACAAAAAATGCCTAAAAACACTCATTTTTGCGTCTTTGAGCTGTAATTTGACCCCCTTAAAATACTTCAAAACTCACCAAACTTTTCACACACATCAGGACTGGTATAAATTGCGATCTAAAAAAAAAACCGAACCCCAAAACTCAAAATTGCGCTCTAGCGCAATTTTTGAATAAAACAGAGACAAAACTGCTTCTCAGAGGAAAACACAGACAAAACTGCTTGTAACTTCCGGTAGGAACGTCTTAGAGACATGAAACAAATACCTCTATGTAGGTCTCACCTAGAACTACATTTCATAGATTGACATCCTTCAGCAAAAATCAACAGGAAGTTTGCAATCCCTCCTTCAAAACAAAATTTTTGTTAAAACCGGTCACCAAACATCAAACATTATCTCCTCTGAGCGCGTTTGTCGTTTCGGCTTCAAACTACTACAGGAGAGAGATTGAACCCTTCTGATTAAAAGTTGCCGACGGCGTTTTGGAAGGTGCTACCGTTTTGATTTTACGAGCCTTCAAAGACCCGCAGCACTAAAGTTTCATATTTTAACGTTTCCGCTGGTGGTGTGCCTCCGTATTTGTTCAAAGAAGGTTGAAAAAGGCCGCACTAAATCATCACAGGTGCGTGTGTTGACGGGGGAGGAGGCGGGGCTTACCTTAGTCGCTGCATCCACGGCGGCTTCTAGTTTCAGCAGCTCGGCCACAACCTCCACGTGTCCCTCCTTGGAGGCCAGATGGAGCGCATTCAGACCATTCTGACAACAACAGAGGGGAGTTCATACGTGTGCCACATACACAAAAGTTGTTGTTTTTTAACAATGTTTTGCATTTGTCATCCCAAAGGTGTTTCGCCCCAACGGTTGGATGGATGCCATTTTACAACAAGATTGCAATTTTTTACACCCAGAGCCACACAGAATGCAGGCGGCCATTGCTATTTACTTTATTTTTTATTAAACAAATAAACATGTTAAAACTAGAGATGTCCGATAATATCGGTCTGCCGATATTATCGGCCGATAAATGCGTTAAAATGTAATATCGGAAATTATCGGTATCGTTTTTTTTATTATCAGTATCGTTTTTTTTTAAGTTTTTTTTTATTAAATCCACATAAAAAACACAAGATACACTTACAATTAGTGCACCAACCCAAAAAACCTCCCTCCCCCATTTACACTCATTCACACAAAAGGGTTGTTTCTTTCTGTTATTAATATTCTGCTTCCTACATTATATATCAATATATATCAATACAGTCTGCAAGGAATACAGTCCGTAAGCACACATGATTGTGCGTGCTGCTAGTCCACTAATAATACTAACCTTTAACAGTTAATTTTACAAATTTTCATTAATTACTAGTTTCTATGTAACTGTTTTTATATTGTTTTACTTTCTTTTTTATTCAAGAAAATGTTTTTAATTTATTTATCTTATTTTATTTTATTAATTTTTTCACCATACCTGGTTGTCCAAATTAGGCATAATAATGTGTTAATTCCACGACTGCATATATCGGTATCGGTTGATATCGGTATCGGTAATTAATAGTTGGACCATATCGGATATCGGCAAAAAAGCCATTATCGGACATCCCTAATTATTACATTTGAACAGAAGTGTAGACAGAACATGTTAAAACAGAAAATAAGCAGATATTAACAGTAAATGAAGATTCATAATAATTTTATAATCTTATTTTATTTGATTCATTTTTTAAAAAAGTACCTTATCTTCACCATACCTGGTTGTCCAAATTAGGCATAATAATGTGTTGATTCCACGACTGTATATATCGGTTGATATCGGTATCGGTTGATATCGGTATCGGTAATTAAAGAGTTGTACGATATCGGCATATCGGATATCGGCAAAAAGCCATTATCGGACATCCCTAGTTAAAACCAAACCAAAGTTAAAAGTTCTGCATTTGTGACCCTGCAATTTTTTTTTTTAAATGTTTATTTTTTAAATCTTTTATTTCTCAAAAAATAGGTACTTTTTTATTTTTTGTAAATACTTTATAATAAAACTTCTTCTTTTAGTTTTTTATAGCATGCCTACTGAGTAACAAGGTGACGTCAGAGCGCTTTGAGTACCTTGAAGGTAGAAAAGTGCCATATTTATATATATATATATTTTTAACTTTAACTTTATTTTATTTTTTTTGTCATAACAAAATACAATCATGTGTGCTTACGGACTGTATCCCTTGCAGACTGTCTTGATATATATTGATATATAATGTAGGAACCAGAATATTGATAACAGAAAGAAATGGGGGGAGGGAGGTTTTTTGTGTTGGTGCACTTATTGTAAGTGTATCTTGTGTTTTTTATGTTGATTTAATAAACCCCCCCCCAAAAAAAAAAAAAAAACGATAATAAAAAAAAAATGATTCCGATAATTTCCGATATTACATTTTAAAGCATTTATCGGCCGATATTATCGGGCATCTCTACTTACTAGCCTATATAAATCAACCATTTATAAATACACATCAGTAGGCTAAATGAACCTCTTCAACATAAACATTTTACCATGAATTGATTAATGTGGACCCCGACTTAAACAAGTTGAAAAACTTATTGGGGTGTTACCATTTAGTGGTCAATTGTACGGAATATGTACCGTACTGTGCAATCTACTAATAAAAGTCTCAATCAATCAAAAAAAGATATATATCTATAGATTTAGCTTGTTAGCTTCTATAGATTTAGCTTGTTAGCGTAGAAAATGGATGGATGGGCTTCTTTAGATTTGTTGGTTGGCCAACGGTTTAAAAAGTAACCACTGTAGAGTTCTGTGGTTACTTTTTAAACCGTTGGCCAACCAAAAAGTAACTTTTTGGTTGGCCAACGGTTTACGTTGTATTGCGCACCCTGACGGCAAGTGTGGGAGTCGGTTCTGAAGTACAAAGTAAAGAGACGTAACATCGTCACCTCGCCTGGTTATTGACTCCAACCCAGAATATTACACTGCCCATACCTATGCTCCTTCGAAGGCTGTGCTACTTGCTGCAAAGCATTGCACTTTCAAATACAACAATGAGTAGAGAGGAGTGTTATGTGTGTATATGTGTAAAAAAATGAACACTGAAATTCAAGTATTTATTTTATATATATATATATATATATATATATATATATATATATATATATATATATATATATATATATATATATATATATATATATATATATATATATAATAAAATACATATTTATATATAGCTAGAATTGACTGGAAGTCAAGTATTTATTTTATTTATATATATATATATATATATATATATATATATATATATATATATATATATATATATATATATATATATATATATATATATATATATATATATATATATATATATATATATATATAATAAAATACATATTTATATATAGCTAGAATTATTTATATATATATATATATATATATATATATATATATATATATATATATATATATATATATATATATATATATATATATATATATATATATATATATATATATATATATATTAGAGATGTCCGATATATGCGTTAAAATGTAATATCGGAAATGATCGGTATCGGTTTTTTTTATTATCGGTATCGTTTTTTTTTTATTTTTTATTTTTTTTATTAAATCAACATTAAAAACACAAGATACACTTACAATTAGTGCACCAACCCAAAAAACCTCCCTCCCCCATTTACACTCATTCACACAAAAGGGTTGTTTCTTTCTGTTATTAATATTCTGCTTCCTACATTATATATCAATATATATCAATACAGTCTGCAAGGGATACAGTCCGTAAGCACACATGATTGTGCGTGCTGCTGGTCCACTAATAATACTAACCTTTAACAGTTAATTTTACTCATTTTCATTCATTACTAGTTTCTATGTAACTGTTTTTATATTGTTGTACTTTCTTTTTTATTCAAGAAAATGTTTTTAATTTATTTATCTTATTTTACTAATTTTTTTAAAAAGTACCTTATCCTCACCATACTTGGTTGTCCAAATTAGGCATAATAATGTGTTAATTCCAAGACTGCATGTATCGGTTGATATCGGTATCGGTTGATATCGGTTGATATCGGTATCGGTTGATATCGATATCGGTAATTAAAGAGTTGGACAATATCGGAATATCGGATATCGGCAAAAAGCCATTATCGGACATCCCTAATATATATATATATATATATATATACATATATATATATATATATATATATATATATATATATATATATATATATATATATATATATATATATATATATATATATATATATATATATATATAAGAAATTCTAGCTATGAATATACTCCTCCCCCTTAACCCCGCCCACCACGACCCCGCCCACCTCACCCCCCCAAATATCCCAAATTTGGAGGTCTCAAGGTTGGCAAGTATGTCTATTAGCCCCGGACATCTTCTATGTAATATAAATGTGTAGGGGGGTGTATGGTGTGTGCTCATTAAATATGTATTCTGATATATGTTCTTCACAGAAAATGAGACAAAATCAGTGAGTCTCAGTTTGAAAAATGAATTAATTGTATCATTTTTCTTTTAATAAAAAATGAAAACAGGTCCCACAGACCCGAACACCACACATGGACATCATTCTGGACATGGATCATCAGCTGGCTGCACACGTCTAAACTAGCAACCAGTAGCAGTAATAGTTTAGGACTTTACCGCTACAGAAGGGAAACAGGAGCGTTCTGGAGCTGAATGTCATCTAATAACTACAACGGCCACTTTTATTGCAAATATTGATCCAAAATCTGAGGAGAACATCAAGGTCAAGCTAGCAGGAGAGTTTTGGGGGGAATGAGTCTCGTGTAACAAAATATACATTTTTTATAGGCAGTTTAATTACTCAAGTTTTCTTTGTTGCTATTTGCAAGTGGTCTGAGAACATAACCCTGTAAATATTGGAGATCTGCTGTATTCCAATTATGATTATTGCTGGTGTAATATCTTATTTTACCTTCTCTGTCAATAAGCTCTTAATCCTGCTTCCTAGTGTTCCATGTTTCTTTCATATATTGCATATTCCCAGAGGGCCAATACAAAGCGAGCTGCCGGGTCGCCTGCAATTGTCCCCCCCGGCACGCCTGGTCAAGTCCTAATCCTGATTGATTCATTGATTAGGAGGCGTGTGCCAAGACTTTTGTACCTGAGGTCACCCCACAACAAGTTCATCATCTAATTTCCTTTAAATTAAATTAAATACATAATACTAATCATTAAAAACAACAGAAACATACAACATTTCTTTAAATCAGTGTTTAACCATAGGGCCAGGGCCCTTTATTGGGCCGCGAGCACCCTCTAGAGTAGACCTGGGCAATTATTTTGACTCGTAAAATATATATGTAAAAAATAGATCTATTTTATAATATATATTTATATAATTATAATGTTTTTTTGTCTTGTCCAGCTACTCAGACAAATCATATAGTTGATGTAGATTATCTATATCTGCTGTTTAGTGTTGGATACTTCCCTTGTTGCCTTATTTGTATTTGACTTTATTAAATGCATTAATATTATTATTTGATGCAGCCGGACTGGAGCAGGAAAGGATAGGAAGAGGAAAAAAAGGAAGACAGAGGGGGAAATTGCAAGGACAAGAGGGGGATAAAACACAGAGACAACAACAACAACAATAGAGCAACATCAGCAAATATGATATGTACAAATATGATAGGAAAAGTGATAGCATAGAAGCAGTTAGTGAAGTAAATATTAATAATACAGAAATGACAATGCACATCATTACACTACAAATGGCAAAACATCACAGACATGCTGACAATGCTCCAAACAACGGCGCACATTTTGTTTACATCCGGCTTCAGTGCCGTGGTTTTTAGTAATCAAAGTCTTTTTTCCGTGGTCAAGTTTGCGGTACATCAATAGTGCACAAATAATAGTCTATATTATTATAATTCCTACTGTTATGACCAACTAACATTAGTGTTTTATGATCGTGTGGCTTGGATTTGATGTCAGTTATTCCCATGTTTGCAAACACACCGTCCGTGCCTGAAATGTGATTGGCGGAGAATGAGGAAGTGTTGTTGTGTGTCTGGCGGGTGTGCAGAGTTGTAAAACCTGTTGGAAATGTGCCGTTTGTTATCATAAGATTGGTAATACAAGTTAAAAATAGTGTCAGACTTTGTGTGATTTCTTCTTGGGGCTACAATATATTATATTACTTTAATTAGTTTTTAAGTAAAAAAACCCAACAACCTTATTTCCGAGGTGTGGCGGTAATAAAAATGCGGTGTCGGCGCGTCACATTCAAAGACATTAAGGGGAAACCCTGAACATGAATAAAAACTCCAGTAGACGCCAAAACATGTCAATTTAATTCATTTTATCAGTCCAATAAGTCGAACAGCAGCTGTAAAATTATAAAATGAAATTGCTGAATAGACAATATGTCTAATACTTTTATTTCTGACCGCCCAGCAAAATGTTGACACACCCACATAAGACGGAGGATTGTGGTCTGTCCCTGTGTGGTGTGGGACTGTCAGTTCTGACACGCGCTAAATAAAACGCCAAATAGTGCTGGCAAAAACGTGACGAGTGTTGATAAATCACACAAATATTTAAAATAGGGATGTCCGATAATGGCTTTTTGCCGATATCCGATATTCCGATATTGTGCAACTCTTTAATTACCGATACCGATATCAACCGATACCGATATCAACCGATATATGCAGTCGTGGAATTAACACATTATTATGCCTAATTTGGACAACCATGTATGGTGAAGATAAGGTACTTTTAAAAAAAATTAGTAAAATAAGATAAATAAATTAAAAACATTTTCTTGAATAAAAAAGAAAGTACAACAATATAAAAACAGTTACATAGAAACTAGTAATGAATGAAAATGAGTAAAATTAACTGTTAAAGGTTAGTACTATTAGTGGAGCAGCAGCACGCACAATCATGTGTGCTTACGGACTGTATCCCTTGCAGACTGTATTGATATATATTGATATATAATGTAGGAAGCAGAATATTAATAACAGAAAGAAACAACCCTTTTGTGTGAATGAGTGTAAATGGGGGAGGGAGGTTTTTTGGGTTGGTGCACTAATTGTAAGTGTATCTTGTGTTTTTTATGTTAATTTAATTAAAAAAAAGAAAAAAGAAGAACGATACCGATAATAAAAAAAACGATACCGATAATTCCCGATATTACATTTTAACGCATATACCGGCCGATAATATCGGCAGGCCGATATTATCGGACATCTCTAATTTAAAATATTTGCACTTTCTCCTTCCACTTTTGTGGGCGTTTTGATGATGAGCATATATTTGGCATGTTAACGAGGACAGAGACCTAAAAGTTTGATAATTAATCTAATTAATTAACTAATGGCACGCCTTATTCTGCTCACTTTGCACACGCAATCCACTTTGCACGCGTTTAGTGGATCAGCTTTGCGTGTGCTATCAAGTTTGCACTAGGGCTGCAACTAACGATTAATTTGATAATCGATTAATCTGTCGATTATTACTTCGATTAATCAATTGACAATCGGATAAAAGAGACAAACTACATTTCTATCCTATCCAGTATTTTATTGAAAAAAAACTGCATACTGGCACCATGCTTATTTTGATTATTGTTTCTCAGCTGTTTGTAAATGTTGCAGTTTAAAAATAAAGGTTTAGTAAAAAAAAATTTTAAAAAATAAAATAAAAATATTTTTAAAAAAAAAATTAAAAAAAAAACTCTGCGCATGTGCATAGCATAGATCCAACAAATCGATGACTAAATTAATCGGCAACTATTTTTATAATCGATTTTAATCGATTTAATCGATTAGTTGTTGCAGCCCTAATATATATATATATATATATATATATATATATATATATATATATATATATATATATATATATATATATATATATATATATATATATATACATATATATTAGGGCTGCAACTAACGATTAATTTGATAATCGATTAATCTGTCGATTATTAGTTCGATTAATCGATTACTAATCGGATAAAAGAGACAAACTACATTTCTATCCTATCCAGTATTTTATTGAAAAAAAAACAGCATACTGGCACCATACTTATTTTGATTATTGTTTCTCAGCTGTTTGTAAATGTTGCAGTTTATAAATAAAGTTTAGTAAAAATTTAAAAAAAAAAACTCTGCGCATGTGCACAGCATAGATCCAACGAATCGATGACTAAATTAATCGGCAACTATTTTTATAATCGATTTTAATCGATTTAATTGATTAGTTGTTAATTTGATAATCGATTAATCTGTCGATTATTACTTCGATTAATCGATTAATAATCGGATAAAAGAGACAAACTACATTTCTATCCTATCCAGTATTTTATTGAAATAAAACAGCATACTGGCACCATACTTATTTTGATTATTGTTTCTCAGCTGTTTGTAAATGTTGCAGTTTATAAATAAAGGTTTAGGGGAAAAAAAAAAAAAAAAAAAAAAAAAAAAAAAAAAAAAAACTCTGCGCATGTGCATAGCATAGATCCAACGAATCGATGACTAAATTAATCGGCAACTATTTTAATAATCGATTTTAATCGATTTAATCTATTAGTTGTTGCAGCCCTAGTTTGCACCTTTAGAAAATCAGGCCCACAGTTTCATAACACTTGACAAAGTGTAAATCGGTGAAAGATATAATTAATGAATAGCTTCAAATGAAGAGTAAAAATGTCCGTCTGCAGTGGAAAGGTTGTCCCCCAGGTGAAGAAGGTTAAGGAGCCCTGCTTTAAATGAGCAGACCTAATATAAGAAACACGTGTTATTAACATCATGAACTGCTCACCTGATTGCAAATGTTAATCTCAACCCCGGACTTGAGGTAGTCAAGGACCTTCTCGAGGTTTCCCGCCCGGGCAGCTCTCAGGTAACTGGCATTGCTGTCAGACTGCAGATGGAGAAGAAGCAGAGGAAAGGATGCGTTCAATAAAAATCCAACAGACAAAAACCAACGTTCCCATGTACCAGGTAGAAGTCAGTCATGGTTAGGCCACACCAAAACCCCTCCGAGGCAGGATGGTCACAAAGGCAACATCCATGAGGAAGCCATGCCGCTTCAACCTAACCCCTTCACGTCATCCCAGAGAACTGGCAGCTTCCTCGGGTTGCTAAAAAGCTGCAACATTCTGACACTGAGGAGAGGACTGAGGTCTGGGCTGCATGAGCCAAAGTTGCCCTCTAAAATATGCCTTTTGTCTGCTAAATAAAATGCTGAGCAAGCATATTTGTGGCCCCAGGAGGAGGAAAGAGACAGGAGACACGTGGGAGCCCGAGTGGTGAGGAAGATGCTTGTTACTTCTCATGTGGTACAGAGGAATGATATAAAATATGCTTCTTCCCACTCCTCTTCGGACATGTTGACTTGTGTAAATGTAAACATGTCATGGAATTTAATGTGACTTTTTCAAAATATGTCTATGAAGGTTGTCATTCATCAGGACATTGTAGTCTCAGGTCATCCAGTCCATCACACCTGGACTGCATTGTAGTCTCAGGTCATCCAGTCCATCACACCTGGACTGTTTGCGTTGTCTTGGAAAACATGTGGACTCTCATCTGAGTAGACCTCATCACTTCATGATCATAGACTTAGATTGGTCACATCTAGTCTCAGACTTAGATTGTTGCATCTAGTCTTAGACTTAGATTGGTCATAATGTGACAATCTAAGTCTAAGACTAGATGTGACCAATCTAAGTCTAAGACTAGATGTGACCAATCTAAGTCTAAGACTAGATGTGACCAATCTAAGTCTAAGACGAGATGTGACAATCTAAGTCTAAGACTAGATGTGACCAATCTAAGTCTGAGACTAAATGTGACCAATCTAAATCTAAGACTAGATGTGACCAATCTAAATCTAAGACTAGATGTGACCAATCTAAGTCTAAGACTAGATGTGACCAATCTAAATCTAAGACTAGATGTGACCAATCTAAGTCTAAGACTAGATGTGACCAATTTAAGTCTAAGACTAGATGTGACCAATCTAAGTCTAAGACTAGATGTGACCAATCTAAGTCTAAGACGAGATGTGACAATCTAAGTCTAAGACTAGATGTGACCAATCTAAGTCTGAGACTAGATGTGACCAGTCTAAATCTAAGACTAGATGTGACCAATCTAAATCTAAGACTAGATGTGACCAATCTAAGTCTAAGACTAGATGTGACCAATCTAAGTCTAAGACTAGATGTGACCAATCTAAGTCTAAGACTAGATGTGACAATCTAAGTCTAAGACTAGATGTGACCAATCTAAGTCTAAGACTAGATGTGACAATCTAAGTCTAAGACTAGATGTGACCAATCTAAGTCTAAGACTAGATGTGACAATTTAAGTCCAAGACTAGATGTGACCATTCTAAGTCTAAGACTTGATGTGACAATCTAAGTTGAACACTAGATGTGACAATCTAAGTCTAAGACTAGATGTGACAATCTAAGTCTAAGACTAGGTGTGACAATCTAAGTCTAAGACTAGATGTGACAATCTAAGTCTAAGACTAGATGTGACAATCTAAGTCTAAGACTAGATGTGACAATCTAAGTCTAAGACTAGGTGTGACAATCTAAGTCTAAGACTAGATGTGACAATCTAAGTCTAAGACTAGGTGTGACAATCTAAGTCTAAGACTAGATGTGACAATATAAGTCTAAGACTATATGTAACAATCTAAGTCTAAGACTAGGTCTGACCAATCTAACTTTAAGACTAGATGTAACCAGTCTAAGACTAGATGTAACCAATCTAAGTCTAAGACTAGATGTGACAATCTAAGTCTAAGACTAGATGTGACAATCTAAGTCTAAGACTAGATGTAACAATCTAAGTCTAAGACTAGGTCTGACCAATCTAACTTTAAGACTAGATGTAACCAGTCTAAGACTACATGTAACCAATCTAAGTCTAAGACTAGATGGAACAATCCAAGTCTAAGACTAGATCTGATCAAACTAAGTCTAAGACTAGATGTAACAATCTAAATCTAAGACTAGATGTAACAATCTAAGTCTAAGACTAGATGTGACAATCTAAATCAAAGATTAGATGTAACAATCTAAGTCTGTGATCATGAAGTGATGAAGTCTACTGAGATGAAAGGCAAACATCTTCTAAGACAAAGCAAACATTGATTGAATGACCTGACATTTTAGGTTTACAATAAATAAAACATGAGCCTTTCACAGTCTGACATCACATTGGGAAGTGTCAGGAACTAACTAGCAAGTGTCAGGACTAACTAGCAAGTGTTAAAGTGTCAGGAACTAACTAACAAGTGTTAAATTTTCAGGACAAACTAGCAAGTGTTAAAGTGTCAGGACTAACTAGCAAGTGTTAAAGTGTCAGGACTAACTAGCAAGTGTCAGGACTAACTAGCAAGTGTTAAAGTGTCAGGACTAACTAGCAAGTGTCAGGACTAACTAGCAAGTGTTAAAGTGTGAGGACTAACTAGCAAGTGTTAAAGTGTGAGGACTAACTAGCAAGTGTCAGGACTGACTAGCAAGTGTCAGGAACTAATTAGCTAGGCTGTGCTGTACTAAAAGTGCTTCATCCCAGCAGAACAGACTAGAAGGGCCTGACGGGGGAAGCAGAGGAAGTAAACAAAGACACGCAGCTGTGAAATTGTGAATGGAAAATATTGGTCACTCTGTCACTTCCTGAGGAGCGAGACCTTTAAACTAATGCTGCTATCTCAGCCCCCCATCTAGAAGCTTCCAGAGGAGCGAGACCTTTAAACTAATGCTGCTATCTCAGCCCCCCATCTAGAAGCTTCCTGAGGAGCGAGACCTTTAAACTAATGCTGCTATCTCAGTCCCCCATCTAGAAGCTTCCAGAGGAGCGAGACCTTTAAACTAATGCTGCTATCTCAGCCCCCCATCTAGAAGCTTCCAGAGGAGCGAGACCTTTAAACTAATGCTGCTATCTCAGCCCCCCATCTAGAAGCTTCCTGAGGAGCGAGACCTTTAAACTAATGCTGCTATCTCAGTCCCCCATCTAGAAGCTTCCAGAGGAGCGAGACCTTTAAACTAATGCTGCTATCTCAGCCCCCCATCTAGAAGCTTCCAGAGGAGCGAGACCTTTAAACTAATGCTGCTATCTCAGCCCCCCATCTAGAAGCTTCCAGAGGAGCGAGACCTTTAAACTAGTGCTGCTATCTCAGCCCCCCATCTAGAAGCTTCCTGAGGAGCGAGACCTTTAAACTAATGCTGCTATCTCAGTCCCCCATCTAGAAGCTTCCAGAGGAGCGAGACCTTTAAACTAATGCTGCTATCTCAGCCCCCCATCTAGAAGCTTCCAGAGGAGCGAGACCTTTAAACTAGTGCTGCTATCTCAGCCCCCCATCTAGAAGCTTCCAGAGGAGCTCTCGGCTCTCATGGCTCTGCAACACCCGCTCAACACTTGTGGAATGTGGCTGGAATCAAGATGTCTTCTTCCACAAATACAACAATGACTTCTGGTAAAAACCCCAGTCAAAGAACCTCCATCTGATAACAGCAACGTGCAAAAATGCTAGTCAAAGATCCTCCCTTCACCAAAAGCATACTATTGCTTTTAGGAACTTATTGTCAAACAGCAGTCAAATGACAAGAACATTGTTTTTTTGTTTAAGGACTCAATAAAACAAATTGTAGAAGATCCTCTATTTCACCGAGTACTACCTCAGAACAACTAGTCTCTCCAAGTACCAGTAGTGTAGTAGACATAAGTATTCATCAAGTACCACCATCATGACAACATTAAATACAGTAGTGTAGTAGACCTAAGTATTCATCAAGTACCACCATAATGACAACATTAAATACAGTAGTGTAGTAGACCTAAGTATTCATTAAGTACCACCATAATGACAACATTAAATACAGTAGTGTAGTAGACCTAAGTATTCATCAAGTACCACCATAATGACATAATTAAATACAGTAGTGTAGTAGACCTAAGTATTCATTAAGTACCACCATAATGACAACATTAAATACAGTAGTGTAGTAGACCTAAGTATTCATTAAGTACCACCATAACATTAAATACAGTAGTGTAGTAGACCTAAGTATTCATTAAGTACCACCATCATGACAACATTAAATACAGTAGTGTAGTAGACCTAACTATTCATTAAGTACCACCATAATGACAACATTAAATACAGTAGTGTAGTAGACCTAAATATTCATTAAGTACCACCATCATGACAACATTAAATACAGTAGTGTAGTAGACCTAAGTATTCATTAAGTACCACCATAATGACAACATTAAATACAGTAGTGTAGTAGACCTAAGTATTCATTAAGTACCACCATAATGACAACATTAAATACAGTAGTGTAGTAGACCTAAGTATTCATCAAGTACCACCATAATGACAACATTAAATACAGTAGTGTAGTAGACCTAAGTATTCATTAAGTACCACCATAATGACATCATTAAATACAGTAGTGTAGTAGACCTAAGTATTCATCAAGTACCACCATAATGACAACATTAAATACAGTAGTGTAGTAGACCTAAGTATTCATTAAGTAAGCTGGTCAAAGATCCTCTGTATGATGAGAGCTCTGCTGTGTTTAAGGACTCAATTAAAAATAGCTGGTCAAAGACCCTCTGTATGACAAGAGGACTATGCTGTTTTAAAGGACTCAATTAGAAGTAGCTGGTCAAAGATCCTCTGTATGACAAGAGGACTATGCTGTTTTAAAGGACCTACTGTAAAATAATATATACAAATCATGTCCAATTACTTAACTGCAGCATCTGACCTGACCTTTTTCTTCCTGGAATATCACCAACATTCACCGCTTGTTCACCTTTCCCAGCATAACATCTGTGCAGTGTGTGTGTGTGTGTGTGTGTGTGTGTGTGTGTGTGTGTGTGTGTGTGTGTGTGTGTGTGTGTGTGTGTGTGTGTGTGTGTTGGTCCAAATCCAAGCAGTTGTGGTGTTACATAAGCGGTGGTGGTGGTGGTGGTGGTGGTGATGCTTCCCTTCATGATCAACAACTGCAGTGGACTAAGAATGATGGCTGACATATTCCACTTAACATTACGACATGTCCTTTTTTCCCTCCCCCGTGTAGATAAAGTCGTGGCTACTGGCGGAGCTCGCCGTCATTTTATGGCTTAGTGCTTAAAAGCGGCGAGCGCCACATGCGAGATGAAGGTGCATCGTGACCCCCCCCCCCCCTGGCAGAGACTAAGCCTTGAAGGACGCCATTAGGGGATATTACACACAAGTACAGTCTGACACACTGAGCTGAGCCGGAGGTCGATACCAAGCGGCTCATTTGTGGCTTGGGAAAAAAGAAAGGACTGTAAAAGTGACAAGTTGTCAGCTCGGCGGTGTCACTGGACTATTATGCAGCGTGATGGTAGGTCAAAGGTCATTTCCTGTGACATAATTGTAAGTGAACCGTGCAGCTGGCGGTCAAAAGGATGGGTACCAAATGTGGTACTTTTCTCCATTGATACTGCTGGGTATCCATTCACGTAAAATCAAGGGGTCGGGGGGGGGTTGGTGGTAGCGGGGGGTGTATAATGTAGCCCGGAAGAGTTAGGGCTGCAAGGGTTTCTGGGTATTTGTTCTGTTGTGTTTATGTTGTGTTACGGTGCGGATGTTCTCCCGAAATGTGTTTGTCATTCTTGTTGGGTGTGGATTCACAGTGTGGCGCTTATTTGTAACAGTGTTAAACTTGTTTATACGGTCACCCTCAGTGTGACCTGTATGGCTGTTGACCAAGTATGCATGGCAGTCACTTACGTGTGTCTGTAGAAGCCGCATACAAAATATGACTGGTGCTTGTATGGAGAAAAATTGTACGCTAAAGGCAGTGCCATCACGGCACACCCTCAATATTGTTGTCCGGGTGAAAAATTCGGGAGAATGGTTGCCCCGGGAGATTTTCAGGAGGGGCGCTGAAATTCGGGAGTCTCCCGGAAAAATCGGGAAAGTTGGCAAGTATGCCATAGACGTGTTCTAAGGGTACGCAGCATGGAGCGCTACTGCCTACTGGCGCTGACGAGACGCGGGGCCGCCATCTTGGAGTGGTGATGCGCTCCACTCAGTGCAATTCATTTGGCAGGAGCAATGAACTGTCAGCGCATTTCATTCATCTTACCTCACTGAATACCACTGATTTTCACACGCTTTTTTGGTCATACGTGTAGCTATGATAAAGGACACATGTTTTATTATTCATAGTTTGCTTAACAGTAATAGAATATTCTTCTATGCTATAAGTGACCAGACGTCCGAGATCAAAACTGGGAATATAATCCCAGAGAAGGGTCAGCTATTTTTGAATTGAAGAAACAATACGATGAGGTTATATATACATGCTACATAAACAATGTATGAATACATTAGATTATTATATATCTTATAGACTGTATCTATGTTGCTGCAGCAGCAGAGAGTTTATTCTGTCTTGACACTTTGTATTGATATTTTCTATTACATTCTTCCCTTAAATGATCATGTTTACAGTCATTGTTTTATATGTATTTTTTATGTATGTCGCTTTAGATAAAAGTGTCTGCCAAATACTTCAACATAAACATATATAAACACCTGAAAGTCTTTATATGAGCTAAAACCACCAATCTGTTTCACTGGATTCAGAATAAAACCAAATTATGTCTTACCCAACAATGTTAGTATTTGAATATTGCTACTTGAAGACTTATACATTTTTAAATGTAATTAATTTCATTGACAAGCTTTATTATGGTCATACTCTTGTTTGCTAGCGGCTACGATGTCAGTACTATTGAAGATCTTTGCTCCTTCTCAACTCTGTGCTAAAATTATTTTCACAAAATACAACCAATAGTATGTTAATGTTCAGTATTACTTGTGAAAAGTAATCCCCTGATTCCTATTTCCAACAGTCCGCTCATTTGAGCAGGAAAATGCTGAACACCATCTTTGTTTTCTACCTGTCAACTGTCAGTTTAGGCTGCTCGCCCATCCTCATCACCACTTCAAGATGGCGGCCCAATTACTCGCGTCACAGCAGCCAATGCTGTGTCTACTTATAACATGTCTATGGAATGTCCTCCACAACAAAACGTGACTGCTGATAGAATGTCCTCCACAACCAAACATGACTGCTGATAGAATGTCCTCCACAACCAAACATGACTGCTGATAGAATGTCCTCCACAACCAAACATGACTGCTGATAGAATGTCCTCCACAACCAAACATGACTGCTGATAGAATGTCCTCCACAACCAAACATGACTGCTGATAGAATGTCCTCCACAACCAAACATGACTGCTGATAGAATGTCCTCCACAACCAAACATGACTGCTGATAGAATGTCCTCCACAACCAAACATGACTGCTGATTGAATGTCCTCCACAACCAAACATGACTGCTGATAGAATGTCCTCCACAACCAAACATGACTGCTGATAGAATGTCCTCCACAACTAAACATGACTGCTGATAGAATGTCCTCCACAACCAAACATGACTGCTGATTGAATGTCCTCCACAACCAAACATGACTGCTGATAGAATGTCCTCCACAACCAAACATGACTGCTGATAGAATGTCCTCCACAACCAAACATGACTGCTGATAGAATGTCCTCCACAACCAAACATGACTGCTGATTGAATGTCCTCCACAACCAAACATGACTGCTGATAGAATGTCCTCCACAACCAAACATGACTGCTGATAGAATGTCCTCCACAACCAAACGTGACTGCTGATAGAATGTCCTCCACAACCAAACATGACTGCTGATTGAATGTCCTCCACAACCAAACATGACTGCTGATTGAATGTCCTCCACAACCAAACATGACTGCTGATAGAATGTCCTCCACAACCAAACATGACTGCTGATAGAATGTCCTCCACAACCAAACATGACTGCTGATAGAATGTCCTCCACAACCAAACGTGACTGCTGATAGAATGTCCTCCACAACCAGACATGACTGCTGATAGAATGTCCTCCACAACCAAACATGACTGCTGATAGAATGTCCTCCACAACCAAACGTGACTGCTGATAGAATGTCCTCCACAACTAAACATGACTGCTGATAGAATGTCCTCCACAACCAAACGTGACTGCTGATAGAATGTCCTCCACAACCAAACATGACTGCTGATAGAATGTCCTCCACAACCAAACGTGACTGCTGATAGAATGTCCTCCACAACCAAACATGACTGCTGATAGAATGTCCTCCACAACCAAACATGACTGCTGATAGAATGTCCTCCACAACCAAACATGACTGCTGATAGAATGTCCTCCACAACCAAACATGACTGCTGATAGAATGTCCTCCACAACCAAACATGACTGCTGATAGAATGTGCTCCACAACCAAACATGACTGCTGATAGAATGTCCTCCACAACCAAACATGACTGCTGATAGAATGTCCTCCACAACCAAACATGACTGCTGATAGAATGTCCTCCACAACCAAACATGACTGCTGATAGAATGTCCTCCACAACCAAACATGACTGCTGATAGAATGTCCTCCACAACCAAACATGACTGCTGATAGAATGTCCTCCACAACCAAACATGACTGCTGATAGAATGTCCTCCACAACCAAACATGACTGCTGATAGAATGTCCTCCACAACCAAACATGACTGCTGAAAAAGCTTCAGGAAAGCCCAGAAAAAAGCCGAGCCAAGCAGAGTAGAAAGCTGATGTCATTGCTGATGATTCTGGCTGAGCGGAGTGTGTTTGGACCAGCGCCGCTCGTATTGTTTCACTTGATCCCACACCGTCCTGACAACACAAAAAGCACACAGGACGACAAAGCCTCGGGGCAGCGAGCGGCGGGCCCCCAACGGCTGCCAAACACCTTGGCCAAATGTCACTTTATCAATACAAACCTCCATTGTTGTGTCCCTGCTGTCAATCAAACATTTGTCAGGACTGTTTACACTCAGAAGCAGGATGAGCAAAATACTTTAAAGGGGCTGCTGGCAACTTAAAAGTTCTATTTGTTCACCATCCTTGTCACTGCCGGTGTGTCCTTGGGCAAGGCATGTCAACCACCTTGCTCCCAGTGCATGGATGTCTGGTGGTCGTTCCCACCACTAGCTTACCACCGTCTGTAACGCACTTTCAGTTGCTAGAAAAAAAAGCGCTATATAAATCCAATCCATTATGATTATTAGTACTTTTATGGCGGCCTGTCCTGATGTTTGGTTCTTTTTCCAGCAGGATTTATCTGCCAACATTCTGTTCTGACAGCTGCATGTGCAAGTCCAAATATTTCTACTCTGTAGTGAATGAAAAACTTGACTTGGACACAACATCTTCCTCTGTTTTGGTCACATGACTCCTGTGCAGAAGTGCAACTGCTCGAGCAAACCCAGCAGGCACACCACCTCGATTATACGTGCGTGTCCTTTAAAACAGTGGTACCCAACCACCGGGCCGCGTCCCGGTACCGGTCCGTGGATCGATTGGTACCGGGCCGCACAAGAAATAAAAAATACAAATAAAAAAATTTAAAAAAAAAAATATATATATATATATATATATATATATATATATATATATATATATATATATATATATATATATATATATATATATATATATATATTTTTTTTTAATTTATTTTTATTTTTATTAAATCAACATAAAAAACACAAGATACACTTACAATTAGTGCACCAAGCCAAAAAACATCCCTCCCCCTCATTCACACAAAAGGGTTGTTTCTTTCTGTTATTAATATTCTGGTTCCTACATTATATATCAATATATATCAATACAGTCTGCAAGGGATACAGTCCGTAAGCACACATGATTGTATTTCTTTATGACAAAAAAAATAAAAAATAAAAAAAATAAAAATTTGTCCGTGAGACAAATTTTCAAGCGTTGACCGGTCTGCAGTTACAAAAAGGTTGGGGACCACTGCTTTAAAACAACGTTGCAAAACAGTTGTATTTGTAAATTGAGACAATGTCTAACGTTGGATCCCCATTGTTGGTTGGAAAATGACCAAATTTCAAAGGTCAAATCAACGTCAGAACCCAACATTGATAAAACGTTGTCAAAAAACATGTTTCAACATTGTATTCATTTTTTCATTTTTATTTATTTATTTAAGGCAATGACATAAAAAAATACAAAGTTGACAACACATAATAATATACATTAATATAGTGCAAAAGGTAATGTATAGTATGTAATGCATGATTGTCCAGTTTTGCCTGAAAGGAAGTGGGAAGAAGATAATTTATTTAATCCCACCCCCAGTTCTCCATTCAGTGATTATTCACATGAGATTCACTCTTACCTTGTTCAAGGATTATAATACAGATGTTGTATCATAGTGGCATTACCACAGGTAACATTAATTATTACACTGTAACAATCATTTGTAATCAACAATGTAGGAATAATGAATATACCAACAATGGTAATAGACAACATAGCAATAATGGTAATAGACAACATAGCAATAATGGTAATAGACAACATAGCAATAATGGTAATAGACAACATAGCAGCAATGGTAATAGACAACATAGCAATAATGGTAATAGACAATGTAGCAGCAATGGTAATAGACAACATAGCAGCAATGGTAATAGACAACATAGCAGCAATGGTAATAGACAACATAGCAGCAATGGTAATAGACAACATAGCAGCAATGGTAATAGACAACATAGCAATAATGGTAATAGACAACATAGCAGCAATGGTAATAGACAACATAGCAGCAATGGTAATAGACAACATAGCAACAATGGTAAAATACAACATAGCAAGAATGGTAATAGACAACATAGCAATAATGGTAATAGACAACATAGCAATAATGGTAATAGACAACATAGCAATAATGGTAATAGACAACATAGCAACAATGGTAATAGACAACATAGCAATAATGGTAATAGACAGCATAACAACAATGGTAAAAGACAACATAGCAATAATGGTAATAGACAACATAGCAATAATGGTAATAGACAACATAGCAATAATGGTAATAGACAACATAGCAATAAAGGTAATAGACAACATAGCAATAATGGTAATAGACAACATAACAACAATGGTAATAGACAACATAGCAATAATGGTAATAGACAACCTAGCAATAATGGTAATAGACAACATAGCTATAATGGTAATAGACAACATAGCAATAATGGTAATAGACAACCTAGCAATAATGGTAATAGACCACCTAGCAATAATGGTAATAGACAACATAGCAATAATGTAATAGACAACATAGCAATAATGGTAAGAGACAACATAGCAATAATGGTAATAGACAACATAGCAATAATGGTAATAGACAACATGGCAATAATGGTAATAGACAACATAGCAATAATGGTAAGGAAACATTAAGCACATGTTAACACTTTGAGACAGAGTACAGCAGCAGGTCAAATTAAAGACCCTCATCTCTATATTTTAACCAGACCCCATGTTTGTATAATAGTTTAAATGGATTAATAGTTTGGCATTGCTTGTGTTGTAAGTCCAGTTTGTTCCATAGTTTTACTCCGCATACAGACACACAAAAACATAGTTTTACTCCGCATACAGACACACAAAAACATAGCATACAGACACACAAAAACATAATTTTACTCCGCATACAGACACACAAAAACATAGTTTTACTCCGCATACAGACACACAAAAACATAGTTTTACTCCGCATACAGACACACAAAAACATAATTTTACTCCGCATACAGACACACAAAAACGTTTACGAGTGGTTTGAGCTCTCGGCAATAAGAAATATCCAAAGCCTCTCAAGTTATGAGCCTGCAATCGTCTTATAAAAAAACGTTGTAGATTAGGTGGCAATAATTTATAAAAAATGCTTTATATAAGATTATTAATGTATTATATTTAACAAGGTCATCAAATTTGAGCAACTTTGATTGCATAAACAGATTATGAATATGTTCTAAATAACCAACGTTATGATCAGAGGATGAATTGTGTTGTGGTAAGTATTCCCCCATACTTCAACACAGTATGTAAGGTATGGCAGTACCAAGGTGCAGTATAGAGTACGGAGTGCATTTTCATTGAGGTATAGTTTTGCTTTGTTTATAATTGAGAGGCTTTTGGAGATTTTTGATTTAATGTGTCTGACATGAGGTTTCCATGATAGTTTACTATCAATTATTACTCCCAATGTTCTATTGTGTTGTAGAATATTGGTTGGGAAATGACCAAATTTCAAAGGTCAAATCAACGTCAAAACCCGACATTGATTAAACGTCGTCAAAAAGCATGTTGTTTCAATGTTAGGTTTGAGTTGCTAACTGAACAAGTTGTCAAGGTTGTTTCAATGTCTTGTGCCTGCTGAGAAAGTCATCCAGGAGAACAAACAAACCCTTCCTCCAACTCTGAAGGGAGCACATGCAACATGCTGGCGGTTAGCATGTAGCTTAGCACACAGATAACACTGAGCCATAGCAACAAAACAATGGAAGGTTGACCTTCACAGTAAAAGATGGTCAATAACTGTCCCTCCAAAGATGTTCTGCTTGACGGTCTTTTAACCAACCTTGCTCAAATGTTACATGCTCGTCTTAAAGGGCTTCTCTAATGCTACAATACTGGCCCTTGTTTCATATTTCTGCAGTACGTGTGTTGGTAGCATCTTCATCCCCAATCATGATCTTTCTGTGCAGAATTTGGGGGAAATGATCCAATATGTCTGCCAGAGGCATCGTTGCAGGTTGTAGAAATACAACTAAAGCATGCTTACATTTCCAAATGACGGCAGGATGAGGAAGGTATGGACCTGTCCAAATGACGGCAGGATGAGGAAGGTATGGACCTCTCCACTCAAAGACGAGTGGGATCTTTCAGGTGATTCTCACTGGAGTTTGGACTCAAGCCCAATGCCATTCCAAAAAATCAGGAGTTACGAGTGGAGAAAGAATGAGAAGAACGGAAAAAGAAGAACGGACTCAAAAAACGAGAGAACAAGAAGGTAAGCCCGCAGTGTTGTATTTTGCGTCCTCTTCTACTGATGTTTTCCTGGAGATGCTGAAAGAGCACGAGGCTTTAGAAGAGCAGAAATTGGCATTTGTTGATATTTATAATGTTAACCTCAGCAGCTTTGAAACAACCATGCACCAGGGCCACAAAAACATGACATCAGGTGGTCAAAATAGTCCTTTTTCACGTCTTTTTCCAAACTCTACGCGGGTAAATGGGATTAGTCGTCTGCTGATTACTCAAAAACTAATTGACGTTATGGGAAATGACTTCCATGATTGTTTTTCAGAAGGGAAAAATACATAAAGAGAAGTAGTTAGTGACATTTCAGTCATCTGGATGCACCTTCAAGGTGGTGACTTAGTGTCTGGACCGCGCATTAAGCATCCATCCATCCATCCATCCATTTTCTACCGCTTGTCCCTTTCAGGGTTGCTGGAGACTATCTCAACTGCATTCGGGCGGAAGGCGGGGTACACCCTGGACAAGTCGCCACCTCATCGCAGGGCCAACACAGACAACATTCACACACTAGGGACCATTTAGTGTTCCCAATCAACCTATCCCCAGATGCATGTCTTTGGAGGTGGGAGGGGCCTATCCCCAGGTGCATGTCTTTGGAGGTGGGAGGAGCCTATCCCCAGGTGCATGTCTTTGGAGGTGGGAGGAGCCTATCCCCAGGTGCATGTCTTTGGAGGTGGGAGGAAGCCGGAGTAACCGGAGTAGAACCCACGCAGTCACAGGGGGAAAATGCAAACTTCACACAGAAAGATCCCGAGCCCAGGATCAAACCCAGGACCTTTGTATTGTGAGGCACACGCACTAACCCCTGTACCACCGTGCTGCCTTCAGAGAATAGTATGTTCGTCTATATCAGGGATCCCCAAAATTTCTGACTCGGGGGCCGCATTGGGTTGAAAAAATTTGGCCGGGGGCTGGGCTGTATATATATATATATATGTATATATATATATATATATATATATATATATATATATATATATATATATATATATATATATATATATATATATATATATATATATATATATATATATATATATATATATATATATATATATATATATATATATATATATATATATGTCTTAATTAGATTATCCAAAAAATAGTGCTCGATACCGTGGTAGAGCGTAATATGTATGTGTGGGAAAAAAATCACAAGACTATTTCATCTCTACAGGCCTGTTTCATGAGGGATTTCCTCAATCCTCAGGAGATTTTTTTTTTTTTTTTTTTTTTTAAATCTCCTGAGGATTGAGGAAATCCCTCATGAAACAGGCCTGTAGAGATGAAATAGTCTTGTGATTTTTTTCCCACACGTACATATATATATATATATATATATATATATATATATATATATATATATATATATATATATATATATATATATATATATATATATATATATATATATATATATATATATATATATATATATGTATATATACTGTATACCATATTTTTCGGACTATAAGTCGCAGTTTTTTTCATAGTTTGGCCGGGGGTGCGACTTATACTCAGGAGCAACTTATGAGTAAAACTATTAACACATTAGCGTAAAATATCCAATAATATTATTGATGTCATTCACGTAAGAGACTAGACGTATAAGATTTCATGGGATTTAGTGATTAGGAGTGACAGATTGTTTGGTAAACGTATAGCATGTTCTATTTGTTATAGTTATTTGAACGCTGCGGAACGCTCTCCCTGACCACCTGAGGGCACCACAGACTGTGGATGCTTTTAAAAAAGGTTTAAAACCCCCTTCTTTTTTTTTTAAACACCTTTTTTTTTAGATATATGCATACTAGTTTTAGCTATTAGGCTGTTCTAGTTTTTATTTCTATTTATTTTATTTTTTTATACACTGTAGCACTTTGAGGTTGTTTACTCAATGCAAAGTGCTTTTTACAAATAAAATCTATTATAATTATTATTATTATTGAGTGACTCTTACCATAATATGTTACGTTAACATACCAGTTGGTTATTTATGCCTCATATAACGTACACTTATTCAGCCTGTTGTTCACTATTCTTTACACATTTTAAATTGCCTTTCAAATGTCTATTCTTGCTGTTGGCTTTTATCAAATACATTTCCCCAAAAAATGTGACTTATACTCCAATGCGACTTATATATGTTTTTTTCCTTCTTTATTATGCATTTTCGGCCGGTGCGACTTATACTCCGGAGCGACTTATACTCCGAAAAACCCGGTATACATATATATATTCCAAGCGTGATAATGTCACGTTATGGATTGGAAAATGCATAGGAGACATTGAGAGCAGTATGAGAAATTTCAAGTCAAACCGACCAACAGGGTTGTATGATAGCGCCACCAGGTGGTGTTTAAATGGTAAAAAATAATATCCCAGGCAACACAGTCAGGGTGCATGTTTTGACCTATTTACAGCCAGTGAGTAGAAGAGTTCTCTCACACAAACAAATCCAATGGAACTTAGCTCATGTGAAGCCGTAGAACTGGTCTTCTTCTGGTCAGCATCACAGTCCTTGTTGAAGACTGGGCCAAGAGCAAAGTTGGGAAATATTGCCATCCCTCACTTGCCATGTTAACATCCCCCTGAAGAGTGGAAGCTGAGCCCAGAGTGGAGTGGCCTGCCCGGTGCCCACCCACCCACCAAAGCAACCTGCAGTCGTGGTGAGCATCCATCCATCCATCCCACTGGTGGTGCAGACGGATGGAGAAGGCAGCAGAAAGGCGGTGCAGTAAACAAAGCACTGAGGGGAGCACCTAGCAGACTTACCATGACAGCCATGGAGTCTCCCTCCCTGTCCGCCTCCTTGCCTTTCTTCCTCACCTTCATTGACTCAGCAGGAGGATGAGGAGATGGAGGAAGAGGAGGAAGGTCTTTGATAGAGGAAGAGGAGGAAGGTCTTTGATATCCACGCTGGCTGCAAATAGACGCTGGAGCAAATAGTTCAGCGGCTAAAACGACTACGCTGGGATGTGTCAACCCCACCCACCACCTCCATCTCCATGCCCCCTCCCTTTTATCCCACCCACTGGCCCTCTTTTTCCCTCCCTCCTCTCTCTCTCTCTCTCTCTCTCTCTCTCTCTCTCTCTCTCTCTCTCTCTCTCTCTCTCTCTCTCTCTCTCTCTCTCTCTGTCCCTCTCCCTCCCTCTCCCTCCTCTTTCTCTCCCTCCCTCCCTCCCTCCCCCCCTCCCTCCCTCTCTCTCCCTCCCTCCCTCCCTCTCTCTCCTTCCCTCCCTCCCTCCATCGGTGCAGCCAGCATGCGACTCTTTGTCATCCCGCTGATAAACCCTTTTCTCCCCAACAAAGACCACGTGTGTGTGTGTGTGTGTGTGTGTGTGTGTGTGTGTATCAATTCTGTCCATTCTTTGTATTTGTTTATCTGTAATCTTGTTTATTTCAATTTATTCTTATGTTTATGTCATGTTTTTTTTTTTTTACATTTTGTTTTCTCTTTATTAATTGTTGTTTTATGTGTGTATTCCTTTTCTTTATTAGCTATTTATTCATATGAATTTTGTATATTATTTAAAACAATAATATATATTTTTGTATGCATTAGTTTCTTGCCTTCTTTATTTTCTACTTGTTTACTTGGCTGATTATTTTCTGGCTCCATTTGTATTTGTATAATTTAAAAAAAAAAGTTTCCTATTTATTTTCCTCTATTTACTTTTCATTATTTTTGTTTGATCAATCATCTTTATTTGTTTATCTGTAATCTTGTTTATTTCAATTTATTTTATATGCATTTGTCTTATGTCATGTTTTTTTGACATTTTGTTTTCTCTCTATTAATTGTTGTTTTATGTGTGTATTCCTTTTCTTTATTAGCTATTTATTTATATGAATTTTGTATATTATTTAAAACAACAATATATATTTTTGTATGCATTAGTTTCTAGCCTATTTTATTTTCTACTTGTTTACTTGGCTGATTATTTTCTGGCTCCATTTGTATTTGTATAATTAAAAAAAAAAAGTTTCCTATTTATTTTCCTCTATTTACTTTTCATTATTTTTGATTGATCAATCATCTTTACTTGATTATCTGCAATCTTGTTTATTTCAATTGATTTTATATGCATTTGTCTTATGTCATGTTTTTTTGGGTTTTTTCGCATTTTGTTTTCTCTTTATTAATTGTTGTTTTATGTGTGTATTGATTTTCTTTATTAGCTATTTATTTATATGAATTTTTTTCATTATTTAAAACAACAATATATATTTTTATATGCATTAGTTTCTAGCCTATTTTATTTTCTACTTGTTTACTTGGCTGACTATTTTCTGGCTCTATTTGTATTTGTATAATTTAAAAAACAAAGTTTCCTATTTATTTTCCTCTATTTACTTTTCATTATTTTTGATTGATCAATAATCTTTATTGTTCATGTATTTAACTTGTTTTTTCCTAAATGTTTACTTTTTAAATTATGCTTTTTTTTAACACTTATTTTGCTCTCAATTGTCAAATGTATATACTGGCATATGTTATCATTTATCATCAATTTAATTGCATTTCTTATTTTGGGTTTATTTTGATGATGATTTTATGGATCTATTGACTTTTTTGTATTATTTTAAAAATACATTTCTATTTATTACATTTGTATTATTTTAACAGAGCGATTGTCTTCATCATACTTAATTTTTCCTATTTATTTACTTTTTAATTATGCTCTTTTTTTTAACATTCATCTTCTCTGACTAAAAATGTATTTATTTATCATTTAACCATTTGTATTATTTGTTGACTACGTACTAATATTTTATTTTTTGTTACTTTAATTAAAAATGGGAACATTTAAAAACAGGAAGTGATCTTTTTCCTCCTCCTTTTAGGACATCATGCTGAATGTTGTAAGTGTAAAATGTCCAGCCAACAGCCAGAAAATTTGAATATTCAGAGTATTTTGGGGGTGTCGTCTCATAAAAACACAACAGCAGATACTTTCATTTCAACCCTTCCCCCACACAATGGGGACACTTTCATGGAGGATTACTTCAGTATTAGGGACACCCCCACTGTCCCCCCGCCCCCACCTCCAGGCTGATCCAATGATGCTCATAACTCCACACAGGATGATAACAGCTGAACCCCCCCCCCCCCACACACACACACACACGCTTCTTCGACATTAAAAAAAAAAGGTGGAGCTGATCACTATCATCTTGCAAGGGAGTGATAATAAAGTGGCGTAGCTAAAGTAGAGCAATAAAAGCACCTGTGGGTGTTAGATGTCATGGGGAAAGAGGATGCCTCCCACAGCAGAACACGTGCGTCTTATATTAGTGCTTCCATGATGTTTACATGTATGTGATGATGCTTCTTAGGCTTCAAATGGGACAATAAACATTTTGCAGAAGGGTAAAGTTTGACCTTGTGACGGATCAAAGACATTTACAGTACATATACGGGAATAATTATTTCAGAATGGTCCACAAAAGGGGAGCAATCGTCTTTTTGGGGAAGTGACCCTTCACAATAAAAGCCAGACCTAAATGGTGACAGGAAACACGGCCATTCTTTATTTTAGTAAACACTTTGGACAAGTGCTTGCGCTCGAATGTGAGGACACAGTTTGGGGACATCAGTGGAAGAAGACCACCTTTTAAAGCACAGCGAGCAGATCAGGTCAAACATCGGTGACCTTTGAACTCCCAAACGGACAAAAGGTGCCCCCGACACACGAGTCCGCTCAGAGTCACAAAGCTAATATTTTTTAAAAAGCAGCACTTTCAATGGGCTGAATGGTCGCCACACACAGAAAGGCTCATTGTTCCAGTGGAATGGCGCCGCTTGCATCACGGCTACATTTCAGCGCTCTGAGTCAGCGCCAGTGTGAGATATTTGGAAGGCGAGTGAGACGACCAACGTCAACGTGCCATCGGCGGAGCAACGGCGAGACGACCAACGTCAACGTGCCGTCGGCGGAGCAGCGGCGAGACAACCGTTCGCCGCAACGCCGCCGTGAGCGGCCTCGGCTGGCGAGGACCACAACAAATGAGTAGAAATAATGCAGGGTTGCCGTGGCGACGGGGAGGCTACAGCAGAACTGTGGAGGACGACTTGTGGAAAAATGATCAGTTTTCACTCACTGCGTTCCTTTTCATCTACAAGCATGTTTTAGTCAGCGTTTAGCAGGATTGTGGACAAAACTGCTGGGTTTGGGGGTCATTTCAGACAATATTTATAGAAAATGATATAAAAAGATGATTAGACTCAATGTATTTATAGAAGTATGTGCCATTAATAGATCATGAACAAATATGGAAACCTATTGATCAAAAATATCAATAGATATTCAGTTAAAAAATGTGTATTAACGCTTTATTTAATTACAAAGAATTTAGTATTTTTAATTTTAAATGATATAATATGTATTTACTAATTTATATAACTATTTTATTATGTACTATTAGTGGTATATTTCATTAACAATTGACAAACCTAATCATCTTAAAAACCTTTTCAAATGTATTGTATATTTTTGATAATGTTGATTTCATTGAAAACATGTACATTTAATTACCTACAATAAATTGAAAACATATATATATATATATATATATATATATATATATATATATATATATATATATATATATATATATATATATATATATATATATATATATATATATATATATACTGTATATATATATATATATATATATATATACTCTATATATATATATATATATATATATATATATATATATATATATACTGTATATGTATATACATATATATATATACATATATATATATATACATATATATGTATATACATATATATACACACACATATATATATATGTATGTATATACATATACATATATATTTACATATACAGTACATATTTACATATATATATACATATACATATATATACAGTATATATATAATATATATATATATATATATACATATATATATATATATATATATATATATACATATATATATATATATATATATATATATATATATATATATATATATATATATATATATATATATACATATATATATAAATATACTGTATACATATATACATATATATATACATATATATATACATATATATGTATATACATATATATACACACATATATATATGTATATACATATACATATATATTTACATATACAGTACATATTTACATATATATATACATATACATATAGTATATATATATGTATATATATATATATATATATATATATATATATATATATATATATATATATATATATATATATATATATATATATATATATATATATATATATATATATATATATATATACATATATATGTATAAATTTATATATATTATTTATTTTACTTTGTATTGTTAATGGCATATTTAAATAGAAATGAAATGGAAACCTGCAACTGGAAATAAAATTGAAAAAATATGAATTATACATCATTTGCAAACCTAATCACAAAAAATAGATATACATAAAATAATTTAAGATACCATTATTTAATGATGTGCTATTAGTGCTATATTTTATTGACAATTGCAGAGGTGAAAAGCAGTGGTGGTCGACCAAGCCAAGATGGCTGCTGTACAACAAGCAGCACGCAAACTATCTGAGTATGCAAGGGGCCTCGATCTTCCTGCAAAAAGCTGATATCATCAAAAAAACTATTTTTGCAATGGAATAGACCCTCTACTTGATAAAAAAAAAAGGTCTGTTGAGTAAAATGAAGGATTATACGTCGGTCGCATTTTCAGACATGTCAAACTATTGTGTTCCAGACATCATTCTACACGACACAACAGATGCAACTTGTAAGAGCATGGAGGTCTACAACTTCTTTGTGTGTGTCTGGGTCGAGGACGTTGGTATCAACACTGTCCTGGATAAATATGTATTGTTTTTGTTGGCTAAGGTTGCATTTCATGATTTAACTTCGCATCTACAGCCACGTTTGTTGTTGTTGTTGTTGCACGAATAGTTTACGAGTAGCGTGTTTTTCTCCGTCTTTATCATTATTTATGATTGTTTATCAAAATATAACTATAGATGTCAACATTGTGTATGTGCGGAAAGATTCATTTATGATTGTTTATCAAAATATAACTATAGATGTCAACATTGTGTACGTGCTGAAAGATTCATTTATGATTGTTTATCAAAATATAACTATAGATGTCAACATTGTGTATGTGCCGAAAGATTCATTTATGATTGTTTATCAAAATATAACTATAGATGTCAACATTGTGTATGTGCCGAAAGATTCATTTATGATTGTTTATCAAAATATAACTATAGATGTCAACATTGTGTATGTGCCGAAAGATTCATTTATGATTGTTTATCAAAATATAACTATAGATGTCAACATTGTGTACGTGCTGAAAGATTCATTTATGATTGTTTATCAAAATATAACTATAGATGTCAACATTGTGTACGTGCTGAAAGATTCATTTATGATTGTTTATCAAAATATAACTATAGATGTCAACATTGTGTACGTGCTGAAAGATTCATTTATGATTGTTTATCAAAATATAACTATAGATGTCAACATTGTGTACGTGCTGAAAGATTCATTTATGATTGTTTATCAAAATATAACTATAGATGTCAACATTGTGTATGTGCTGAAATATTCAATGATTGTTTATCAAAATATAACTATAGATGTCAACATTGTGTACGTGCTGAAAGATCCATTTATGATTGTTTATCAAAATATAACTATAGATGTCAACATTGTGTATGTGCTGAAAGATTCATTTATGATTGTTTATCAAAATACAACTATAAATGTCAACATTGTGTATGTGCTGAAAGATTCATTTATGATTGTTTATCAAAATATAACTATAGTTGTCAACATTGTGTATGTGCTGAAATATTCATTTATGATTGTTTATCAAAATATAACTATAGATGTCAACATTGTGTACGTGCTGAAAGATTCATTTATGATTGTTTATCAAAATATAACTATAGATGTCAACATTGTGTACGTGCTGAAAGATCCATTTATGATTGTTTATCAAAATATAACTATAGATGTCAACATTGTGTACGTGCTGAAAGATTCATTTATGATTGTTTATCAAAATATAACTATAGATGTCAACATTGTGTACGTGCTGAAAGATTCATTTATGATTGTTTATCAAAATATAACTATAGATGTCAACATCGTGTACGTGCCGAAAGATCCATTTATGATTGTTTATCAAAATATAACTATAGATGTCAACATTGTGTACGTGCCGAAAGATTCATTTATGATTGTTTATCAAAATATAACTATAGATGTCAACATTGTGTACGTGCTGAAAGATTCATTTATGATTGTTTATCAAAATATAACTATAGATGTCAACATTGTGTATGTGCTGAAATATTCAATGATTGTTTATCAAAATATAACTATAGATGTCAACATTGTGTACGTGCTGAAAGATCCATTTATGATTGTTTATCAAAATATAACTATAGATGTCAACATTGTGTACGTGCTGAAAGATCCATTTATGATTGTTTATCAAAATATAACTATAGATGTCAACATTGTGTACGTGCTGAAAGATTCATTTATGATTGTTTATCAAAATATAACTATAGATGTCAACATCGTGTACGTGCTGAAAGATCCATTTATGATTGTTTATCAAAATATAACTATAGATGTCAACATTGTGTACGTGCTGAAAGATTCATTTATGATTGTTTATCAAAATATAACTATAGATGTCAACATTGTGTACGTGCTGAAAGATTCATTTATGATTGTTTATCAAAATATAACTATAAATGTCAACATTGTGTACGTGCTGAAAGATTCATTTATGATTGTTTATCAAAATATAACTATAGATGTCAACATTGTGTATGTGCTAAAAGATTCATTTATCAAAATATAACTATAGATGTCAACATTGTGTATGTGCGGAAAGATTCATTTATGATTGTTTATCAAAATATAACTATAGATGTCAACATTGTGTACGTGCTGAAAGATTCATCTATGATTGTTTATCAAAATATAACTATAGATGTCAACATTGTGTACGTGCTGAAAGATTCATTTATGATTGTTTATCAAATTATAACTATAGATGTCAACATTGAGTACGTGCTGAAAGATTCATTTATGATTGTTTATCAAAATATAACTATAGATGTCAACATTGTGTACGTGCTGAAAGATTCATTTATGATTGTTTATCAAAATATAACTATAGATGTCAACATTGTGTACGTGCTGAAAGATTCATTTGAATAAAAAAATGCACCTGGAAACAACATTTTAAAAATATGAATATGCTAACAATGGTGTAGCTCATTGCAGATATAACACCTTCTCACTATTATGATGAATACTTGACGGTGCTTAAAGTCATGTACTCCTCCTGCCCTCAATCCAACCTCCACATTCAATCAGATAAACAACTATTTCTTGGAATTAGAGCTTTAGCTGCAGGACTCTCCCCGGCTCGTCACAACCTGTCCATAAATCCAGCGCTGTCTTGTCTCTGCTAATCCGCTGCCTCTCTTCTACGCACAGACTCCATGACACAAAAGATCATCTCGGACATCTCCCAGGATCCCTAAATCACCCACGCTCTTTGGCCACTCTGCATATCTGCATGTCTGCACCGGGAGATTTACAGCTCCAGGGGATGGCTTCCCTCCCTCCCTCCCTCCCTCCCTCCCACCACCTGGGACTCCCAGCCCTTGGGAAGGGATCAGAGGAAGTGAGAGCATCTTCCTGCAGGGATAACCTGAGAGAGAGAATTCATCTCTTCCTGGGTCAAACTAAAAGGTTAAGTTGCACACAATATCAAATACATCCTGAAGAGTTCTCAGATGACACCTCCAGGCAACTCCAACCCTTGACTAACACCCTCCCCCTTCCACATCCCACCTCCCTGGGTTGTTAATAATCAAATGTAAATAATCAAATGTATATACTTGTTCTTATGCTTTCTGAACTCACTATGTTGTCTGCTGGCTGTACATATCCTACCAAGTCACACCTACACTGTTACAATGTCCATTTCTCTGATGATGCAATTGTTGATGACTGAAGTGCTGATATCAACCAAACCCTCCTCATCCCACCCCCCGGATTGTAAATAATGTAAATAATTCAATGTATATACTAGGGCTGGGAATCTTTGGGTGTCCCACGATTCGATTCAAAATCGATTCTTGGGGTCACGATTCGATTCAGAATCTTTTTTTTTTTTTTTCAATTCAACACGATTCTCGATTCAAAAACGATTTATTTTTTTAATTTAATTTTATTTATTTTTTCTCGATTCAAAAACGATTTTTTTTTTTTTTACATTTTTTTTTTTTTTTTTTTTTTTTTTTAAATGAAAACAATACACAACAATACCATAATAATGCAATACAATTTCAAAACAAAACCCGACCCAGCAACATTCAGAATAGCAATAAACAGAGCAATTGAGAGCAATTGAGGACACACAAACATGACACGGAACAATCTAAAAGTAGTGAAACAAAAATGAATATTATCAACAACAGCATCAATATTAGTAACAATTTCAACATAGCAGTGATTAAAAATCCCTCATTGATATTATCATTACAAACATTAATAAAATAAATAAATAAAAAAAATGAACAATAGTGTCACAGTGGCTTACACTTGCATCGCATCTCATAAACTAAATAGATAGATAGTACTTTATTGATTCCTTCGGGAGAGTTCCCTCAGGAAAATTTAAAAAAATGTCTAATGATAATGTCAATGAGGGATTTTTAATCACTGCTATGTTGAAATTGTTACTAATATTGATGCTGTTGTTGATAATATTCATTTTTGTTTCACTACTTTTGGTTTGTTCTGTGTGGTGTTTGTGTCTCCTCTCAATTGCTCTGTTTATTGCAGTGTTGCTGGCTCGGGTTTGGTTTGGAATTGGATTGCATTGTTATGGTATTGCTGTGTATTGTTTTGTTGGATTGATTAATTTTAAAAATAAAAATAAATAAAAATTAATTTAAAAAAAATAAGAAAAAAAATCGATTTTTTAAAAATGAGAATTGATTCTGAATCGCACAACGTGAGAATCGCGATTCGAATTCGAATCGATTTTTTCCCACACCCCTAGTATATACTCTGATGATGAACTTGTGTGATGACTGTATTATGCTAATAGTATATATTTGTACCATGAATTGATTAACGTGGACCCCGACTTAAACAAGTTGAAGAACTTATTGGGGTGTTACCATTTAGTGGTCAATTGTACGGAATATGTACTGTACTGTGCAATCTACCAATAAAAGTCTCAATCAATCAATCAAAACCCTATTTGCCTTCAAGAGGTTAGCACACAATTAACTCTCAAATGTTCATTCAACTTCCACCTTCTGCTTTGTTATTGTTGTTTCTTAGGCACTTTGTAGCTTTTTACAGTCGACAAAACATGCTCACCAGTTGTTTTTGTCAGATATGTGCCACTTTCAAGCCACATTTTGCTCAGGTTTATATGTGTGCAACCTTCCTTTTGCCCCATTAAACTTTTACTGTAAAAAAATACAAATGTCAAATACTACCTACTAGGGTTGTCCCGATACCAATAATGTATTTAGATACTTTTCTAAATAAAGGGGACCAAAAAAAATGTCATTATTGTCTTTATTTGAACAAAAAATGTTAGTGTACATGAAACATATGTTTATTATTGTCATTTAGTCCTTAAATAAAATGTTGAACATACTAGACAACTTGTCTTTTAGTAGTAAGTAAACAAACAAAGACTCCTAGTTAGTCTATGCAGTAACATATTGTGTCATTTATACACCTATTATTTTGTACACATTATGAGGGACAAACTGTAAAAAATGGATTATTAATCTACTTGTTCATTTGCTGTTAATATCTGCTTATTTTCTCTTTTAACATGTTCTATCTACACTTCTGTTCAAATGTAATAATTAGGGATGTCCGATAATGGCTTTTTTGCCGATATCCGATATTCCGATATTGTCCAACTCTTAATTACCGATACCAATATCAACTGATACCGATATATATACATTCGTGGAATTAACACATTATTATGCCTAATTTGGACAACCAGGTATGGTGAAGATAAGGTCCTTTTTAAAAAAAATTAAAAAAATAAAATAAGATAAATAAATTAAAAACATTTTCTTGAATAAAAAAGAAAGTAAAACAATATAAAAACAGTTACTTAGAAACTAGTAATGAATGAAAATGAGTAAAATGAAGTGTTAAATGTTAGTACTATTAGTGGACCAGCAGCATGCACAATCATGTGTGCTTACGGACTGTATCCCTTGCAGACTGTATTGATATATATTGATATATAATGCTTACGGACTGTATTCCTTGCAGACTGTATTGATATATATTGATATTAGAGATTTCCGATAATATCGGTCTGCCGATATTATCGGCCGATAAATGCGTTAAAATGTTATATCGGAAATTATCGGTATCAGGTTTTTTATTATCAGTATCGTTTTTTTTTGTTTGTTTGTTTTTGTTTTTAAAAAAAAATTAAATCCACATAAAAAACACAAGATACACTTACAATTAATGCACCAACCCCAAAAAACCTCCCTGCCCCATTCACACTCATTCACACAAAAGGGTTGTTTCTTTCTGTTATTAATATTCTGCTTCCTACATTATATATCAATATATATCAATACAGTCTGCAAGGGATACAGTCCGTAAGCACACATGATTGTGCGTGCTGCTGCTCCACTAATAGTACTAACCTTTAACAGTTAATTTTACAAATTTTCATTAATTACTAGTTTCTATGTAACTGTTTTTATATTGTTTTACTTTCTTTTTTATTCAAGAAAATGTTTTTAATTTATTTATCTTATTTTATTTTATTCATTTTTTAAAAAAGTACCTTATCTTCACCATACCTGGTTGTCCAAATTAGGCATAATAATGTGTTAATTCCACGACTGTATATATCTGTTGATATCGGTATCGGTTGATATCGGTATCAGTAATTAAAGAGTTGGACAATATCGGCATATCGGATACCGGCAAAAAGCCATTATCGGACATCCCTAATTGATATATAATATAGGAAGCAGAATATTAATAACAGAAAGAAACAACCCTTTTGTGTGAATGAGTGTAAATGGAGGAGGGAGGTTTTTTTTGGGTTGGTGCACTAATTGTAAGTGTATCTTGTGTTTTTTATGTTGATTTAATAAAGTAAAAAAAATACAAAAAAGTACTGCTTGATGGAGTTTGGGTGAAGGCCAGCGATGGAGATGACTTCCATCTGACGTGAGGTCTAAGTCCTGTTGGCTGACCACATAGTGTGGTGATGCAACAGTCAAACACTGGACTCTGCTGGTCACTTGTGACAACGCAGGACCGCGTCAGCCACGTTCGGTCAGTGTGACGTTGACAAGTCAGGGTGAGACTAAGCAGGACGCTAGCAGCTGCAATGGAAACATGTCAGCTGAGATCATCTTCAAATATACATGTACTTCTTTCAGCAGTGCCATAAAGTACTTCCTTCAGCATCTGAAGTTTGCATGCAAAATAAACCCACAAGTGACTTTGTACCAGGGGTCCTCAACCTTATTTGTACCAGGGACCACTTTATGTAGGCATTATTTTCACACACCAGACTTTCACGTGCGGCAGACAAATACAGCAAAGATAAATGCATGAAAAATATAACACAACCTAAACTCTGACTAGCTTTTTATTCATTATTCTGTCCAGCACTTTAGTCCACTGGTGAGTTCTAAAGTGCTCTACAAAGTAAGAAGTTGGCTCAAAATGCCTTGAGGAGCCCTACAGTAAATACTACTACAGTACATATTCAAGAGGAAGTACACTTTTTTGACATTTTGCTCATCTTTTACGATCCCTATGTCACATGTTTGTCTTTTTTTATGCATTCTTAATTTGTAAGTAAGTACAAGGTGGCTAACAATGCAGCTAATGGGAGTATTGCACCCATAAAGCCCTCTAAAAAACATCTAAAAAGTGCCAACAACACATCTCGTAACCTGAATATTAACAAAGTATTAGCAACATTTTTATTATAAGCGCTAATGCTGAGGAACTACTTTTAGCTGCGCTTATGCAGCTATGACGTACTGACATACTTGCCAACCTTGAGACCTCCAATATCGGGAGGTGTGTGTGTGTGTGTGTGGGGGTGGTGGTGGGGGTGGGGGGTGGGGTGGGGTGGTGGTTGGGCTTGGTGGTGGGTGGGGGGTGTAGGTGGGGGGGGGGGGGGGGGGGTGTTTGGGGGCGGGGGCGTGGTTGGGGGCATGGTTATTTACAGCTAGAATTCACCAACTCGAGTATTTCATATATATTTCATATATATATATATATATATATATATATATATGTATGAAATACTTGACTTTCAGTGAATTCTATCTATATATATATATTTTTTTAATTTTAATTTTATTTACATAGAAAAAAAATAAAATACTTGAATTTCAGTGTTCCAGTGGCTATCCATTAGATGGTTATTTACAGCTAGAATTCACCAACTCGAGTATTTCATATATATTTCATATATATATATATATATATATATATATATATATATATATATATATATATATATATATATATATATATATATATATATATATATATATATATATATATATATATATATATATATATATATATATATATATATATATGTATGGAATACTTGAATTTCAGTGAATTCTAGCTATATATATATTTTTTTTAATTTTAATTTTATTTACATAGAAAAAAAATAAAATACTTGAATTTCAGTGTTCCAGTGGCTATCCATTAGATGGCAGTATTGTCCTGTTTAACTTCTCCGTTCATGATGAGTATATCATTTCGGCCGCCAATGTCTGTAATTTCCTCGTTCTTCTGCTTCGTCTCCTTGATGTGTGCGCAGTTGTGCACTCTATAAAAGCCCTAGATGTTATGACGTCTTTGGGCAGGCAAGCTGTTTATATTGTGGGAAAGCGGACGTGAGAACAGGCTGTCCCCACTCAGTCTCAGGTCCGCATTGAGCTGGAGGGGGCGTGGCCTCCAGCTCCGGCTGAATACCCGGAGTTTGTCGGGAGAAAATCTCTGCCGGGAGGTTGTCGGGAGAGGCGCTGAATATCGGGATTCTCCCGCTAAAAACGGGAGGGTTGGCAAGTATGCGTACTGAGCCAGTGAGCTGCTGCGTCGCCTCTGAGTTGATGAAAGTTCATTCTAAATTGTAAATAATGCATCGCACTTGTATAGTAGAAGGTTGTGGACATAAACCCAACATTTGGTCAACTTTGAAATTCAACTTAGACCCGGAGATGGCAAGAAAAACACACAAAACGCTCGCTTTGTTTTTTATATATATATTTTTTTTACTTAGCAATTCTGCTACTTGCTGGATCCGCGTATGACTCAGCTTCTAAAACTCCTAACTCATCTTTCACTTGTCTCAAAGTAGCCTTCGTTGTCTCTCATGAAGTCTGCAAGATTAGTATTGTTGGTGATATTGAAGGAAATAGCAACTGTTGCTTAAAATGATCAAAAAACATAAATGTTACGTGTTATTATGAAGGTGCCGGTTATTACCTTACATACATTGTGGTGACAACTGGAGAGACAGTAGACAGCCCGGAGAGACGGCAACGAGGCAGTAAAAGTTAGCACCCTGCACTGCAGCTCCCTTGCGGGAGCACCCACAAAACGTGACAAAAAGCCCTAAAGAAAGATACCCCCAAGGGTGCCCAAGAGGGGGGGAGGATGAGCACCCCAAACTGACGGATCTTTTGGTACCGGACATACGCGACGGATTATCGACAACGACAGCAACCTGTTTCTGTGAGAACCTGAGAGGCCTGAGGATCCACCAGACCAGGATGGGCTGCATAAGGAGAAAGCAAGCTGAGCAACACACAGAGCCAGTGCCTAGTACTAACCCTGGTGAGACGGAGGAGGGGCAGGAACCGGAATCACCCCACAGTGTCCAGAACCTCCAAGCTCAACATGCTGCACCCGGCAAACCATCTGAACAGCGCCGGGTCTTATGGCCTGCTGCAAACAAGGAATCAGTTGGACGAGGCCGTTGATGCTACCCTTGATGCAGCATGCAGAGGGGAAGTTGGTCGGCGACTGCAGCTGATGAGCACACTGATCATCAACTTGGGTGCTGAGAGATACGGCATCAAACAACCCAGGGCCCAGAACATCGCCAGGCCAAACCGGCGGGAGACCAAGATCGCCCAGCTCAGGGAAGAACTGAAGGCCTTAAAACAGCAGTACAAGAGGGCGAGTGAAGAGGAAAGACCAGCCCTGCCAGAGCTCAGGGACATCCTGAAGCAGAAGCTCATCTTTCTGCGACACACTGAGGGGCATAGAAGAAGGGGCAGAGAGAAGGCGCGCAAGTGCACTGCCTTCATAGCAAATTATTTTGGATTTACGAAACAGCTGCTGGGGCAGAAGTGGAGGGTGACCCTTGTCTGCTCTGAAGAGGAGATCAATCAGCACTTCAGTAACACATACAGCGACGGTAGGAGAGAAGAAGATCTTCCCCACACAATCAGAATCCTCCTTCCAGTTTAACATCAAAGAGCCCACCTTGGCAGAATTCAGGGAGACCGTCAGAGCCGCAAGGACCAGCGGAGCCCCAGGCCCGAGTGGAGTGCCATACAAAGTCTACAAGCATTGCCCGAGACTCCTGGAGAAGCTGTGGAGACTCATCAGGGTAGTATGGCGGAGGGGGAAGGCAGCCAAGCAGTGGCGCCATGCAGAGGGTGTCTGGATACCAAAGGAGGAGAATGCAAGTGACATCACGCAGTTCCGCACCATCTCCCTGCTCAGCGTGGAAGGCAAGATCTTTTTCAAGATTCTCGCCAACAGGTTGACAGAGTACCTCCTGAGGAATTCCTAGATGGACACCACAGTGCAGAAGGGAGGAGTCCCAGGCATGCCAGGCTGATTGGAACACACAGAAGTGGTTACCCAGCTGATCCGGGAGGCAAGGGAAAATCAAGGAGACCTGGCTGTCCTTTGGCTTGACCTTGCCAATGCCTATGGATCCATTCCACACAAGCTCGTGACAACAGCCTTGACGACACATCATGTTCCAGAGAAGATCACTGAACTCATACGAGACTACTACAGTAGTTTCAGTCTGAGATTCACCTCTGGAGCAATAACATCTGCATGGCACCGCCTGGAGAAGGGCATCATCACAGGGTGCACCATATCAGTGGCACTGTTCACCCTAGCGATGAACATGCTGGTCAAGGCAGCAGAAGTGGAATGCAGGGGTCCCAAGTCCAGTTCCGGCATTCGCTAACCTCCGATCCGAGCCTTAATGGATGATCTGACTGTCACAACAACATCAGTGCCGGTGGGTGCCGGTGGCTCCTCCGCGGACTGGAAAGGATCATCTCATGGCATTCAGACTTCTTGGAATCAAAGGGTTGCCGGAGAGAAGAGCCACCAGAAACAACAGCGAGGCTGCTGAGAAAGCCTCAAGGTGGTTGTGGATCAAGAGGGGAGATGGATGGAGTAGTACGCTGCTTGGACACAAGCCGGAGCCTGATCAGCCCCGGTTGGGTCGCCCAGGCGAGGGTGTATAGAGATCAAAGACCCGAAACACCCAATGAAACTCGGTTCTTTACTGAAGATGCGTCCAAGCTGCACCGTAAGGTGTTTCTCAATCTGTATATAAAACATTGATGGAGGTTTATGGATATTTTTAGAACGCTGTACAGGTGGAATAGAGCGACTCCTACTGGCTCCATTGTTAGCTGACTTTTGCTAACGTTTATTTACGAGTTAGAATGCATTAATTAAAAGAAAAACATGTGTTGTAACTTCTTGACTTACATAAGGACTGTGAATGATAAGGAGGCTCCTTTTTTAAGTCTGGCCCAAAAACAAATGTTCACTACACATGACGTTGGTTCTCAGCAGGCTACACACAAACAAAAATAGCATTTTTGAGATGAAGCTGATCTTTGGCACCAGACTGGAGCCATCTGGACCCCCCACTGAGTGTGGTCATCACACATGCTCTGTGGACACGGTCAATGATGTTTCAGACAAAAAGATGATGACAATGTTGGGTTTTGCTCGAGCTAATAACTGGCATGACAATTTATTAGTGTGGGCGGCAGCACTTTCACTTTCAAAGCTGTGACTGACATCATGGCGAACCCCTCCCCTCCCTTTCCTCTGTCGAGGGCGCGTTGGCCGACCCTGCGTGACCCCACGCGTCCGACCGTCCATCCATCACACGCGCTCTTAGATGGCAAATCCAAAAACATGAGCAAGTGTTGTGTCGCTTTGTCTCAGTATGAAAACCTGCAATCGGTCCATTCAGCAAGTGTCACAAGCGCCGCTCAGAGGTGAGGTCCTGGCAGAAGTTCTGAGCGTCAACGCGGCTGACGTGCAACGACAGTCAAATTGTTGTGTCTCCACGCATCACGTCTGATGTCGGGTGCTGAGCGCAGACAAAAACGTGCGCTGAAGGCACAGAAGTTGCCCAGAAACTGCAGTTCAAGGTTAGGTCTTCATCACAACTTCTATGCATCATCTCCACACTCCTCAAACACTCACTTTTCAACTTGTGCCTTGAAGGAAAAACATTGTTGCTCAGACAAATGTGTGACGGACCGGTGCCGGTCCCCGGACCTGTGGGTGGGGACCACTGCTGTAGATGACGTCACACCAAGAGGGGGCGACACAGGCCCGGCCCTAACCAATCTGGCGCCTTAGGCGAGATTTTAGGTGGTGCCCCCCCGCATCGACAGTGAAGTGTTTATACTCACAATTAAGAAACCGAATAGCTTTGTCTTTGACCTTTTTTTTTTACTTAAAGAAAGCAAATTAACAATCAGAATAGTTAACAAGATTAAAAAAAAATATGGATAAATAAATGAATACAAAAAATAAAGAATGAATATATGAAATACAATATTTTTTACATACATAAACACAAAATAAAACGTTTCAACAAGTTGCATAAAATAAATTACAAATACAATATAAATAAGGCACTGCACAAAACAAGATATCAAACCAGTATGACTTTAACAACTATATTACAAAAAAAGGGGATCCTACAGAGTTCTCTATTTGTGCTTTTTAATATTGCATTAACTAGAATGACTTACAAATTACTGTACACCAGGGAGTACTGTAATTACCTAACGTTACATTATTATTTTCCATAACAATTTAGCCCCCTCCACAATATTAACCCGACGTTAAAACAGAACTAGCTATTTATTGATTAGCAATTGCCGAATCATGTAACATTAGCTTAATGCTAAAAAGCCAGGTTACTATCACATTCTGTAACAGACAAATCATTTCATGTAGGCTAACGCTACCTGCTACGTCTGTCTTTTTCTCGTTTCTCCTCTTCTTTTCTCTTTTTTCTTCCCTGGGCACCTGACAGTTTTGGCCGTTTTGACATCTTGTGTTGATTTTTTTATGTGGTGACGTCTAAAAAGAGTCGTGATACGGGAAGGGAGGGGGCGCACCGCGCCGGGGGAGGGGGGGCGTAATGTTGTAACAAATAATATTTCTATTAAATAGGCTTTACTTTGCATTTTAATTAACGTGGGATTATGTTATGTATTTAGAAATAATAGTTGTTTTTTTTTTTTTTTTTCCTCCAACATTTGTGGCACTGGCGTGGCGCCCCCTGATGGACGCCGCCCTTAGCATTTGCCTATACGGCCTATGCCACGGGCCGGCCCTGGGGCGACATATCGAGTCTGGCGATAACTACGGTTAGTAATCCGCACATTACTCAATAACTAATTGATATTGTGGAGAACTACTGCCGGCTTCATTTTCAGGAGCAAAGAATACAACTTGTGAGTGAAATGATGGTCATCAGGACCAACCTGCACAAGAGCAGATATGGACAAACATGTGATTGATAGCATTTGAAGGCCTACTGAAATGAATTTGTTTTATTTAAACGGGGATAGCAGATCCATTCTATGTGTCATACTTGATCATTTCGCGATATTGCCATATTTTTGCTGAAAGGATTTAGTAGAGAACATCGACGATAAAGTTCGCAACTTTTGGTCGCTGATAAAAAAAAGCCTTGCCTGTATCGGAAGTAGCGTGACGTCACAGGTTGAAAGGCTCCTCACATTTCCCCATTGTTTACACCAGCAGCGAGAGCGATTCGGACCGAGAGAGTGACGATTACCCCATTAATTTGAGCCAGGATGAAAGATTTGTGGATGAGGAACGTGAGAGTGAAGGACTAGAGTGCAGTGCAGGACGCATCTTTTTTCGCTCTGACCGTAACTTAGGTACAAGCTGGCTCATTGGATTCCACACTTTCTCCTTTTTCTATTGTGGATCACAGATTTGTATTTTAAACCACCTCGGATACTATAACCGTATAACCGTATAAGTTTTTCAACTTGTTTAAGTCGGGGTCCACGTTAATCAATTCATGGTACTGGCATGACCTAGCATAGCCTCTAATATCCCGCAGCTGCTTCTCCATTGGGAATGTGAAACATGACGGGCAAACTTGTGGAGACCCGCAAGAAATAATGACTTTTTAGAGGTTGATAACCATCAGGGGAAGTTCTGGCAGGAGTACTGAGCTTGGAGCTACGCTACAATCAATTTTGCACGTGCTAGCGATCCTGAATGAATGCTTCTGCCTTGGGGGAAAACATAACGTGTACAAGCAAGGTCCACTGTAGAACTGACGAACCTCTAATGGTTGTATAAATATATACTCCTATTTGTCTTTTCTGTCATCATGGATTTATTTGTGTTGATTTGGCATTGATTGATTGATGGATTGGAACGTCTGCTGCAAGTCATTAGTCGGATATTTCATCCAATATATTTCAAACATACTGTAGTGGAAACATCTAACCATTCATTATTAATTCATAATTCATGGTTTTAGTTTGAAATGTATAACTATATAAATTATGCAACTGTCATACAATGCTAACAAAATACAATTAAAATTATTTATTTTATTTTATTAGACTTAATGACATCAAAATATGTTTTTAAATCAGTACGTCAAAACTAAATATGCTATTTAATGTTTGCTAAAAACCTGTAGTGCAATTAAAAAGTAAAACATAACGGTGGCAAAATGGTGGTACCTGCAGTGTGTTGGTGTATAACCAACAGAATGTAATTCCTGCTGTAGGAGCACTGGCATTCAGAGGAGAGGAGCTACACTCCCGGGTTTCGATGCCAGTTTTGGGCATTAATAACACCAAATGTGGATTGTTATGGTTTGATTGTCAAAGAAGTTTGGTAATGTAATCTGTGATATTTATACCTGAGTACATGTTTTACAAATTAACGGTATTAACATCGCTATGAGATGGATTGGATAAGGTAGACAAAGAAAAGAGAAAAAAGCCCAAAAACTTCAGTAACACACAGTACAGTAGGTGGATGTATAGGTAGTGCACGTAATAATACATTATAATAATACTAACAAACATAAAGAATTCCAGTAATATAATTTTAAAAATTTATATAAATTAAGATGTTTATGGTATATCATCCTTACATTTTTTTTTGTACATAGTTTGATCATGCAAGAATCCGCTTCGAATTGGAACGTTGTGCTGCGTCACTCCTTGTGGACATGAAAAAAAGACACTTTCATCTCCCATGATTGTTTTCTCTCAGCACGTTTGTGAATTATTCAAGACATCACGTGACTGAAGAGCGTTTGCAGCAACAACAATAAATCTGTACGCACGTCTACTCATTCCCCGAGTGCTCACACACGCACGCACGCACGCACACACACACACACACACACACACACACACACACACACACACACACACACACACACACACACACACACACACACACACACACACACACACACAATCACAACTATGTCATAAAAAGAAATAAATACCAATCCCACCTTAAAGCCATAATTAACCTTTCCCCCCCAACAGCTGCAGCAGGCCTGCTTTTAAAGGCACACAACAATAATACCACAACAATAATACCACAACAATAATACCACAACAATAATACCAAGGCATGAATCAGATTATTTCATAGAGGCTTGTACTTCTTGCAAACCGACACAGAAAATACAAGTAAATAAGAATAAAATAGGGCTATAGAGAGTAATTGTTTATGGTAAATGACCTTCTTCAATGCAGCGTTTGCTTCCATTAGCACACGGGTCGGCAACCCGCGGCTCTAGAGCCGCATGCGGCTCTTTAGCGCCGCCCTAGTGGCTCTCAGGAGCTTTTTAAAAAATGTATGAAAAATGGAAAAAGATGATTCGTTTTAATATGGTTTCCGTAGGAGGACAAACATGACACAAACCTCCCTAATTGTTATAAAGCACACTGTTTATATTAAACACGCTTCACTGATTTGAGTATTTGGCGAGCGGCGTTTTGTCCTACTAATTTTGGCGGTCCTTGAACTCACCGTAGTTTGTTTACAAGTACAACTTTCTCCGACTTTCTCGGACGTGTTTTATGCCACTTCTTTTTCTGTCTCATTCTGTCCACCAAACTTTTAACGTTGTGCATGAATGCACAAAGGTGAGTTTTGTTGATGTTATTGACTTGTGTGGAGTGCTAATCAGACATATTTGGTCACTGCATGACTGCAAGCTAATCCATGCTAACATGCTATATAGGCTAGCTATATGTACATATTGCATCATTATGCCTCATTTGTAGCTATATTTGAGCTCATTTAGTTTCCCTTAATTCAATTTATATCTCATGACACACTATCTGTATGTAATATGGCTTTTAATTTTTTGCGGCTCCAGACAGATTTGTTTTTGTATTTTTGGTCCAATATGGCTCTTTCAACATTTTGGGTTGCCGACCCCTGCATTAGCAGGACAACAACAATGTCATGATTCCATAGAAAAAAAGGATGTATTTGCACAAAATATTTGTTTAGTGTGCATCTATCTTTGGAATTGTGTTAGAGAGAGTAAGGTGCAGGATGATGCATATTTGTTCTCCCCTCTAAACGTGAATCTGGGCATCCTTCTGTTCCCATAGGGCAGGGGTGTCCAAAGTGCGGCCCCGGGGGCCATTTGTCAATCAATCAATCAATCAATCAATCAATCAATCAATCAATCAATCAATGTTTACTTATAGCCCTAAATCACGAGTGTCTCAAAGGGCTGCACAAGCCACAACCACATCCACAACTTAGATCCCACATCAGGGCAAGGAAAAACTCAACCCAATGGGACAATGAGAAACCTTAGAGGGGACCGCAGATGTGGGGATCCCCCCCCCCCGGGCAACCAATGCAATGGACGTCGAGTGGATCTAGAATAATATTGTGAGAGTCCAGTCCATAGTGGATCTAACATAATAGTGAGAGTCCAGTCCGTAGTGGATCTAACATAATAGTGAGAGTCCAGTCCATAGTGGATCTAACATAATAGTGTGAGAGTCCAGTCCATAGTGGATCTAACATAATATAGTGAGAGTCCAGTCCATAGTGGATCTAACATAATAGTGAGAGTCCAGTCCATAGTGGATCTAACATAATAGTGAGAGTCCAGTCCATAGTGGATCTAACATAATAGTGAGAGAGTCCAGTCCATAGTGGATCTAACATAATAGTGTGAGAGTACAGTCCATAGTGGATCTAACATAATTGTGTGAGAGTCCAGTCCATAGTGGATCTAACATAATAGTGAGAGTCCAGTCCATAGTGGATCTAACATAATAGTGTGAGAGTCTAGTCCATAGTGGATCTAACATAATAGTGAGAGTACAGTCCATAGTGGATCTTACATAATAGTGTGATAGTCTAGTCCATAGTGGAGCTAACATAATAGTGTGAGAGTCCAGTCCATAGTGGATCTAACATAATATAGTGAGAGTCCAGTCCATAGTGGATCTAACATAATAGTGAGAGTCCAGTCCATAGTGGATCTAACATAATAGTGAGAGTCCAGTCCATAGTGGATCTAACATAATAGTGAGAGAGTCCAGTCCATAGTGGATCTAACATAATAGTGTGAGAGTCCAGTCCATAGTGGATCTAACATAATAGTGAGAGTCCAGTCCATAGTGGATCTAACATAATAGTGTGAGAGTCTAGTCCATAGTGGATCTAACATAATAGTGAGAGTGCAGTCCATAGTGGATCTAACATAATAGTGTGAGAGTCTAGTCTTTAGTGGATCTAACATAATAGTGAGAGTCCAGTTAATAGTGCATCTAACATAATAGTGAGAGTCCAGTCCATAGTGGATCTAACGTAATAGTGAGAGTCCAGTCCATAGTGGATCTAACAAAAATAGTGAGAGTCCAGTCCATAGTGGATCTAACATAATAGTGAGAGTCCAGTCCATAGTGGATCTAACATAATATTGTGAGAGTCCAGTCCATAGTGGATCTAACATAATAGTGTGGGAGTCCAGTCCATAGTGGATCTAACATAATAGTGTGGGAGTCCAGTCCATAGTGGATCTAACATAATAGTGTGAGAGTCCAGTCCGTAGTGGAGCTAACATAATAGTGTGAGAGTCCAGTCCATAGTGGATCTAACATAATAGTGTGAGAGTCCAGTCCATAGTGGATCTAACATAATAGTGAGAGTCCAGTCCATAGTGGATCTAACATAATAGTGAGAGTCCAGTCCATAGTGGATCTAACATAATAGTGAGATTCCAGTCCATAGTGGATCTAACATAATAGTGAGAGTCCAGTCCATAGTGGATCTAACATAATAGTGAGAGTCCAGTCCATAGTGGATCTAACATAATAGTGAGAGTCCAGTCCAAAGTGAATCTAACATAATAGTGAGAGTCCAGTCCATAGTGGATCTAACATAATAGTGAGAGTCCAGTCCATAGTGGAGCTAACATAATAGTGTGAGAGTCCAGTCCATAGTGGATCTAACATAATAGTGTGGGAGTCCAGTCCATAGTGGATCTAACATAATAGTGTGAGAGTCCAGTCCATAGTGGATCTAACATAATAGTGAGAGTCCAGTCCAAAGTGAATCTAACATAAAAGTGAGAGTCCAGTCCATAGTGGATCTAACATAATAGTGAGAGTCCAGTCCATAGTGGATCTAACATAATAGTGTGGGAGTCCAGTCCAAAGTGAATCTAACATAATAGTGAGAGTCCAGTCCATAGTGGATCTAACATAATAGTGAGAGTCCAGTCCATAGTGGATCTAACATAATAGTGAGAGTCCAGTCCATAGTGGATCTAACATGGTAGTGAGAGTCTAGTCCATAGTGGATCTAACATAATAGTGAGAGTCCAGTCCATAGTGGATCTAACATAATAGTGTGAGAGTCCAGTCCATAGTGGATCTAACATAATAGTGTGGGAGTCCAGTCCATAGTGGATCTAACATAATAGTGTGAGAGTCCAGTCCATAGTGGATCTAACATAATAGTGAGAGTCCAGTTAATAGTGCATCTAACATAATAGTGAGAGTCCAGTCCATAGTGGATCTAACATAATAGTGAGAGTCCAGTCCATAGTGGATCTAACATAATAGTGAGAGTCCAGTCCATAGTGGATTTAACATAATAGTGAGAGTCCAGTCCATAGTGGATCTAACATAATAGTGAGAGTCCAGTCCATAGTGGATCTAACATAATAGTGTGAGAATCCAGTCCATAGTGGATCTAACATAATAGTGTGAGAGTCCAGTCCGTAGTGGATGTAACATAATAGTGTGGGAGTCCAGTTAATAGTGCATCTAACATAATAGTGAGAGTCCAGTCCATAGTGGATCTAACATAATAGTGAGAGTCCAGTCCATAGTGGATCTAACATAATAGTGAGAGTCCAGTCCATAGTGGATTTAACATAATAGTGAGAGTCCAGTCCATAGTGGATCTAACATAATAGTGAGAGTCCAGTCCATAGTGGATCTAACATAATAGTGTGAGAGTCCAGTCCATAGTGGATCTAACATAATAGTGAGAGTCCAGTCCAAAGTGAATCTAACATAATAGTGAGAGTCCAGTCCATAGTGGATCTAACATAATAGTGAGAGTCCAGTCCATAGTGGATCTAACATAATAGTGTGGGAGTCCAGTCCAAAGTGAATCTAACATAATAGTGAGAGTCCAGTCCATAGTGGATCTAACATAATAGTGAGAGTCCAGCCCATAGTGGATCTAACATAATAGTGAGAGTCCAGTCCATAGTGGATCTAACATGATAGTGAGAGTCCAGTCCATAGTGGATCTAACATAATAGTGAGAGTCCAGTCCATAGTGGAGCTAACATAATAGTGAGAGTCCAGTCCATAGTGGATCTAACATAATAGTGTGAGAGTCCAGTCCATAGTGGATCTAACATAATAGTGTGGGAGTCCAGTCCATAGTGGATCTAACATAATAGTGTGAGAGTCCAGTCCATAGTGGATCTAACATAATAGTGAGAGTCCAGTTAATAGTGCATCTAACATAATAGTGAGAGTCCAGTCCATAGTGGATCTAACATAATAGTGAGAGTCCAGTCCATAGTGGATCTAACATAATAGTGAGAGTCCAGTCCATAGTGGATTTAACATAATAGTGAGAGTCCAGTCCATAGTGGATCTAACATAATAGTGAGAGTCCAGTCCATAGTGGATCTAACATAATAGTGTGAGAGTCCAGTCCATAGTGGATCTAACATAATAGTGTGGGAGTCCAGTCCATAGTGGATCTAACATAATAGTGAGAGTCCAGTCCATAGTGGATCTAATATAATAGTGAGAGTCCAGTCCATAGTGGATCAAACATAATAGTGAGAGTCCAGTCCATAGTGGATCAAACATAATAGTGAGAGTCCAGTCCATAGTGGATCTAACATAATAGTGTGAGAGTCCAGTCCATAGTGGATCTAACATAATAGTGTGAGAGTCCAGTCCATAGTGGATCAAACATAATAGTGAGAGTCCAGTCCATAGTGGATTTAACATAATAGTGAGAGTCCAGTCCATAGTGGATCTAACATAATAGTGAGAGTCCAGTCCATAGTGGATCTAACATAATAGTGTGAGAGTCCAGTCCATAGTGGATCTAACATAATAGTGTGGGAGTCCAGTCCATAGTGGATCTAACATAATAGTGAGAGTCCAGTCCACAGTGGATCAAACATAATAGTGAGAGTCCAGTCCATAGTGGATCAAACATAATAGTGAGAGTCCAGTCCATAGTGGATCTAACATAATAGTGTGAGAGTCCAGTCCATAGTGGATCTAACATAATAGTGAGAGTCCAGTCCATAGTGGATCTAACATAATAGTGAGAGTCCAGTCCATAGTGGATCTAACATAATAGTGTGAGAGTCCAGTCCATAGTGTATCTAACATAATAGTGAGAGTCCAGTCCATAGTGGATCTAACATAATAGTGTGAGAGTCCAGTCCATAGTGTATCTAACATAATAGTGAGAGTCCAGTCCATAGTGGATCAAACATAATAGTGAGAGTCCAGTCCATAGTGGATCTAACATAATAGTGTGAGAGTCCAGTCCATAGTGGATCTAACATAATAGTGAGAGTCCAGTCCATAGTGGATCTAACATAATAGTGAGAGTCCAGTCCATAGTGGATCTAACATAATAGTGTGAGAGTCCAGTCCATAGTGTATCTAACATAATAGTGAGAGTCCAGTCCATAGTGGATCTAACATAATAGTGTGAGAGTCCAGTCCATAGTGTATCTAACATAATAGTGAGAGTCCAGTCCATAGTGGGACCAGCAGGAGACAGGTCAGCAGCACAGAGACGTCCCCAACCAATTTGTGGCCTGCAGCTCAATTGTTATTGGCCCGCGACACATTCTATAGACTAACTAAGCAGGTCCCAAATTAGAAAAAAAAAACGATTAAAACTTGAACAGGACCAAATCCCTTGCTGTAGTCCAGCATTCTGTTTTTGTTTACTTTGTAGCCAGTTCAGTTTTAGTTTTGTTCTGCATAGCCTTCCCTAAGCTTCAATGCCTTTTCTTAGGGGCACTCACCTTTTGTTTATTTTTGGTTTAAGCATTAGATACCTTTTTACCTGCACACTGCCTCCCGCTGTTTCCCACATCTACAAAGCAATTAGCTACCTGCTGCCACCTACTGTATGGAAGAGTATTACACGGTTACTCTAACCCTAACCCCAAACCTAACCCTAGCGTTAGGGTTAGATACCTTTTTACCTGCACACTGCCTCCCACTGTTTCCGACATCTACAAAGCAATTAGCTACCTGCTGCCACCTACTGATATGGAAGTGTATTACACGGTTACTCAAACTATAACCCTAACCCCAAACCTAACCCTAGGGTTAGGGTTAGGGTTAGATACCTTTTTACCTGCACCCTGCCTCCCACTGTTTCCGACATCTACAAAGCAATTAGCTACCTGTTGCCACCTACTGATACAGAAGAATATTACATGGTTACCCTAACCCAAACCCTAACCCTAGGGTTAGATACCATTTTTACCTGCACACTGCCTCCCACTGTTACTGACATCTACAAAGCATATAGCTACCTGCTGCCACCTACTGATATGGAAGTGTATAACACGGTTACTCTAACCCTAACCCTAACCCAAACCCGAAACCTAACCCTAGGGTTAGGGTTAGATACCTTTTTACCTGCACCCTGCCTCCCACTGTTTCCGACATCTACAAAGCAATTAGCTACCTGCTTCCACCTACTGATATGGAAGAGTATTACACGGTTACACGGTTACACTAACCCTAATCCTAACCCTAGGGTTAGACACCTTTTTACCTGCACACTGCCTCCCACTGTTCCCGACATCTACAAAGCAATTAGCTACCTACTGCCACCTACTGATATAAAAGAGTATTACACGGTTACACTAACCCTAACCCTAACCCTAACCCTAGGGTTAGATACCTTTTTACCTGCACCCTGCCTCCCACTGTTTCCGAAATCTACAAATCAATTAGCTACCTGCAGCCACCTACTGATATGGAAGAGTATTACACGGTTACACTAACCCTAACCCTAACCCTAACCCCAGGGTTAGATTCCTTTTTACCAGCACCGACTTCTACAAAGCAATTAGCTACCTGCTGCCACCTACTGATATGGAAGAGTATTACACGGTTACACTAGCCCTAACCCTAACCCTAGGGTTAGATTCCTTTTTACCAGCACCGACTTTTACAAAGCAATTAGCTACCTGCTGCCACCTACTGATATGGAAGAGTATTACATGGTTACTCTAACCCTAACCCTAACCCTATTGTTAGGGTTAGGGTTAGATACCTTTTTACCTGCACACTGCCTCCCACTATTCCCAACATCTACAAAACAATTAGCTACCTGCTGCCACCTACTGATATAAAAGAGTATTACACGGTTACACTAACCGTAACCCTAACCCTAACCCTAGGGTTAGATACCTTTTTACCTGCAACCTGCCTCCCACTGTTTCCGACATCTACAAATCAATTAGCTACCTGCTGCCACCTACTGATATGGAAGAGTATTACACGGTTACACTAAGCCTAACCCTAACCCTAACCCTAGGGTTAGATTCCTTTTTACCAGCACCGACTTCTACAAAGCAATTAGCTACCTGCTGCCACCTACTGATATGGAAGACTATTACACGGTTACTCTAACCCTAACCCTAACCCTAACCCCAAACCTAACCCTAGGGTTCGGGTTAGGGTTGGATATCTTTTTACCTGCACCCTGCCTCCCACTGTTTCCGACATCTACAAAGCAATTAGCTACCTGCTGCCACCTACTGATATGGAAGTGTATTACACGGTTACACTAACCCTAACCCTAACCCTAGGGTTAGATACCTTTTTACCTGCACCCTGCCTCCCGCTGTTTCCGACATCTACAAAGCAATTAGCTACCTGCTGCCACCTACTGATATAAAAGAGTATTACACGGTTACACTAACCCTAACCCTAACCCTAGGGTTAGATACCTTTTTACCTCCACCCTGCCTCCCACTCTTTCCGAAATCTACAAATCAATTAGCTACCTGCAGCCACCTATTGATATGGAAGAGTATTACACGGTTACACTAACCCTAACCCTAAACCTAACCCCAGGGTTAGATTCCTTTTTACCAGCACCGACTTCTACAAAGCAATTAGCTACCTGCTGCCACCTACTGATATGGAAGAGTATTACACGGTTACACTAGCCCTAACCCTAACCCTAGGGTTAGATTCCTTTTTACCAGCACCGACTTTTACAAAGCAATTAGCTACCTGCTGCCACCTACTGATATGGAAGAGTATTACACGGTTACTCTAACCCTAACCCTAACCCTATTGTTAGGGTTAGGGTTAGATACCTTTTTACCTGCACACTGCCTCCCACTATTCCCAACATCTACAAAACAATTAGCTACCTGCTGCCACCTACTGATATAAAAGAGTATTACACGGTTACACTAACCGTAACCCTAACCCTAACCCTAGGGTTAGATACCTTTTTACCTGCAACCTGCCTCCCACTGTTTCCGACATCTACAAATCAATTAGCTACCTGCTGCCACCTACTGATATGGAAGAGTATTACACGGTTACACTAAGCCTAACCCTAACCCTAACCCTAGGGTTAGATTCCTTTTTACCAGCACCGACTTATACAAAGCAATTAGTTACCTGCTGCCACCTACTGATATGGAAGACTATTACACGGTTACTCTAACCCTAACCCTAACCCTAACCCCAAACCTAACCCTAGGGTTCGGGTTAGGGTTGGATATCTTTTTACCTGCACCCTGCCTCCCACTGTTTCCGACATCTACAAAGCAATTAGCTACCTGCTGCCACCTACTGACATGGAAGTGTATTACACGGTTAAACTAACCCTAACCCTAACCCTAGGGTTAGATACCTTTTTACCTGCACCCTGCCTCCCGCTGTTTCCGACATCTACAAAGCAATTAGCTACCTGCTGCCACCTACTGATATGGAAGAGTATTACACGGTTACACTAACCCTAACCCTAACCCTAGGGTTAGATACCTTTTTACCTGCACTCTGTCTCCCGCTGTTTCCGACATCTACAAAACAATTAGCTACCTGCTGCCACCTACTGATATGGAAGAGTATTACACGGTTACTCTGTTGAGCTCTAGACAGCACCAACACATTTAACAACAACACATCATTTGCAGACTAGAATTAGTAGTTTGCCAAAAATATCAGGTGGATTTAGATCATCTCCAAAGGCACACCGGATTGTATCTCACGCCGCGGCACAGTGGTTGAAAAACACTGATCTATAACACAAAGCTAAGATGGAGAAGTGTTTTTCAAATGTTAGCTTGTGTTCAGCTACATTGTTTTGGTTTGAGTATTTTTCATATACAAAATGTATAAAAGTGGCCCTCGTAACCGTCCATCTTTCCCTATGTGGCCCTCGCTGGAAAATGTTTGGACATAGGGGGTTTGCACACCGGCCCCTAACACCCCCTTCCTCCCCCATCCTCCCCCAGCATGCATGAGCACTAACTGAAGAGGGGTGATTACCAACACAACCTGCTGCACGGGTGGCTTCAACCCCCCACATTAAGAGGCTTTTTCTGGGTGTAAAAGTAAGAGACCGGCCTGGATGGCGGCTCTAAAAAGCTGAGAGTGACAGTTTAAAATAACTCTTTATTTAGGGGGTAAATACATTTGTGTTTGTTGGGTCCATTCTAGTTATCACCGCATGTGACAGCAGACCGGCAGGTGGTTAAGTGAAGGACTGGGGAAGACGGGTGGGGGGAAAGTAATTATCAAGCCGAGCAGGCGTGAATCCCAGGGGTCACACCGACCCAGTGTGAGGGTGTTTATCTCTGGGTGTATGTGGCGCATCTGCCATTTATGCAGAAACATACATGACAACACTCTAGAAAGGGTGAATCAAATAAAAAAAAGGCATAAAAAATAAATGTCTTTAATTTATATAGAATAATAGAAAACAATTGTCTTCTACTGCTGAGCAGCTGCCCGTGAAAGGGTGAACAACTTTGTCAAACAGAATATTAGACAGTTGGTGGCGCTGTTGTTGAACCCCAAAGTTTGATTGACAAGTCCTCACACAACCCCAACCCACAGCTTGCCCTGGTGATGTGGCATAAAGCAGGTTGACTTTAAGGACCACCGTGATGAACAATGTTAAAATACAGTAGCGTAAGTGCACATCAAAAACAAGAAAGAGGATTTATTTAACAAATATGTTTAATATTTTTTGGCCACTGTTACATTGCACACAGTTTGAACAGTAACACCGTGATTCTTTGGCGTACCTCTAGATTGGGCACTCCATCTAGTGGTACCGCTCCCATTTTTTACCATAAAATCTATTGACATTTTTACTGTGTACAATTTGATGCTCCGCCGCTCCCAGTCTGTGGAACGCTCTCCCTGACCACCTGAGGGTACCACAGACTGTGGATACTTTTAAAAAAGCCTTAAAAACCCTTCTTTTTAAAAAAGCCTTTTTTTTAGATATATGCATTCTAGTTCTAGCTATTAGGCTGTTCTAGTTTTTTATTTTTTTTAAATGTTTTATTATCTTTTTATTGTTTTAATACACTGTAGCACTTTGAGGTTGTTTACTCAATGTATAGTGCTTTTTACAAATAAAATCTATTATTATTATTATTATTATGATTTTTCTGTCAAAACGGAGGAAGATAAAGTTTGAACAGTAACACCGTGATTCTTTGGCGTACCTGTAGATTGAGCGCTCCATCTAGTGGTACCGCTCCCAGTCTGTGGAACGCTCTCCTTGACCACCTGAGGGCACCACCGACTGTGGATACTTTTAAAAAAGCCTTTCTTTTTTTTTTTTAGATATATGCATTCTAGTTCTAGCTATTTGGCTGTTCTAGTTTTTTATTTTTTTAAAATGTTTTATTATCTTTTTATTGTTTTAATACACTGTAGCACTTTGAGGTTGTTTACTCAATGTATAGTGCTTTTTACAAATAAAATCTATTATTATTATTATTATTATTATGATTTTTCTGTCAAAACGGAGGAAGATAAAGTTTGAACAGTAACACCGTGATTCTTTGGCGTACCACTAGATGGAGCACTCCGTCTAGTGGTACCGCTCCCAGTCTGTGGAACGCTCTCCCTGACCACCTGAGGGCACCACAGACTGTGGATACTTTTAAAAAAGGCTTAAAAACCCTTCTTTTTAAAAAAGCCTTTTTTTTTTAGATATATGCATTCTAGTTCTAGCTATTAGGCTGTTCTATTTTTTATTTTTTTAAAATGTTTTATTATCTTTTTATTTTATTAATACACTGTAGCACTTTGAGGTTGTTTACTCAATGTATAGTGCTTTTTACAAATAAAATCTATTATTATTATTATTATTATGATTTTTCTGTCAAAACGGAGGAAGATAAAGTTTGAACAGTAACACCGTGATTCTTTGGCGTACCACTAGATGGAGCACTCCATCTAGTGGTACCGCTCCCAGTCTGTGGAACGCTCTCCCTGACCACCTGAGGGCACCACAGACTGTGGATGCTTTTAAAAAAGGCTTAAAAACCCTTCTTTTTAAAAAAGCCTTTTGTTTTTAGATATATGCATACTAGTTCTAGCTATTAGGCTGTTCTAGTTTCTATTTTTTTTAAATGTTTTATTATCTTTTTATTGTTTTAATACACTGTAGCACTTTGAGGTTGTTTACTCAATGTATAGTGCTTTTTACAAATAAAATCTATTATTATTATTATTATTATGATTTTTCTGTCAAAACGGAGGAAGATAAAGTTTGAACAGTAACACCGTGATTCTTTGGCGTACCTGTAGATTGAGCGCTCCATCTAGTGGTACCGCTCCCAGTCTGTGGAACGCTCTCCCTGACCACCTGAGGGCACCACCGACTGTGGATACTTTTAAAAAAGCCTTTTTTTTTTTTTTAGATATATGCATTCTAGTTCTAGCTATTTGGCTGTTCTAGTTTTTTTTTTTTTTTTAATGTTTTATTATCTTTTTGTTGTTTTAATACACTGTAGCACTTTGAGGTTGTTTACTCAATGTATAGTGCTTTTTACAAATAAAATCTATTATTATTATTATTATTATGATTTTTCTGTCAAAACGGAGGAAGATAAAGTTTGAACAGTAACACCGTGATTCTTTGGCGTACCACTAGATGGAGCGCTCCATCTAGTGGTACCGCTCCCAGTCTGTGGAACGCTCTCCCTGACCACCCGAGGGCACCACAGACTGTGGATGCTTTTAAAAAAGGCTTAAAAACCCTTCTTTTTTTTTAAAAAAACTTTTTTTTTTAGATATATGCCTACTAGTTGTAGCTATTAGGCTGTTCTAGTTTTTATTTTTATTTATTTTTTTATTATGTTTTTATTTTTATTTTTTTAATACACTGTAGCACTTTGAGGTTGTTTACTCAATGTATAGTGCTTTTTACAAATAAAATCTGTCAAAACGGAGGAAGATAAAGTTTGGACAGTAACACCGTGATTCTTTGGCGTACCACTAGATGGAGTGCTCCATCTAGTGGTACGCCAAAGAATCACGGTGTTACTGTTCAAACTGTGTGCAATGTTACAGTGGCCAAAAATGTGAGAATCCATGGCCTAAAAATAAAATCTCCCTTTTTTTGTTTTTTTTAACGAACATTTCCGAATTACGTTTTTTTTACCTGTATTTTTTCCAACTGTTTGAAGAAACTAACAAAACAACCAAAAATGACAGAAATCATTTTTAACACACTTTTCCTTTTTTTTTTAATTTAAAAACTAGTGGTTTGAGAGGAGACACAATTTACAGCATTATAATTTTTTAATTATTTTATTATATTCATTTGCAATGTTTCATCACGCTATTATGCCAACATTTGACTGTACCGTGTATTTTAACCACGTGAAGCACTTTGTGACCGCTCTCTGGGAGAAGTGCTATATAAATAAAATGGACTTACTATTAGCAACATTCTCATGTTTATACAGTTGTTATAAATTGCACTTTGTATAAGCAAGTGTCAAAAAACTAAAAGAGCTTCCTCTGGGAGACATAACTTCCATAAACAAAAATGAATTACATTGGCCATTGCATGCAAATAAATAAAGACGGGGTAAAAAGTATCCTTTAGCAAGAGGAGAAAAACATCTATTTTTTATAATCGTCTGCAAGAAAACACTGAAATGTATCGATAAAACAGATGTAGAACATCTGTGTTGGATGTATGCTTTGTAGACACATGAGCATACATCCAACACACATGTAGAACATGTGTGTTGGATGTATGCTCATGTGTCTACAAAGCATACATCCAACACACATGTAGAACATCTGTGTTGGATGTCTGCTCATGTGTCTACAAAGCATACATCCAACACAGATGTTCTACATGTGTGTTGGATGTATGCTCACGTGTCTACAAAGCCTATTGCTCTAATGCAGGCGTGTCAAACAGTGCTGGCTGCCCCCAGAGGAGCATTAGTAACAGTCAATAATCAGAGTATTCATGTATTTGCCTCATGATATTGCTACATAATTGCCAATGCATTTGATTGTTGTTGTATTTTTACATACACTAAACTGATATTTTGAATATGCAATTGAAAAAATGGCAGCTCAGTTGCCAAAATTTGATCCCTGTTGTTTTTAAAGCATACCGTATTTCCTTGAATAGCCGCCGGGGCGCTAATTAATTTAAAACCTCTTCTCACTCCTGCGTTTACCAAAAGCATGCGGGATTGGCAAGCATGCGCTAATTATTTTAAAACCTCTTCTCACTCCGGCGCTTACCTTATCATAAAAATCACATTTAATTAAAAAAAACGTTATTATGGTCTTACCTTTAGGTATAAATGAGTCCATGCGCAGCTCCTATAGACGTCTTCCTTATCTTTCTTCAGTTTTAAAAGTCTCTCTGTCTCGATGGAGATCTTCCTTTAAGTATTACCTCCTGCTTCGATTGAAAGTCCAGTTTAGAAAACTGTTTTATTTTAGATATGTAATCCTCCATGGTAAAAGTGCAAGCAAACAATGGCTGCTTACTCTTGCTGCTTGTTGTCTTCTTCTGCTGCACCGGTCTTCTGCAGTACCAGCAGTAGCAAGAAGGATCACTAGCGCCCTCTACCACCAGGAGGCGGAAGTCATTTAATGACTCATATTTGACCCGGCGGAAGTGCCAAGCATGCGCTAATTATTTTGCGAAACGAGTTTGACCCGGCTGTAATTCTAGGCAGGCGAATACTATATTCCCGGCGACAATTCAAGGAAATACGGTATTACTGGAAATGTTAAAAAAAACGGTACCACTGTTTTTATGCTTAAAGTCTGGCAAAAATGTTTTGCTTCATTTTTTTTACTGCAAATCTGCGGTTTTTTGTTTTCTTACTGTAAAATTCTGGCCACTGAGATAGGATTTTTTTATTATTATTTTTTTTTTACCATAAAATCTATTGACATTTTTACTGTGTACAATTTGATGCTCCGCCGCTCCCAGTCTGTGGAATGCTCTCCCTGACCACCTGAGGGCACCACAGACTGTGGATGCTTTTAAAAAAGGTTTAAAAACCCTTCTTTTTTTTAAAAAAAACCCTTTTTTTTATAGATATATGCATACTAGTTCTAGCTATTTGGCTGTTCTAGTTTTTTGTTTATTTTTATTTTTTTATTATCTTTTAAATTGTTATTATTATTTTTTTAAATACATTGTATCACTTTGAGGTTGTTTACTCAATGTAAAGTGCTTTTTACAAATACAATCTATTATTATTATTATTATCATTATGGATGACTTGCTTTGAAATCATAAGTCTAACAGATATTGTTGATAATAGAAGTAAATTATTGGTATTGTTCATTATCAATAGTGCTATATCTATTGGTATTTGTATTGCTCCATTTGTAGTGTAATAATGTTCATTGTCATTTCTGTATTATTATTTATTGCGCTAACTGCTTCTTTGCCATCACTTTTACCATCATATTTGTACATATCCTATTTGCTGATGTTGCTCTATTGTTGTTGTTATTGTTGTTGTTTTTGTCTCTCTGTCTTATCCCCCTCTTGTCCCCACAATTTCCCCCTCCGTCTTACTTTTTTTTCTCTTTCTATCCCCTCCTGCTCCGGCCCGGCTGCACCAAATGATAATATAAATACATTTAATAAAATCAAATACAAATAAGGCAACAAGAGAAGTATCCTACACTTCTCTTTTGTAAAATAAATGTGAACAGCCGATATGGGCATCTACATCTACTATATGATTTGTCTGAGAAGCTGGAGAGGACAAAATAATAATACAATTAAAATAAAATAAAATAAAAAAAAATTAAAAAAAATAAAAATAAATAAATAAATAAATAAATAAATAAATAAATAAATAAAATAAAATAAAATAAATAAATACAATAAAAATAAATCCAACAGATACTTAGGCATTTCATTTTATTTGAACAAAAAATACACGTTTTTCATTATTAGATAATATTAAAGTTCAAAATATATACAAGTGCATGCAATACATGTATTTTTTCAGTCAAAACGGAGGAAGATGAAGTACTTTATTGACATATTTCCAGGCTTTTGCGAGCCTTCTAAAAGGATGTGGCGGACCAGATCTGGCCCTCGGGCCTCGAGTTTGACACCTGTGCTCTAACGGCTCGACACTGACTCGTGCTCTTAATGTGAAAGTGCTTTACAGTGTATTTCACACAAACACATCAAAGGAGCACACAAATTGGGCTTACTGTCCACGGCCCATTGAGTCTCAACTGCTCCGACATCGTCCTCCCTTCCCCCGTCACTTCTCCCCAGTAATGACATCATTACAAAGTGTGAACATCACATCCACTGGAAGACAACAGGAAGACCGATCTTCTGTGGATGCCCTTGGACTGCATGAGCAGGTGTACCTAATGGAGCGTCCAGCCTGTGCACTGTATAAAGACCACGTCTCTCACCTTCAAATGACCTTTAGGCTTAGCCTCACACACTCCAATTCTTTTTATTTCCCTCTCTTTTACACAAATGCCTCTCTCTTTCTTTCTATTGGTCCTTATCTCCCCCTCCAGTATCTCCGCCCCCAGTCCTTCATGATGCACGCTCACAATCCAGCCTGGCGCCAACGCCAGCGCATGGAGGAAGCATGTCCACGTTTCATATTGCGGGAGAATATCAAGTGTGCAACAAAAAAGGTGTGCAGGACAAACAAATGCAGCGTGGTTAGCAGTTCCTCCCTGCCAAGTGAACTAGACACAAGGGTGCCCCCAAAGAGATGGATCAATGATCACAACAAGGCTGTGGTTAAATATCCCATCAAGTCAATTAACCCAACCATAAATGAATTAATTCCCATGGACGGTGTCCAACTTTGAATAATCAAAAAATGTTCAATATTTCCCAACTTCCCGAGCTTAACTTCCCGTGGTAAATTTCCGGAAAGTTTCCGGAAATTTACCGGAAACTTTCCACCCCTTTGCAACCCCAGTCCTGACGTTGAGCAACTCAAACCTAACGTTGAAACAACATGCTTTTTGACGACGTTTAATCAATGTTGTGTTCTGACGTTGATTTGGCCATTGAATCTTGGTCATTTCCCAACTAATATTCTTTGAATTTGTGCAAGGAGGCGCGGTCGCTAGCATGCACACAGTGCAAGCAGTTAGCCCGTGACGAACACAGTAGCGAACATGGAGGACAAAATGATGGCAAAACCAAATACCAGCGCAGGAGTGTGGGAGTATTTCAGTTTTGAACCTCGAGAACAAGAGGAGACAATCATCACTGAGGAGCCAGTTTGGCGCATTTGCGTGAGACCGGTGCCAACAAAAAAATGAAACACGACAAACTTGCATGGCCACTTAAAAGCAAGCACTCAGTATTTGGTGACCAAGGTCAGCGCCAAATGGTGTGCACTGGCATGTAATACCGTTATGAAACTGGCATTTGGAAAAATGCTGCAAACGTTTGACAGACATGAATTAGTCTGGTTGTCATGTTAGGTGGTCCTGCTCCAGACTATGTCCTGTTAGTACATCTGCCTATAGTCTAATGTTTATATTGTTACTCGCCACCTTTGATTGTCAGTCAAGTCATGTACATGTTTAATATTGAAGTCACTACCTTATTTAGACATTTTATTTACTGTTTTGGTTGTCCCCCAACCCCTTTTTAACAGAGACACAACCTATTTAATTTATTTTGCCAACAGACGGACTATATTTTATTTGTATTACGTCTTGGTTTTATTTATCTTGGAGATTTAAAAGTTTACATTCCAATTACAATATGGAAATATACGAGAAATAGAAGTTTATTGCATTTGAAACTTGCATTATTACTATGTAGTATCATTACATCAGTGGTTGATTTGGTCTCAAAGTACTATAAACAATAATGTTTATCTGCAATAATGTTTAGGTCGATATATCGTCGAGAAAAATGTGTTATTGGCCCGGGCCGAGCTGTGGTTTCCTCCTCAGAGAGATCATTGCACTAGAAGCTCATCTTAGGGTTCTTCCAGGTCCTTTGTTTGCTTTCTCTGGTCCGAGCCGTGTGTGCATACCACTTGTTGATGACGTATAGCCCACCTTCTGGAATGCCTTCGCCTTGGATTTTGAAACAATAAAAGTATTAAAATAAGGGCTGTCAAGCGATAAAAATATTTATCGCAATTAATCGCATTTTGTTCACAGTTAACTCAAAATTAATCGCAATATTCGCAGATAGATATTATTTTCCACCTTAGATAGATCATTTTCTGAATGGAAAGTTTATTTGCTTTAGAGACATGTTTTTAAACATTATGGTGTTTTTAAACAGCTCAACACAAAAAGGACAAACACGCTTTTCATGACAGTTAAAAACAATTTTGCAAGCAGTGTGTTGGTTTCGAGCCATATTTTGTATTTTGTAAGAATACAGAATGTGTATTCCTGATTTAGGGGCACTTGCATTCAGAGGAGGAGCTACACCACGTTTAGGTATCAGTTTCACGCATTAATAACAAAATGTGGATTGTTACGATCTTGCTTTGATCGCCAAAGAAATGCATATTTGAATAAATGCTTTTGATATTCTGTACATTACATGTTGTACAAGTTAATGGTCTTTATATTGCTGCATGACAATGCTTTTACCTTCTCTATTAATTATTTAAAATGTAATTGTCATAAAAATGTTACGTAAATTATCAAAAAACTTTCCGTTCTGAGTTCCCAATGAACAGACAAGAGGCTGTCTTTGTTGCACCAAGCAAAGGCTTGGAAAATTCCATTGTGTACGATGGGAGGAGACGGGAGGGGGGTTATCTATTGTCATCCAAGACCTGCCCAAGCTAGATCCAGGACCAGCCCAAGCCCGAGGCATCTTTTTCTTTTGTTTTCAATGTGACAAAAAACAAGAGCTGTTTACATACCCCCCATTCCTTTGGAAGCAGATGTTGTTGTGTAAACAGGGAGTGTCCAATTAAAGGAGGAGACGTAAACCTTTTTTCGTCAGAGCGTGCTGAGATACTGTACAAGGGTACAGTGTACAGGCGACTCTCCTCAATATTGAATCCAAATTGAATTCTGTCTGTTTGATTCTTTGCTTCTTGTCTTGTTTAATAGATGTCATCAGTGTTTGAACCTGACAGTAATATTCACGTGCTGTGTAATAAGGACAATACTTACAGTATTAACGCTTTCTGGGGTGCAACACAAAAAACACACACCATAAATTATGCACTACTGCCATCTATCGTTTTGAACTTGTAACTGTAATTGCAACGTAATGTCATACCTACACTCAGAAATGTGATGATGAAACAAGATACTGTACGACAACTGTTATTTCATTGTAAATGTTGCCATTAAAATGTAATTTTAGCATGGGAAACTATAACAACATGCACAAAAGCACCGACAATTGGTACCGTTGATTCCCAGGTCCCGGGAATTGATAGTGTATCGGTTCAAATGTGAACGGTACCAATCACTAAGTATAATCAGGCCCGGCCCTAACCAATCTGGCGCCTTAGGCAAGATTTTAGGTGGTGCCCCCCCACATCGGCAGTGAAGTGTATATACTCACAAGAAACCGAATAGCTTTGTCTTTGACCTTTTTTTTTACTTAAAGAAAGCAAATTAACAATCAGAATAGTTAACAAGATTAAAAAAAATATGGATAAATAAATGATTACAAAAAATAGAAAATGAATATATGAAATACAATATTTTTTACATACATAAACACAAAATAAAACGTTTCAACAAGTTGCATAAAATAAATTAAAAATACAATATAAATAAGGCACTGCACAAAACAAGATATCAAACCAGTATGACTTTAACAACTATATTACAAAAAAAGGGGATCCTACAGAGTTCTCTATTTGTGCTTTTTAATATTGCATTAACTAGAATGACTTACAAATTACTGTACACCAGGGAGTACTGTAATTACCTAACGTTACATTATTATTTTCCATAACAATTTAGCCCCCTCCACAATATTAATCCGACGTTAAACCAGAACTAGCTATTTATTGATTAGCAATTGCCGAATCATGTAACATTAGCTTAATGCTAAAAAGCCAGGTTACTATCACATTCTGTAACAGACAAATCATTTCATGTAGGCTAACGTTACCTACCTGCTACGTCTGTCTTTTTCTCGTTTCTCCTCTTCTTTTCTCTTTTTTCTTCCCTGGGCACCTGACAGTTTTGGCCGTTTTGACATCTTGTGTTGATTTTTTTATGTGGTGACGTCCAAAAAGAGTCATGATACGGGAAGGGAGGGGGCGCACCGTGCCGGGGGAGGGGGGGCGTAATGTTGTCACAAATAATATTTCTATTAAATAGGCTTTACTTTGCATTTTAATTAACGTGGGATTATTTTATGTATTTAGAAATAATAGTTTTTTTTTGTTTTTTTTCCCTCCAACATTTGTGGCACTGGCGTGGCGCCCCCTGATGGACGGCACCCTTAGCATTTGCCTATACGACCTATGCCACGGGCCGGCCCTGAGTATAATTTATTAATGCTGTTTTCTGGTCATAGTTAACTACAGTCTCATTACAAAGCTAAAACAATCCCACCAATTGACAAATCCAAAATAGGAGAAGCTTGGCCGGTCTCTTGGTTGACAGCCGGCAGCCATGTGGAGGATGGTGACTCTGGGAGGAGTTCCCAAAGCTAATGCAATTAGCTCACACCGACTTCATTAACCTCCATCCTTTATGAGCTGGAGGAAGAGGAGGCTGCAACATTCCCAGCACACCACTAAGAGGAGTGAACAACGCAGACAACACTAGTAAAACATGTGCTGATAACCACTAAGAGGAGTGAACAACGCAGACAACATTATTAAAACATGCGCTAATAGTCGCATTCTTTGCCTGGAGACTACTGTAGATTTCTCCTCCTTCTGGCCAAGAAGACTTCCTTCTGCCAAGTGGCTTGGAGGCCGACATCCAAGTCAAACCGTGTGCTTCTCCAGCCAGGAGTCATTACCCAGTCCAAGTGACAACTTTCTGCACAAGATGTCAATCACCATGTTCTTCTTTGCAGTCCACTTTGTCACACACAAACACACTCCCTGGGTAGAACCAGGGCAGTGGGGCCAACTCGCCCAGAAGAGAGCGAGTCCTTGACTAAAACGGCAGCGTTAGCTTGTGATGTGGCTCGTTAGCAACACATTTTAAAAACTGTCGTCATTTAGAAATGTATTATTGGAGCAAATTTATTCGCAAACATGTATCTCAATCTGTGCGTGTGTACTCATTTGTGTGTCTGTGTATCAACCACAGTGTGTGTGATCAGATCTGCATATGTGCGTTTGAAGTTGTCGGTCTGTCCCTAATACAATCTGTGTGTGTGAGGTGTGCCTACATTTAACCAACCACACCATTTAAACCAATCAGAAACAAGGTACAGCTATGGTGTGTGAAAGAGAGACGCCATGACCCGCCTTACTTTGTTTCTCATTGGTTTAAATTGTGTAGTGTCTTCCATGGTTGGTTCAATGGTGGATTGATGGCTTGGTCTGGGATTGGTTATTTCCTTCAATCAGTCAGAGTTACTCAAACTACGGCAAGCTACAAAAGCCAAAGTTTAGTATTGTGAAAAATATAGAGTAGTGAATAGGGAATATAAGTGTGAGAAATCTCAAGTGTGGTGTGAGAAAGGGTTAAATTGCGTGAAGTTTGGCAGGTCTGAGCAAGTGTTGGAGCGTGGTCCATGGTTGTTGACTTCAATAACATGATCAATGGCTGCAAGGCGCCCACTAGTGGTGAGTGTAAGGAAAGGCAAGGAGGAGTTACACACACACACACAACTCTTCTTACACCTTCACATGCTGTACAGACTGATGGAAATAACCAATCCCAGACCAAGCCATCAATCCACCATTGAACCAACCATGGAAGACACTACACAATTTAAACCAACCACGGAAGACACTACACAATTTAAACCAACCATGGAAGACACTACACAATTTAAACCAACCATGGAAGACACTACACAATTTAAACCAACCATGGAAGACATTACACAATTTAAACCAACCATGGAAGACACTACACAATTTAAACCAACCATGGTAGACACTACACAATTTAAACCAACCACGGAAGACACTACACAATTTAAACCAACCACGGAAGACACTACACAATTAAAACCAACCACGGAAGACACTACACAATTTAAACCAACCACGGAAGACACTACACAATTTAAACCAACCATGGAAGACACTACACAATTTAAACCAACCATGGTAGACACTACACAATTTAAACCAACCATGGAAGACACTACACAATTTAAACCAACCACGGAAGACACTAAACAATTTAAACCAACCATGGAAGACACTACACAATTCAAACCAACCATGGAAGACACTACACAATTTAAACCAACCACGGAAGACACTACACAATTTAAACCAACCATGGAAGACACTACACAATTTAAACCAACCACGGAAGACACTACACAATTTAAACCAACCACGGAAGACACTACACAATTTAAACCAACCACGGAAGACACTACACAATTTAAACCAACCATGGAAGACACTACACAATTTAAACCAACCACGGAAGACACTACACAATTTAAACCAACCATGGGAGACACTACACAATTTAAACCAATCAGGGTTTTGGTGTCTCTCTTTCACACACCTTAGATCCGCACACACAGATTGCACACACTTCTTAATGCACACGCACACGTTGTATTACACCCTCATGAATCTGGATGTGCTCGCTCAAATCTTCCACAAGTCTTGTGTAAGTAGACAGCCTATCAAGGGTTCTTTCCGATTAGGAACAGACAACTTAAAACACACATACGCAGATGTGAACACACACACTTGGATTGACACACAGACACACAAATTAGTACACGTGCACGCCAACTTGGATTGCACGCACACAGGTTGAGATACACGTTATGTATTCACTGTTCTGTTACAGAGAACAAGGAAATGGGATAAAATTGCTATGGTACGAAAAGGAGTAGGATTAAATAAGCTCAGCTTCTTCCTACTCCTTTTCGGACATGCTGTAATGAAACAACTATTCAGTAACCGGTAGTAAAACTCCTGCTTTTCTCAAGGCTCAAATAGTTTACAGTACCTCTATACATAATCATAATACCAGGGCGTCTAGTGAGGGTCATTGTGTACTCCCTGGTCCCAGGAAGAATGCATTGCGGAAAGCTTTTATTCATAGATCTGTATCGCTCTGGAATAACCTGCCTCGAATTCTCACCAGCATTGAAAGTAAACAGATTTTTAAAAGGAAAGTAATATGTTATCGGAGTCTGTAAGTTAGTTTGCTTGTTGACGATTTTTCTTTGGTTTTGTATTGTGTGGTTATTTTTATATGGTCATTAATATTCTCTGACTGTAAATTGTTTGCTTGTTGATGCTTTTATTTGTTTCTGTAATTGTGTAGTTGTAATTATATGCTTTTACTTGTAATTGTATTGAGTTTGTGGACCCCAGGAAGACTAGTGAGTTGCTGTGGCAACCAGCTAATGTGGATCCTTAATACAAATGAAAAAAACTACAAATATGTGCATTACATTGCATAACAAACTGAACTGAACATTTGCAAATCATTTTGCTTCCATAGGAATGACATCACATGTCAGTGTGATCCAAGATGGCACATTTCTTCTAATGCAGCCCTACTGACACACATAAGACCGCATGAGGTGCAGCAATAATGCTGAATGATGAAGACCACAAGCAGCTATCTTATGTATTTACAACGCAGAAAAAGACAGCAATAAATCTCCTAAATACGTAACGATTTGATCCGCTTTCTGCACACACTCAGCACCAGAAGCACATCATCTATTCTCCATAAAAAAGTAGGACATGAAGCCTCGTCCTCATTGCTCTCCCTGGGAAAACCATTAGGCTCTGAAAAATGTCATTAGAAGCGACTCAAAGAGATTGTAAGACAGTACAGTGGTGTGGTTTTCCCCATTTAGCTCAAAGTGTTCACTTTCTCCACTGACATGCACGCGTGAGCAAGTGACTATTCAAAGAAAGTCTGAGGTTTCTTTGGAGAACAAGCCTCATATGTCATGAAAATAAGCACACTTGCTCTAACTGATTGCAAAATAGTGTTTTGATTACAGGATGTGTTTCTGTTCAGAATTTGGCACGTGATAGTATGGCAACATGGACAATAATTACAACATTGGCAACAGACAAGCTAATAAATAAACTGATGGTCAATCAGTGCACTACTAAGCAACAGAACAGGTTCTGACCCATGATCCAAACATTACTGGAATTTGGCTAAAAAGTCCGACTATTCCTGAGGTATGTCTTGACTGTTCCATGTGTTTTGTTTGGAAAGTCACAATCTTAGCATTCAAAATCACTGGCATGTACACATCATGACTTTACATGAATATAATGTGCCCTAATTGCTTTGTAAATGTATACAACAAATCTGCTTTTTGCTTTATTGAATTTGTAAATGCTATGAAAATAATACTAATATAATACAATGAAAATGATATGCCAACTCCTCTAAAATAGTGGTAAAATGTTGTATTCTTGCGTTTTTTTATTACATTTTCTACCATGATGTGCCAAATGTTTTGGGAGTATGGTAAGTTACATTTTGCGGGCGATTTCCTTCAGGGAAGAACTTGTGGTGATTTAAAACTGTTATGAAAAGCCAAAATTCCGAGGCTCTTAATTTTCACACTGCATGTCACATTTTATTGACAGAATTTATAGAGTAGTTATATTGCACAGGTGTCAAGCTCAAGGCCCGGGGGCCAGATCTGGCCCGCCAAATAATTGAATGTAGCCTGCCACATCATTTATATGCACTTTGAAAGGCTGGAAATAATAAAGCCATTTCTGACTAAGGCTGGGCAATAAAATGATAGCAATATATATTGCTATAGACACGTAATCGATATCTATATATTTTTTTCTTCTTCTTTGTTAAGAAAAAACTAGCAGTATGCAAGCAAGGTTTTTTTTTTGTAAAGTTATAAAAAGTAAAATAAAAATTGTATAATTTTTGTATTTTTTGTATTTTTTGACATGTATCTCTTGAGATACATGTCTAAAAATTTAAAAAAAAAAAAAAATTATAACTTTTTTTTGTGTAACTTTATAAAAAGTTTCTCGTGCGCACGAAATACATGTCTAAAAAAAAATAAAAAAAATTGATAAATTATTTAAAAAACTTTTTTTTTATAAAGTTATAAAAAATAAAATAAACATTTTTTTTTTTTTTTTTTTTTACATGTATCTCTTGTGCACAAGATAGTTTCTCTTGTGCAAGAGATACATGTCTAAAAATAAATAAAAAATAAATAAATTATAACTTTTTTTTATAACTTTATAAAAAGTTTCTCGTGCGCACGAGATACATGTCTAAAAAAAAAATAAAAAAATTGATAAATTACTTAAAAAACTTTTTTTTTATAAAGTTATAAAAAATAAAACAAACATTTTATTATTATTTTATTTTTTGACATGTATCTCTTGTGCACAAGATAGTTTCTCTTGCGCACGAGATACATGTCTAAAAATATATAAAAAATAAATAAATTATAACTTTTTTTTTTGTAACTTTATAAAAAGTTTCTCGTGCGCACGAGATACATGTCTAAAAAAAATAAAAAAAATAGATAAATTATTTAAAAAACTTTTTTTTTATAAAGTTATAAAAAATAAAATAAACATTTTTTTATTTTTTTTTTGACATGTATCTCTTGTGCACAAGATAGTTTCTCTTGCGCACGAGATACATGTCTAAAAATAAATAAAAAATAAATAAATTATAACTTTTTTTTTTTATAACTTTATAAAAAGTTTCTCGTGCGCAAGAGATACATGTCTAAAAAAAAATAAAAAAATAGATAAATTATAAAAAAATATATATATTTTTTTATAAAGTTATAAAAAAGAAAATAAAAATTGTATAATTTTTTTTATTTTATTTTTTGACATGTATCTCTGCGCATGAAATAGTTTCTTGTGCGCACGAGATACATGTCTAAAAAAAAATTAAAAAAAATAAATTATAACATTTTTTTTTTTTTTTTATAACTTTAGAAAAAGTTTCTCGTGCGCACGAGATACATGTCTAAAAAAAAAAAAAAAAAAGATAAATTATTAAAAACATTTTTTAAATTTTTTTATAACTTTACAAAAAGTTTCTTGTGCGCACAAGATACATGTCTAAAAAAAAAAATAATACCATTTTTTTTCTTAGGGGCTCCGTAAACGTCACACCCACATCCAAAGACATTCATGCAACCAAGCAAGGTTGGTTGCATGAACAAAGCCACTCGCTCTCTGGTAACCGAGCAAGGCAGGAAGTGATCGCTGATCACTGGGAGTGACATGCTAGCAGCCAATCAGGTTTGGTTGCGTCACCTTGTTGTCTGGCGGGTGATTCTTTGGAGTGAGAAGAGAAAGTAAATGTCAACAAAATGTCAACAAAACAGGAAAAGTCCCCTTGCCAATATGGCAGTCTTTTGGATTTTTAAAAACGGACCGTGGTCACCGCCAAGACCGCTCACCCTTTAGAGCACAGCCGTAACTTCCTGGCACTAAACTGCGGAAAATAGTTCTTCTCAGATTTCTCGGTTTACAATGTAGTAGAATTTCTGACCTTTGAGCTATATTTCGTGTCTATTAAGAATGTCTGCTCATTTCATTTCTCTTCTATTCTATACCATTGAAGGACCAGATGTAGGACAAAGTTGAATATGGAGTCGCTCTGACCATTCTACAAAATGTTTTGATTGTCTAAGCATGACTAAGGGATTCAAGGATGTTGCAAAAGAAACAGGTCGAAAACAACGGGACCTTGACGCATGAGGGAAACAGATAAAAATGGCCAAGTGACAAGGGCTGAGAGAGATTAATTGATTCTTGTGTCCTCCGGAGGACGTTTGTTTGTCTGCATGGACAGCTCAATCCGACTTGCACTTTTGACTATGGGTAAATACATTTTTTGTACTAAATTCCCTTTTGTTGCTGTTTAAGCTTCGGACAATCCACTACACAAATTTCACATTATTTTGTTACACTTTATTAAGCATTTATTACACATTCCTTATTCTTGCACCTTAATTGTAAGAGGTGTTTTTAGAATTGTGTTGAGTGTTTTCCATGCTTGTGTTGACATTTCCTTTCCTTTCTGCCTTGATAGCTGAGGGCTTTATAATCAGAGGAAGGTTATTGTACATTTGAAATAAAAATGTTAACATTTAATATATTTTCCCCCTGGTCCTTATTTTCAATAGATCATAAAAATATAAATAATTACCAATATCGACAAATACAAATACTTATATCCTGTTACAGTTTTCAGCCACATCACCCCGTGCCCTATGTCTGACTAAATGTATTGCTTCTCTCATTTTCTAAATAAAAATGTACTGCGTGCAATTGCATATTTTGTACGTTAAAATATTATCTGATCATGCATCAAGACGGTCTTTTTTTTTTTTGGTTATCAAAAAGAAATACTTAAATATCTGCTGGTCGCCTTGACTTATGATTCCAAAGCAAGTTATCCATCAATTTGTTTATAAAACATACAAAAAAAGCTTATTTTCATATATAAAGTCACTGTACCAAGCGGCCATCTAATAACGTGTTTGTTCTCTTGCATATCAGTGACATTTGAATACAACTCATTCAGCATTTCATCTATGACTTGCTTGTGTCTACAGGAGGTTTAATGCATCCACTTTATCTTCCTGGGTGCAAGTGAGGATGATCCAAAAATCAAATAATAGCAAGAATTTGGCCTCTGGCACCCCAGGGACTACATTAGTCCCACTCTGGAGTGAGTGGTACCTGATAAAAGCTGCAGGACTCATCCACACACTTTCATTTCATCAAATGTTATCAATGACTTAACTCCTATCTAATCAAACGTGCATTAACGCACTTTAAAGAGACGTTTGGCCACATGTGTCAACAACACCCAAACTTTAGATCCATACCAGCAAAATATAGTAAGCGCAGTGCTGCAAAACACTTACTCATAGCAGTTTGATGCATAGAAATTAGTCACAGCATTGTTGCAACGTGATATGACCCGGAGTGCAGTGCAGGTAGTGCAAGACTGCAGTGGACATACTGTACATGCTGGAGTACATGAATCACATACAGTGTGGATGTACAGTCAGTATTTAATCCTCTGCGGATTGTCACAAAAGACATGAACGTGACAGAACTGTCTTAGCTAGGGGTGTAACGGTACGTGTATTTGTATTGACCCGTTTCGGTACGGGGGTTTCGGTTCGGTTCGGAGGTGTACCGAACGAGTTTCCACACGGACATATTAAGTAGCGTAGCGCACGTTGTGTAAACAATGCACACCGAGGCACAACACACGTAATGCTAGCAGGGACAACATGTAAAAGCCAGAGCTGGAAGACCCTCCTGCTTCGTTAAGATCTCCCGTTTGGGAACACTTCGGCTGCGCGATACAACAACGGAGGACGGAGGTTTGCCGACATTGTTCAGCAGCTACTTCTGACAACACGTCAAACATGCTAACCCATGTGAAGCGTCACCACCGCATTCAAGCAGCCTCTCCTCGGCGAGTCAGGCAGGGCTTGTCAGAGTTTGTAGTTGACGAACCCCAAGATGCAGAGATGATGGTAGGCATAGTGCGAGAAAACATGATTTAATTAAAATACTATGGCAAAAAAACAAACAAAAAGGGTACAAACAAAAGGCGCGCACAAGGCGGAGAACAAACTAGGCTATAAACTCAAATAGCACAAAGGCTAACTGTGGACAAGAAACAAAAACACTTACTGTGACACGAAGGAACTATGACTAGAGCGGAGTGGACAAAAGTAGACAGAGCTACAACGACAAATAGTGACAGGTAGAAGCTACAGGTAGAAGTGACCTTAACAGGGAGACACTACAATGACAATGATCCAGCCGTGACTGGAGGGCAGGACAGGTTTAAATAGCAGCTGGCTGACTGGCACCAGGTGTGGCCAGGTGCCAATCAGCCACAGCTGAGGGGACAAAACACTCAGGGAACATAATCAGGAAATGAAGACAAAATAAAAGCACTGACAGGAAACTAAGACAAACGCAGAGGAAAAACTAAAACATAGCCAAACTGTCAGGGACAAGCCTGACAGGGCTAAAGCAATAACAAATGTTTTTATAGCAGCAGATTTAAGACCATATTGCATTAAAAACTAGATTTTGAGCCACTTCTATGGTGGAAGAACAATAAGCCCATATATCCTCTTACTGACAAGTTAGCCAGGCTTTTAATGTTTAATGTTGCACTTTTTATACGTAGAAGAAAAGTTTTGTCATTTTATTTAATCTGAGCAACAACTTGAGGCAGTTTAATGTTGATTAACGTGGACCCCGACTTAAACAAGTTGAAAAACGTATTACCATTTAGTGGTCAATTGTACGGAATATGTACTGTACTGTGCAATCTACTAATAAAAGTCCCAATCAATCAATCAATCAATCAAAAAAAGCACTTTATAGGTAGAAAGGTTTTGTTAAGAAACCATTCTGAGCCTTATCTTATTTAGTTTTTATTTGATATATGTTGACCACATGAACCCTGGCAATGGACCCTGTGTGTACATGTATGTCATGCCATTGTTTACACATTTGGGAAATAAATAACCAAAAAATCTATATTTTGTTGTTTTCTTACTGTACCGAAAATGAACCGAACCGTGACCTCTACACCTTCAGGTACCTTGGAGTCCACATCTCTAACGACTTTTCCTGGTCAGTCAACACCACAGCAATCATCAAGAAGGCTCAGCAGCGGCTACACTTCCTGAGAGTCCTCGGGAAGTACAACCTGAAGCCTGACCTGCTGCTGACCTTCTACCGCTCGTCCATCGAGAGCCTGCTGACCTACTGTATTACAGTATGGTACGGCAGCTGCAGGGAGAGGCTGCAAAGAGTGGTCAAGACGGCTCAGAAGATCATCGGCCGCCCTCTCCCCTCTCCGATGGACATCTACACCTCCCGCTGCCTCAACAGAGCCAGTGCCATCATCAAGGACAGCACCCACCCTGGCTCTGACCTGTTCCACCTGCTGCCCTCTGGGAAGCGCTACAGGTGCATTAAAACCAAAACGAACAGGCTAAAAAACAGCTTCTTCCCCAGGGCCATAACCACCCTGAACAGACTTCCCCATTGACCCTCATAACTGCCTTCTCTTCGGTGCAATAACCCATTCCACCAACCACCCTGTTTCATGTAGATATTCATGTACATATTCATTTCACCCTCTGTATAGAGTGTACACTTGTTTTATCGCACCGTATGGAATGGCCTCAATCTCGTTACCCTGCGTAATGACAATAAAGCTGATTCTGATTCTGATTCTAAACCGAGGTACGTACCGAACCGAAATGTTTGTGTACCGTTACACCCCTCGTCTTAGCCCATTCCAGTCTTGTGCAGGTCTACAATCTTGTCCTCGGGGTGCTTGGACAGCTCTTGGGTCTGAATGGAAGAGAGCGTTTCTGAGGCGAGTAAAATTAGAAGTACTTTCCTAAAGGATAGAACTCATTCGTAGGCACGTAACCAGCGTCATAATCCCTGCTGGTTGCTATCAATCTGATACAAACTACAATTTGCAATTGCGTGTGTGAATGCCCTATGTGCGCCAGCCGCCGATACGCCTGAGCGGAACAGAAATGCTTGAATATCCAGAGTGAGTGGAGTGTGAGGATGTTGGAACGCTTACAATCGCTTGAGAAATGTGAGATATGCAGTCGATTGTATGTTTACCATTCATTTTCAATGGGGGGAAATTCCTGGTAATTCCAAGGAATCAGGGAATTTTCTGAACCGGGAAACAAGCTGGCCTGAATGTCCGGAGTGAGCGGAGTGTGTGGATGTTGGAACGCTTCAAATAGGATGAGAAATGTGGGATATGTAGACGATCGTAAATCTCCCATTCATTGTCAATGGGGAGAAAATTGCTGGAAAATCCGGGAAAACCTGGAATTTTGGTAAAGGGTAAACATGTTTTGCGTTCGATACATGGAAAGAAGGGCAGCACGGTGGATCAGGGGTTAGTACATGTGCCTCACAATACGAAGGTCCTGGGTTCAATCCCGGGCTCGGGATCTTTCTGTGTGGAGTTTGCATTTTCCCCCTGTGACTGCGTGGGTTCTACTCCGGCTTCCTCCCACCTCCAAAGACAAGCACCTGGGGATAGACTCCTCCCACCTCCAAAGACATGCACCTGTGGATAGGCCCCTCCCACCTCCAAAGACATGCACCTGGGGATAGGCCCCTCCCACCTCCAAAGACATGCACCTGGGGATAGGTTGATTGGCAACACTAAGTGGTCCCTAGTGTGTGAATGTTGTCTGTGTTGGCCCTGTGATGAGGTGGCGACTTGTCCAGGGTGTACCGCGCCTTCCGCCCGTGTGCAGCTGGGATAGGCTCCAGCGCCCCCCCCCCCGCTCCCCGCGACCCCGTAAGGGACAAGCGGTGGAAAAATGGATGGATGATTATGGAAAGAACAGTGTAGGTGGATGGTTGAAAGGTCGGATTCTGGTTTAAAAAAAATGTTAGCAATTTTGAGAAATGTTCCTATTTATTTGAATGGGAATTCCCTGGACATTTGGGAATTTTTGAAAAACCAGGAATTTTTGAAAATATTGATACTAGCACAATTGTCTTAGATGATATGAATGAGTTAGTGTTGGAATATTCTTAATGGGTTGAAAAATGTTGATGTTGTAACAGTTTGAATTAAATGGCTATTTCAGAATTCCTGGAATTTTGGGAAAACTGAGAATTTGAACCAACAGTAGTTGTGATGTCCCACTTAAAACAAATGTTTTGAAGGTGGAATGGTCAAAAACGTGGACTGTGAAAACCTTCCAGGAAGATGTGAAAATAGCTTTGGAAAACCGGGAATTCCTGGAATTTTTTTTGAACTTGTAAAATGGTAGTTTGATTGTCCAGGGTGAGCGGAGTGTGTGGATGGTGGAGCGGTTTAAATCGGTTGAGAAATGTGGGAATTGTGCAAATTAAAAAAATGTCCCATTCATTTTCAACGGGAAGAATGACGCGGAAAACCGGGAATTCTGGGTAATCTGGGATTTTTCTGAAAATGTTTTTGAGGAGCTCCCGATTCCCGGTCGAGCCAAAAGTTTTGATACTCGAACGGTTCCGATCGGATGAAAACTGTGGGCTGTAGAGCACGCCAAAGTTTTGCGGCGGAATAATAATAATATTAAATAGATGTTTTTTTGGTGTAGAATCTTATATGTGAGAATGCTTGGACATTCACACAATGAATATATTATCTTTATTTAATGTCTGTTTTTGGTGTTGAATCTTATATGCGAGAATGATTGGACATTCACACCATTATTATCTTTATTTAATGTATGTTTTTGGTGTATAATCTTATATGTGAGAATGCTTGGACATTCACACAATGAATATATTATCTTTATTTAATGTCTGTTTTTGGTGTATAATCTTATATGCAAGAATGATTGGACATTCACACCATTATTATCTTTATTTAATGTATGTTTTTGGTGTATAATCCTATATGTGAGAATGATTGGACATTCACACCATTATTATCTTTATTAAATGTACATTTTTAGTCTAGAATCTTACGTGTGTGCATGCTTGGACATTCACACAATGAATATATTATCTTTGTTTAATGTATGTTTTTGGTGTATAATCCTGTATGTGAGAATGATTGGACATTTACACCGTAATTATATTATCTTTATTTAATGTCTGTTTTTGGTGTAAAATCTTATATGTGAGAATGATTGGACATTCACACCATTATTATCTTTATTTAATGTATGTTTTTGGTGTAGAATCTTATATGTGAGAATGATTGGACATTCACACCATTATTATATTATCTTTATTTAATGTATATTCTTAGTCTAGAATCTTAAGTGTGTGAATGCTTGGACATTCACACAATTATTATATTATCTTTGTTTAATGTATGTTTTTGGTGTAGAATCCTATATGTGAGAATGATTGGACATTCACACCATTATTATATTATCTTTATTTAATGTATATTCTTAGTCTAGAATCTTAAGTGTGTGAATGCTTGGACATTCACACAATTATTATATTATCTTTATTTAATGTCTGTTTTTGGTGTAGAATATTATATGCGAGAATGATTGGACATTCACACCATTATTATCTTTATTTAATGTATGTTTTTGGTGTATAATCTTATATGTGAGAATGCTTGGACATTCACACAATGAATATATTATCTTTATTTAATGTCTGTTTTTGGTGTAGAATCTTATATGCAAGAATGATTGGACATTCACACCATTATTATCTTTATTTAATGTATGTTTTTGGTGTATAATCCTATATGTGAGAATGATTGGACATTCACACCATTATTATCTTTATTAAATGTACATTTTTAGTCTAGAATCTTACGTGTGTGCATGCTTGGACATTCACACAATGAATATATTATCTTTGTTTAATGTATGTTTTTGGTGTATAATCCTGTATGTGAGAATGATTGGACATTTACACCGTAATTATATTATCTTTATTTAATGTCTGTTTTTGGTGTAAAATCTTATATGTGAGAATGATTGGACATTCACACCATTATTATCTTTATTTAATGTATGTTTTTGGTGTAGAATCTTATATGTGAGAATGATTGGACATTCACACCATTATTATATTATCTTTATTTAATGTATATTCTTAGTCTAGAATCTTAAGTGTGTGAATGCTTGGACATTCACACAATTATTATATTATCTTTGTTTAATGTATGTTTTTGGTGTAGAATCCTATATGTGAGAATGATTGGACATTCACACCATTATTATATTATCTTTATTTAATGTATATTCTTAGTCTAGAATCTTAAGTGTGTGAATGCTTGGACATTCACACAATTATTATATTATCTTTATTTAATGTCTGTTTTTGGTGTAGAATCTTATATGCGAGAATGATTGGACATTCACACCATTATTATCTTTATTTAATGTATGTTTTTGGTGTATAATCTTATATGTGAGAATGCTTGGACATTCACACAATGAATATATTATCTTTATTTAATGTCTGTTTTTGGTGTAGAATCTTATATGCAAGAATGATTGGACATTCACACCATTATTATCTTTATTTAATGTATGTTTTTGGTGTATAATCCTATATGTGAGAATGATTGGACATTCACACCATTATTATCTTTATTAAATGTACATTTTTAGTCTAGAATCTTACGTGTGTGCATGCTTGGACATTCACACAATGAATATATTATCTTTGTTTAATGTATGTTTTTGGTGTACAATCCTGTATGTGAGAATGATTGGACATTTACACCATAATTATATTATCTTTATTTAATGTCTGTTTTTGGTGTAAAATCTTATATGTGAGAATGATTGGACATTCACACCATTATTATCTTTATTTCATGTATGTTTTTGGTGTAGAATCTTATATGTGAGAATGATTGGACATTCACACCATTATTATATTATCTTTATTTAATGTACATTTTTAGTCTAGAATCTTACGTGTGTGAATGCTTGGACATTCACACAATTATTATATTATCTTTGTTTAATGTATGTTTTTGGTGTAGAATCTTATATGTGAGAATGATTGGACATTCACACCATTATTATATTATCTTTATTTAATGTCTGTTTTTGGTGTATAATCCTATATGTGAGAATGATTGGACATTCACACCATTATTATCTTTATTTCATGTACATTTTTAGTCTAGAATCTTACATGTGTGAATGCTTGGACATTCACACAATTATTATATTATCTTTGTTTAATGTATGTTTTTGGTGTATAATCCTGTATGTGAGAATGATTGGACATTCACACCATTATTATATTATCTTTATTTAATGTATGTTTTTGGTGTATAATCTTATATGTGAGAATGATTGGACATTCACACCATTATTATCTTTATTTAATGTCTGTTTTTGGTGTAGAATCTTATATGTGAGAATGATTGGACATTCACACCATTATTATCTTTATTTAATGTACATTTTTAGTCTAGAATCTTACGTGTGTGAATGCTTGGACATTCACACAATGAATATATTATCTTTATTTAATGTATGTTTTTGGTGTAGAATCTTATATGCGAGAATGATTGGACATTCACACCATTATTATATTATCTTTATTCAATGTATGTTTTTGGTGTATAATCTTATGTGTGAGAATGATTGGACATTCACACAATGAATATATTATCTTTATTTAATGTCTGTTTTTGGTGTAGAATCTTATATGCGAGAATGATTGGACATTCACACCATTATTATCTTTATTTAATGTACATTTTTAGTCTAGAATCTTACGTGTGTGAATGCTTGGACATTCACACAATGAATATATTATCTTTATTTAATGTCTGTTTTTGGTGTAGAATCTTATATGCGAGAATGATTGGACATTCACACCATTATTATATTATCTTTATTTAATGTCTGTTTTTGGTGTATAATCCTATATGTGAGAATGATTGGACATTCACACCATTATTATCTTTATTTCATGTACATTTTTAGTCTAGAATCTTACATGTGTGAATGCTTGGACATTCACACAATTATTATATTATCTTTGTTTAATGTATGTTTTTGGTGTAGAATCCTGTATGTGGGAATGATTGGACATTCACACCATTATTATATTATCTTTATTTAATGTATGTTTTTGGTGTATAATCCTATATGTGAGAATGATTGGACATTCACACCATTATTATCTTTATTTCATGTACATTTTTAGTCTAGAATCTTACATGTGTGAATGCTTGGACATTCACACAATTATTATATTATCTTTATTTAATGTATGTTTTTGGTGTATAATCTTATATGTGAGAATGATTGGACATTCACACCATTATTATCTTTATTTCATGTACATTTTTAGTCTAGAATCTTACATGTGTGAATGCTTGGACATTCACACAATTATTATATTATCTTTGTTTAATGTATGTTTTTGGTGTAGAATCCTGTATGTGGGAATGATTGGACATTCACACCATTATTATATTATCTTTATTTAATGTATGTTTTTGGTGTATAATCCTATATGTGAGAATGATTGGACATTCACACCATTATTATCTTTATTTCATGTACATTTTTAGTCTAGAATCTTACATGTGTGAATGCTTGGACATTCACACAATTATTATATTATCTTTATTTAATGTATGTTTTTGGTGTATAATCTTATATGTGAGAATGATTGGACATTCACACCATTATTCTCTTTATTTCATGTACATTTTTAGTCTAGAATCTTACATGTGTGAATGCTTGGACAGTCACACAATTATTATATTATCTTTATTTAATGTATGTTTTTGGTGTATAATCTTATATGTGAGAATGATTGGACATTCACACAATGAATATGTTATCTTTATTTAATGTATGTTTTTGGTGTATAATCGTATATGTGAGAATGATTGGACATTCACACCATTATTATCTTTATTTAATGTACATTTTTAGTCTAGAATCTTACGTGTGTGAATGCTTGGACATTCACACAATGAATATATTATCTTTATTTAATGTCTGTTTTTGGTGTAGATTATATGTGAGAATGCTTGGACATTCACACCATTATTATATTATCTTTATTCAATGTATGTTTTTGGTGTATAATCTTATATGTGAGAATGATTGGACATTCACACCATTATTATCTTTATTTAATGTATGTTTTTGGTGTAGAATCTTAAATGTGAGAATGCTTGGACATTCACACAATTATTATATTATCTTTATTTAATGTATGTTTTTGGTGTATAATCTTATATGTGAGAATGATTGGACATTCACACAATGAATATGTTATCTTTATTTAATGTATGTTTTTGGTGTATAATCGTATATGTGAGAATGATTGGACATTCACACCATTATTATCTTTATTTAATGTACATTTTTAGTCTAGAATCTTACGTGTGTGAATGCTTGGACATTCACACAATGAATATATTATCTTTATTTAATGTCTGTTTTTGGTGTAGATTATATGTGAGAATGCTTGGACATTCACACCATTATTATATTATCTTTATTCAATGTATGTTTTTGGTGTATAATCTTATATGTGAGAATGATTGGACATTCACACCATTATTATCTTTATTTAATGTATGTTTTTGGTGTAGAATCTTAAATGTGAGAATGCTTGGACATTCACACCATTATTATGTTATCTTTATTCAATGTATGTTTTTGGTGTATAATCCTATATGTGAGAATGATTGGACATTCACACCATTATTATCTTTATTTAATGTATGTTTTTGGTGTATAATCCTATATGTGAGAATGATTGGACATTCACACCATTATTATCTTTATTTAATGTATGTTTTTGGTGTAGAATCTTATATGTGAAAATTGTTGGACATTCACACCATTATTATCTTTATTTAATGTATGTTTTTGGTGTATAATCTTATATGTGAGAATTATTGGACATTCACACCAATATTATCTTTATTTAATGTATGTTTTTGGTGTATAATCTTGTATGTGAGAATGATTGAACATTCACACCATTATTATCTTTATTTAATGTATGTTTTGGATTTGTTTTACATTGTCTTTGTCGTACGATAAATCTACCATAAACATTCTGTTCATATCTCCGTAGGCGGTAAATGTACTTATTAAGTACTTATTATAGTACTTTATTTCACATGAAATGAACAAAACGAAGAAAAAAGATCAACATAAATAGAAGATATACAATAGGAGAGCTGCTCTTTCCTTCTTATTAATGTGACAATATGTTGATTATTATGGTGCAGGTGGCCTGTGAAAGGGATAATGGCCGTGATGAGCGCCTCCTTGTTTACGCTCAGGTCAAATAACGTGGCCAGCAGCATAATGTAAAACCCCCTGTGCACGCTAAAGTACAGTAAATGTCATCCTTACCCAGCAACATCCCTCACGGTCAACTCCAGCATCCAGCAGCCTTCTTTACTTCAACTCAACATCATGACTGTCGTCCCTCTTCACTTTCACCAAAACATGTTTGTGTGTGCAGGAGGCCGCCCCACACGGGTGTGTGCAGGAGGCCGCCCCACATGGGTGTGTGCAGGAGGCCGCCCCACATGTGTGTGTGCATGAAACATGGACGTCTGTGCAATAGTGCAAGAAGCACGTGGTCAAAAAGAAGCCGCAAATAAAAAATCCACTCAGCATTTGCTTACTTGAAAGAAAAATAAATGAAAATGAAATGGGGGCTTTTGGGGCTATTTAGTGACATCTGTGCTCAGCTTGACACGACCATTTCAATTCTAAATAAATAAAAACTACAGATGTCCGATAATGGCTTTTTTTCCGATATCCGATATTCCGATATTGTCCAACTCTTAATTACCGATTACGATATCAACCGATACCGATATATACAGTGGTGGAATGAACACATTATTATGCCTCATTTTGTTGTGATGCCCCGCTGGATGCATTCAACAATGTAACAAGGTTTTTCAAAATAAATCAACTCAAGTTATGGAAAAAAAATGCCAACATGGCACTGCCATATTTATTATTGAAGTCACAAAGTGCTTTTTTTTTTTTTTAACATGCCTCAAAACAGCAGCTTGGAATTTGGGACATGCTCTCCCTGAGAGAGCATGAGGAGGTAGAGGCGGGCGGGGTTCTGGGTATTTGTTCTGTTGTGTTTATGTTGTGTTACGGTGCGGATGTTCAACTACTGCCTGGTGATCAATTTAAACTTCAGCTTATGTGCCATAAAAAGAACTTGGGAGTGACCAGCAACTTAAAATCCCTGGGAGGAAGAGCTGGTCAACACAACAATACTTACATCATGTATATAAAACCTTGGAGGTGTTTGGATGTTTTTTAAGCACTTTATAGGCAGAATAGAGCAACTACCATTGGCTCCACTGTAAGCAACATTTTGCTCGCATTTATTTACTAGTTAGAATGCATAAAAAAACAATCAACATCGGTGTGTTTGTCTTACAGAAGGATTGTGAATGATAGGCAAAATTCCCCCAAAAAGTGCAGTTCTCCTTCAAGAGTCTACGGACCGTTGAAACCTGTCAAGCGTTGACAAGCGAGGAAGTTTGTAGTGATTTTAAAGAGGCAGGAGGAACGAGGTGGCAGCGTGCAATAAAAAGGGTATTTATGAATTAAACAGACAAAACAAAAGCGAGAGCAGCAGGGAAGGGACATGAAGGGCCGGACAATGAAAGAAACAAAACAAAATGCTGGAACGCAGCAAAAACGATGACTGGGAAATGTGGGGAGCAGACGGCGTCCACAAAGTACGAGCGTAGCATGACAAAGATCGGCTGCCGTCACCCGTTAACAGAGAATGGAGAATAATGTCCCGACCAACCAATGGCGTCGCAAGTTCAACCGAAATAGTGCTAATCCCAAACTGAAAACAGGTGAGGGGAAAAGTGCTCGAAGGCAGGCATAAAGCGGTTAGGAAAAAAACACCAACACAACAGGAAGTGGCACCAAAATAAGAGCGCAGGACAGGAACTAACACTAAACACAGGAGAACACTAACAAGCCGTGACAGAACTATGGCTTGGTGATTGATGGAAACTGACATTCCGAGCGTTTAACCAAAATAAAAGTCATGTTCCCCTCTTGGAGTTGTCTCTCTACCAATACAGCATCCCCTAAAAATACACCACTGGCTGTGACGTCACATGACAGGCAGCCAGGTGTCACAGAGCGTAAAGAAAAACAAAGAAGTAGAAGTAGGATCCCCGTGATAATGTCCCGACACAGATGCGTCTTAAGCCACGTTTACACTGCACACCAAATAGGATTGTTTTGCCCTCAAGTCACACAGATCTGATTTTTTTTGCCAGTCTAAACGCTCCAAAGTGCTTCAAATCAGGGGCCGTACTATCAAGCTTCTTAGAATTACTCCTAAGAAGTCTGCTAAGAGTTGACTTAAGAGTGAATAAATTCTTGGCTGAAAGCTGCACTTAAAAGTTAGTTATCAAGCGTCTTACTCACACTTTCAGCGAAGTGTAGGACTGAATCTTAAGTGTCACACTCAGAGCTGAATTACGACATCACTATGTGCCGTAAACGGAATTTTAGGTGACGTCATTTCTGTGTCCATAGAAATGACCAATCACGGAAGGGAATCCGTTGTCTAAGAATAAAGAAATATCTTGGAAATATTTAAGTGGACAATGGGAGTGTATATTTTGACAATAAACTACAAAATAATACAAAACAAACTAGTCCCCGCCGGCACTCACGCTACCGCTCCCTCTCTTCTCTCGCCCACACACTCACTGACGTCACTCACCTCACGGCCACACACATACGCTACTGTCATAACATTTTCTTTCCAATTCATTAATTAGGCAACTAATTTGAAACTGGTGTGGGTGGCTCTATATATACTAGCCCACTGCAGACACATGCAGAAATCAACAAGGAATCGAAAAGTATTAAATCTGTGACAAAAATAATATCCGCTCTGTCTAAACGATACCGTTTGATCAGCTGCTCGTCATAAAAATAAAAAAAAAACATTGTTCCGTTCCCTGAACGTTGGCGCACGTCTCTCTCGCCTCAGTGCCATCCCCTGCTGGCAACTCCTAACCACTTAAGACACCTCTGAAGGTCTCTTAAATATCGTGGAGAGTAGGAGTGATTCTTAGACTTAAGAACGTTGATAAAAAGCTTTTATTCTTAAGTTTGAGAGTAGGACTACATTTCGCAAATTCTCAGGACTTAAGTGTAAAATGGCACTCTAAGAAGCTTGATAAGTACGGCCCCTGGTCTTTTGGCATCAGGAAGTAGTCCTGAATCCGATTGGAATCGGATCTTTTCAAAAGTGACTTCAGTCTAAAAACAATGTGACATGAATGTGACTTTTTTGTCATCTTTGCATGAGCTACATCCCTGGTGTGCGCCTTAAAGACACAGTCACCAGTGGGAGTGGATATTTCATCACAACATCTGGTATCTGTGAGCAAAGTCTGTTTATGAACGGCTGAATTTTTGGTGCATCACTTGTCAATAGTGCACAACTAATAGTCTACATGTAAAATATGAATATATATTTTGATTTAGAAGACATAGCGATTGTTGAAGGACTGTAATTGAGGCTGTGGCGTGTTTGTTTACATGTGAGTTGAAAAATAAAGCTAACGTAGAGCCACACTCAGGGGTGGGTAGTAACGCGCTACATTTACTCCGTTACATCTACTTGAGTAACTTTTGGGATAAATTGTACTTCTAAGAGTAGTTTTAATGCAACATACTTGTACTTTTACCTGAGTATATTTATAGAGAAGAAACGCTACTTTTACTCCGCTCCATTTATCTACATTCAGCTCGCTACTCGCTACTGATTTTTATCCATCTGTTAATGCACGCTTTGTTTGTTTTGCTTTGTCAGACAGACCTTCAAAGTAGGATCTATCGCATGCCTGCGTTTCACCAATCAAATGCAGTCACTGGTGACGTTTCACCAATCAAACAGAGCCAGGCGGTCACATGATTAACTGCACATAAAGTTTCAGCGGCAAACAACAACAACAATGGCAGATAACAACGAACCCAAACACCCCTGGCCTCACATAAAATCGATGTTCACGCTTCAGACAACCAAAAAAACAGTTATGTAAAGCGTTGTCATATTTGTCTCCCCCAAACAAGTGGACATTTCAGCTTACATGAACTCAACATCAAATTTGAGGAAGCACATGGCGGTAAGTAACGTTAGTAGATATTTTGGCTGTCACCGTAGGCTGATGTTAGCTTCCCTGCTATGAATCACTGTCAAATGTACATCGTGTGGGGACATTTATTAACGCACTGCAGCCTCATAGACACACACACACACACACACACACACACACACACACACACACACACACACACACACACACACACACACACACACACACACACACACACAGTCACACACACACTAACGCATGTGTTCTCAGGTGTAGCCCACACCTATCAGTTTATGGTTTGCGTAAAGGCTAACTTGTTATTTTCCTTTGTAAAAATCTGCCTACTGAGCCTATGGTGCTGTTAAGTTATTGTGGCTCAATTTGCCTTCATTTTTTTTATGTTAATGTGTTATTATTTAATATATATTACTGTTTTAGTTTCTTAAGAGATATTCCTGGCTCTGAATTTGCTCATTGCTATTTTTATGTTTTTGTGCATTATTTGTTGCCGTCATCATTAAACGAACAGGTTACTCATCAGTTTCTCAGTACTTGAGTAGTGTTTTCACAACATACTTTTTACTTTTACTCAAGTAAATATTTGGGTGACTACTCCTTACTTTTACTCGAGTAATAAATCTCTAAAGTAACAGTACTCTTACTTGAGTACAATTTCTGGCTACTCTACCCACCTCTGACCACACTGATGTCCGTGTCTCCTCTACTTAAAAGCCATTAAAAGATTACAACAAATATATTACACTATATACATACATTATATCACTTTACTTTACTTAAATGTAAAAAAAACACTCTTTAAGATGTTAACGACTTCCTCCCAGTCAACTTCCTTTGTTTTTACTTTATTGAACTGCGCATGCAAGTGACCTCGAGGCCACATTGGGCCACATTGGGGCCAAATTGGTGCCATATTGGGGCCACATTGGGGCCACATTGGGGCCACATTGGGGCCTGTGCGTGTTAACTCTGGAGTCTGATAAAGATCACACTGATTGAAAACAAATCAGATTTGGGTCACTTTGGCCTGCAGTCATGGAGGACAACATGGAGCCGAGCTTGTAGCCAGACAGAATGCACTGTCAGTTGTTCAGCCACACAACAACAACAACAACAACAACAACAACAACAACAACAAGGATGATGACCAAAAATGAAAGTAGTAGCTGGGAGCGAGATAATCGTGCATGAACCAAAAGTGAGGTAGAAGGTTGAATTCATCGTGATTCAGATTTTAGCTTGAAAAGTGACACCTGGACCAGCAGGCACCCAAACCTACAGACTTGCCTTCAATTGTCACCGTAGAGCAGGCCTGGGCAATTATTTTGACTCGGGGGCCATATTTAGAGGACAAAATGTGTCTGAGGGGCCGGTATATCTATTTTTAGGAACACTAATACAAAACCTCTGATTGAATGCTAAAAATGTTATGACAGACCGCCTGAAACGGAATGGAATTGTACTTTTTTTTTTACTGAATGAGACACCCAGAATGTACATGAAAATAAAGAATGTGGGATTTACAACATTAACTATGAAGGATAAAACACTGAATATTGACAACATATGAATGTCTCGATCGACATGTTTTACAATCAAGCGAAACACAACAAAAATGCAACGAAATATGAACACAAAGGGTAAAAAAAACCCTCCACCTACAATCTGATACATGTGATACATCACTAAGATTTACAACTTTATTGTGAAAATCTCCTTCCACGTCTGTCCCTGACACCCACATTTCAGGCTCTGGAAACACTCTGTGGGAACACTCCCCACCCACACTGCTTGGTACCTCGTCTGAGCTGCTGTGACTTACATTACCATAGTCACTAATTACATTACCATAGTAACTAATTAGATGACCATAGTAAGTAATTAGGTGACCATAGTAACTAATTAGATGACCATAGTAAGTAATTAGTTAACCACAGTAACTAATTAGATGACCATAGTAAGTAATTAGATTACCATAGTAAGTAACTAGGTGACCATAGTAACTAATTAGATGACCATAGTAACTAATCACATGACCATAGTAAGTAATTAGGTGACCATAGTAACTAATTAGATGACCACAGTAACTAATCACATGGCCATAGTAAGTAATTAGATGACCAAAGTAACTAATCAGATGACCATAATAAGTAATTAGATGACCATAGTAACTAATTAGATGACCGTAGTAACTAATCAGATGACCATAGTAAGTAATTAGATGAGCATAATAACTAATTAGATGACCATAGTAACTCATTAGATGACCATAGTAACTACTTACATTACCATAGTAACTAATTAAATGACCATAGTAACTCATTAGATGACCATAGTAACTACTTACATTACCATAGTAACTAATTAAATGACCATAGTAACTCATTAGATGACCATAGTAACTACTTACATTACCATAGTAACTAATTAAATGACCATAGTAACTCATTAGATGACCATAGTAACTAATTAGATGACCATAGTGAGTAATTAGATGACCGTAGTAAGTAATTAGATGACCATAGTAATGAGTTAGATGACCACAGTAACTCATTACATTGCCATAGTAACTAATTAAATGACCATAGTAAGTAATTAGATGACCATAGTAACTAATTAGATGACCATAGTAACTAATTACATTGCCATAGTAACTAATTAAATGACCATAGTAACTAATTAGATGACCATAGTAACGAGTTAGATGACCATAGTAACTCATTACATTGCCATAGTAACTAATTCGATGACCATAGTAACTAATTAGATGACCATAGTAACTGATTAGATGACCATAGTAACTAATTACATTGCCATAGTAACTAATTAAATGACCATAGTAACTAATTAGATGACCATAGTAACGAGTTAGATGACCATAGTAACTCATTACATTGCCATAGTAACTCATTCGATGACCATAGTAACTAATTAGATGACCATAGTAACTGATTAGATGACCATAGTAACGAATTACATTGCCATAGTAACTAATTAGATGACCATAGTAAGTAATTAGATGAGCATAGTAAGTAATTAGATGAGCATAGTAACTAATTAGATGAGCATAGTAACTAATTACATGAGCATAGTAAGTAATTAGATGACTATAGTAACTAGTATATGATGCATATTCCAAGCATTGGAAGACTTAGTATAGTTGAAGATCATTAGTAAAGATGACTGCACATCATAATGGCAGCTACACTTTACATCTTAAACATCTAAAAAAAAAAAAAAAGATTTGTGAATGTGCGGTGGTCCAGATTGCAAAGTTCAACGGGCTGCATGCGGCCCCCGGGCCTCCGTTTGCCCAGATGTGGTGTAGACATGATTAAGTGTGAGTTTGAGAGCAACACCTGTGAAACACCTGCAAGGTCAGCTAACACGTGCACACAAGGTCAGGGATGATGTTGGCGTGTATGTAGTGTGACTAAAGTGCACGTGACCTCCACACACACACATTGATGGTCACCTTCCAGCGTTACCTTTCTCTTCTGCTCGCGGGACATGGCTCTCCTGCTCTTCCTCCGCTTCTCCTTCTCATCCTCCAACGCATTCACATCCACTTCCCCCCGATTCTTCTTCAGCTGGGAGGCCGCGTGAGCCATGGCGGACACACACACACACACACACACACACACACACACACACACACACACACACACACACACACACACACACACGCCTCACCTGGGATCCCGGAGAAGTTCTGCGGACCCGAACCCGGGATCCCAGAGGGAGAAAAGGGGGTAGAAAAGGAAAGGGGGGGGAAAGGGAATAAAAATGCCCTCCTTGAAAAAAAAGGGGAATGGAGAAGCGTAGGCTGGTGTTTTGTATCCTGTTGGTGTGTCCTTGTGGTCGCCTGTCCCGCTACACTCCACTCACTCTCTCTCTTCTTCACTTCTTCTTCTCCTCCTCCACCTCCTCCACCTCCTCCACTGTCATCCACTCGCTGCCAGCGGGAGTCCAGCACGTCCGAGGAAGGAGAGACACGAGCATCACCGGCGCAGAGGTGGAGGGAGGGAGGGAGGGAGGGAGGGAGGGAGGGAGAGAGAGAGCCAATGGAGGGCGGTGCGAGGGGAGTGGTTACCGTGGCAACCACCTTCTGTTTCAGTCCGTCCTCCGAAAGGATGCTCTCGCTCTCCTCCTCCTCGCTGCTCACCTGGCGTGCGCCGCGCGTGTGTGTGTGTGTGTGTGTGTGTGTGTGTGTGTGTGTGTGTGTGTGTGTGTGTGTGTGTGTGTGTGTGTGTGTGTGTGTGTGTGTGTGTGTGTGTGTGTGTGTGTGTGTGTGTGTGTGTGTGTGTGTGTGTGTGTGTGTGTGTGTGTGTGTGTGTGTGTGTGTGCGCGCAAGAGAGCAAGCAAATTAAAAGAATGAATGAAATGACGACAACTTTCACACATATTGGCTTTGGTTTTTCATGGGGGACCAGCTTCTCAAAGGACCACCTGGCACACATACTGTTGTACATTATTCATGGGGGACCAGATTACTGTAAGTCAACTCGAAGGACCACACCGTACATATATACTGGTTTCAGTTTTTCATGGAGGACCAGGTACTGTAAGTCAAGTCGAAGGACCACACCGTACATATATACTGGTTTCAGTTTTTCATGGAGGACCAGGTACTGTAATAAACTCGAAGGACCACACCGTACATATATGCTGGTTTCAGTTTTTCATGGGGGACCAGGTTACTGTAAGTCACCTGGAAGGACCACACCGTACATATATACTGGTTTCAGTTTTTTATGGGGGACCAGGTTACTGTAAGTCACCTGGAGGGACCACACCGTACATATATAATGGTTTCAGTTTTTCATGGGGGACCAGATTACTGTAAGTCACCTGGAGGGACCACACCGTACATATATACTGGTTTCAGTTTTTCATGGGGGACCAGCTTACTGTAAGTCACCTGGAGGGACCACACCGTACATATATACTGGTTTCAGTTTTTCATGGGGGACCAGATTACTGTAAGTCACCTGGAGGGACCACACCGTACATATATACTGGTTTCAGTTTTTCATGGGGGACCAGGTACTGTAAGTCAACTCGAAGGACCACACCGTACATATATACTGGTTTCAGTTTTTCATGGGGGACCAGATTACTGTAAGTCACCTGGAGGGACCACACCGTACATATATGCTGGTTTCAGTTTTTCATGGAGGACCAGGTACTGTAATAAACTCGAAGGACCACACTGTACATATATGCTGGTTTCAGTTTTTCATGGGGGACCAGATTACTGTAAGTCACCTGGAAGGATCACACCATACATATATACTGGTTTCAGTTTTTCATGGGGGACCAGATTACTGTAAGTCAACTCGAAGGACCACACCGTACATATATACTGGTTTCAGTTTTTCATGGGGGACCAGATTACTGTAAGTCACCTGGAGGGACCACACCGTACATATATACTGGTTTCAGTTTTTCATGGGGGACCAGGTACTGTAATAAACTCGAAGGATCACACCGTACATATATGCTGGTTTCAGTTTTTCATGGAGGACCAGGTACTGTAATAAACTCGAAGGACCACACCGTACATAAATGCTGGTTTCAGTTTTTCATGGAGGACCAGGTACTGTAATAAACTCGAAGGACCACACCGTACATATATGCTGGTTTCAGTTTTTCATGGGGGACCAGGTTACTGTAAGTCACCTGGAAGGACCACACCGTACATATATACTGGTTTCAGTTTTTTATGGGGGACCAGGTTACTGTAAGTCACCTGGAGGGACCACACCGTACATATATAATGGTTTCAGTTTTTCATGGGGGACCAGATTACTGTAAGTCACCTGGAGGGACCACACCGTACATATATACTGGTTTCAGTTTTTCATGGGGGACCAGATTACTGTAAGTCACCTGGAGGGACCACACCGTACATATATACTGGTTTCAGTTTTTCATGGGGGACCAGGTACTGTAATAAACTCGAAGGACCACACCGTACATATATGCTGGTTTCAGTTTTTCATGGGGGACCAGGTACTGTAATAAACTCGAAGGACCACACCGTACATATATGCTGGTTTCAGTTTTTCATGGGGGACCAGATTACTGTAAGTCACCTGGAGGGACCACACCGTACATATATACTGGTTTCAGTTTTTCATGGGGGACCAGGTACTGTAATAAACTCGAAGGACCACACCGTACATATATGCTGGTTTCAGTTTTTCATGGGGGACCAGATTACTGTAAGTCACCTGGAAGGACCACACCGTACATATATACTGGTTTCAGTTTTTCATGGGGGACCAGGTACTGTAATAAACTCGAAGGACCACACCGTACATATATGCTGGTTTCAGTTTTTCAAGGGGGAACAGGTACTGTAATAAACTCGAAGGACCACACCGTACATATATGCTGGTTTCTGTTTTTCATGGGGGACCAGCTTACTGTAAGTCACCTGGAGGGACCACACCGTACATATATACTGGTTTCAGTTTTTCATGGGGGACCAGGTACTGTAAGTCAACTCGAAGGACCACACCGTACATATATGCTGGTTTCAGTTTTTCATGGGGGACCAGATTACTGTAAGTCACCTGGAGGGACCACACCGTACATATATACTGGTTTCAGTTTTTCATGGGGGACCAGGTACTGTAATAAACTCGAAGGACCACACCGTACATATATGCTGGTTTCAGTTTTTCATGGAGGACCAGGTACTGTAATAAACTCGAAGGACCACACCGTACATATATGCTGGTTTCTGTTTTTCATGGGGGACCAGCTTACTGTAAGTCACCTGGAGGGACCACACCGTACATATATACTGGTTTCAGTTTTTCATGGGGGACCAGGCACTGTAATAAACTCGAAGGACCACACCGTACATATATGCTGGTTTCAGTTTTTCATGGGGGACCAGATTACTGTAAGTCACCTGGAAGGACCACACCGTACATATATGCTGGTTTCAGTTTTTCATGGGGGACCAGATTACTGTAAGTCACCTGGAGGGACCACACCGTACATATATACTGGTTTCACTTTTTCATGGGGGACCAGGCACTGTAATAAACTCGAAGGACCACACCGTACATATATGCTGGTTTCAGTTTTTCATGGGGGACCAGATTACTGTAAGTCACCTGGAAGGACCACACCGTACATATATACTGGTTTCAGTTTTTCATGGGGGACCAGATTACTGTAAGTCAACTCGAAGGACCACACCGTACATATATGCTGGTTTCAGTTTTTCATGGGGGACCAGATTACTGTAAGTCACCTGGAAGGACCACACCGTACATATATACTGGTTTCAGTTTTTCATGGGGGACCAGATTACTGTAAGTCACCTGGAAGGACCACACCGTACATATATACTGGTTTCAGTTTTTCATGGGGGACCAGGTACTGTAAGTCAACTCGAAGGACCACACCGTACATATATGCTGGTTTCAGTTTTTCATGGGGTACCAGGTACTGTAAGTCAACTCGAAGGACCACACCGTACATATATGCTGGTTTCAGTTTTTTATGGGGGACCAGGTTACTGTAAGTCACCTGGAAGGACCACACCGTACATATATACTGGTTTCAGTTTTTTATGGGGGACCAGGTTACTGTAAGTCACCTGGAGGGACCACACCGTACATATATACTGGTTTCAGTTTTTTATGGGGGACCAGGTTACTGTAAGTCACCTGGAAGGACCACACCGTACATATATAATGATTTCAGTTTTTCATGGGGGACCAGGTACTGTAAGTCAAGTCGAAGGACCACACCGTACATATATACTGGTTTCAGTTTTTCATGGGGGACCAGGTACTGTAAGTCAACTCGAAGGACCACACTGTACATATATACTGGTTTCAGTTTTTCAAGGGGGACCAGCTTTCTGAAAGTCACCTCGAGGGACCACACCGTACATATATGCTGGTTTCAGTTTTTCATGGGGGACCAGCTTACTGAAAGTCACTAACGCAGACCACCATGCACATGTACCGTTTTTAACGTTTTCATGTTCCAAACGTCACCTGGGGGACCACTTAATACAGTACACATACCGTTTTTTGTTTTTTCAGAGGGGACCAGTTTTCCGAAAGTCACGAGTGTGGACGACCATGCACACATGACGATTTAACGTTTTCATGGGGGACTAGCTTTCCAAAAGTAACCTGGGGGACCACTGTACACAAGTACTGTTTTGTTTTTCCAGAGGGGACCAGTTGTCTGAAAGTCACTAGTGCAGACCACCATGTACTCGTACTGATTTAACATTTCATGGGGGACTAGCCTTCCAAAAGTAATCTAGGGGGACCACTAAACACAAATACTGTTTTGTTTTTCAGAGGGAAACAATTGTCTGAAAGTTACTAGTGAAGACCACCATGTACACGTACTGATTTAACGTTTCAGGGGGGACCAGCTTTATAAAAGTCCCCTATGGGTACCACTGTATACAGTACACATATACTGTCTTTTGTTTATCAGAGGGGACCAGGTTTCCGAAAGTCACCAGCGTGGACGACCATGCATAATAAGTTTTTCAACTTGTTTAAGTCGGGGTCCACGTTAATCAATTCATGGTCTCAATTCAAGTCTGCACACAACGCAGAAGAAACCACACCATTGTGCCCATCTACATTTTTCACAGGGGACCAGCTTTCTAAAAGTCACCTTTGGGGACTACAGTGAATGTTTACTGGTTTTCATTTTCATTGGAAGGAACAGCTTTCTAAAAGTTCTAAATGCACATACTGGTTTTCCGTGTCATGGGGGTCCAGGTTTTGATTTAGGATTAGATTTTCAGTGACCACCAGACTCTTTTGAAAGTCGGTTGTGGGAACTAAACACACATTTACTGGTTTTCATGTCTGCAACCTGCGGCTCTAGAGTTCCATGCGGCTCTTTAGTGCCGCCCTAGTGGCTCCCTGGGGCTTTTTTAAAAATGTGTGAAAATGGAAAAACATGAGGGGAAGAATATATATTTAGTTTTAATATAGTTTGTGTAGGAGGACAAACATGACAGCAACCTTCCTAATTGTTATAAATCTCACTGTTTATATTAAACATGCTTCACTGATGACACTATTTGGCAAGCAGCGTTTGGTCCTACTCATTTTGGCGGTCCCTGAACTCACCATAGTTTGTTTACATGTACAACTTTCTCCGACGCTGCCACAGAAAGACGTGTTTTATGCCACTCCTCCTTTGTCTCATTTTGTCCACCAAACGTTTTATGCTGTGCGTGAATGCACAAAGGTGAGCTTTGTTGATGTTATTGACTTGTTGGAGTGCTAATCAGGCATATTTGGTCAGTACATGACTGCAAGCTAATCCATGCTAACATGCTATTTAGGCCAGGCCTGGCCCTAACCAATCTGGCGCCCTAGGCAAGATTTTAGGTGCCCCCCCACATCGGCAGTGAAGTGTATATACTCACAAGAAACCGAATAGCTTTGTCTTTGACCTTTTTTTTTACTTAAAGAAAGCAAATTAACATATTATATGAGAATGTTGTTATGATTATCTTTAACCGAATCACAGCAGTGCTCAAATTAAAAAACAACATTCCCTCTCATGTGATATTGCTTAGTTAACATTAATAATGTGCATTTTAACAACTAAGCTTACAACTATACCTAATATATAAAGGGGTGGAAAAGTGACTATTACCTGCAGGGCAAACATTAGCTAACCAGAAGGCAATAACAATGTAAACAAAAAACACCTGCTTAAAAGATCTAATACAAATGTCCCTGAGGAATGTAAGGTGGGAGTACTTTAATTACCTAACGTTACATTATTATTTTCCATAACAACTTAGCCCCCTCCACAATATTAACCCGACGTTAAAACAGAACTAGCTATTTATTGATTAGCAATTGCCGAATCATGTAACATTAGCTTAATGCTAAAAAGCCAGGTTACTATCACATTCTGTAACAGACAAATCATTTCATGTAGGCTAACGTTACTCGTATACCTGCTACCTCTGTCTTTTTCTCGTTTCTCCTCCTCTTCTTTTCTCTTTTTTCTTCCCTGGGCACCTGACAGTTTTGGCTGTTTTGACATTTGTGGTGATGTCCAAAAAGAGTCATGATACGGGAAGGGAGGGGGTGCACCGTGCGGGGTGGGGGGGGGGCGTAATGTTGTAACAAATAATATTTCTATTAAATAGGCTTTACTTTGCATTTTAATTAACGTGGGATTATTTTTTGCATTTAGAAATAATAGTACCAACTTTTTTTTTTTTTTCTCCAACATTTGTGGCACTGGCGTGGCGCCCCCTGATGGACAGCGCCCTATACGGCCTATGCCACGGGCCGGCCCTGATTTAGGCTAGCTGAATGTACATATTACATCATTATGCCTCGTTTCTAGCTATATTTGAGCTCATTTAATTTCCTCTACTGATGTCCACTGTGTGTTTAATTTATATCTGCATGTCTCATGACCAGTGTTGGGACTAACTTACTGTAACGCCGTTAGTTTCGGCGGTAACTAGTAATTTAACGCGTTATTTTTTTATATTCAGTAACTCAGTTACCGTTACTACATGATGCGTTACTGCGTTATTTTACATTATTTTTTATGTAGTATCGGCTAGAAACAGATGCGCTGCGGTGTCGTTCTTCTAAATCTTCCTCTGTCACACGCCAGAGAGAAGAAAAGAGGCGTGTGTGTGTGTGTGTCTGGGTGTGGCTGTGGGGGGGAGGGACACACGTGATCCGCGGTTTGATATATAAAACAAAACAAAAAGGTTGTTCGCATGCACGTTCAGTCCACACACAGCGTGGTCATGGCGAGCGGAGTAATGGAGGAGCTTGAACGCCCCGCGCCATTTAATCGGTGTGTTTATAGGAGCAGACCCCGTTGTGCAAAACGAGGCTTTTAAACACATGCTGAACGTGCTTGAGCCACGTTACGACATACCGTCGCGCACCCACTTCAGCGATAAGATTGTGCCAGATCTTTATGAGCAGGAAAAGAAAAAAGTTGTGGATGATGAACTATCCCGAGCATCATCTGTTGCGCTCACGACAGACTGGTGGACGTCCAGGGAAACTACGTGACGATAAGCGCTCACTTAATCACAGCAGACTGGCAGATGAGAAGACACGCCCCCTCTACGAGAGTCACCTTGCGCAGGTACTGACACAAGCAGTGGAGGAATGGAAGATAAAGATATCCCAGTCACAAGTGATAATGCCACAAATCACAGAAATGCAGTGAATGAGGCAGGACTGGGACCACAGGTAGGTGCTTTGCACATGTGGTGAATTTGGCATCACATCTCAGTCAATAGGATGGATCAGGAAGGAGGTTTCCTAGCACAACAGCTGCTCATGTACTTAAGACAAAGCAAGAAATGCTAAAACTGCCTACTCATAAAGCTCATACATGATGTCCAAACGAAGTGGAACTCCACGTATGATATGTTGGAGCAGCAGGCAGCTACAGTATATACTCTGCATTGACCCACAACACCCTGAAGAAAAATGTCAAAGACATCATCAACCTGTCTGATGATGATGTGAGAGTGGCAGAGGAGGTCCTCCAGGTGTTACATCTCTACTGAGCACTGAAACTTCACCATCTGTGTCAATGATCCTGCCACTGAAAACAAGGAATGTACAATCCATGGCTCCAAGTGTGGAAGACAGCAGCATCAGGCTTTATTTCACTATCTATGTTTCAAGGAAGATGATGTGCCTTCTTATGTTGCACTTTAAGTTGTTTTTTATTAATGGTCATTGGTCCAAGTTTAAAGAAAGGAGAAATGCCTTTTTATGTTGCACTGTTTTTCATTAATTATGTTAAAATGAAAATAAAAATGCATGTCAAGTTGATCAACTGATTGTATTATTCTCCAGTGCAATAACAGTATTGTAATGAAGGCTAAAATCAATCAATCAATCAATGTTTATTTATATAGCCCTAAATCACAAGTGTCTCAAAGGGCTGTACAAGCCACAACGACATCCTCGGTACAGAGCCCACATACGGGCAAGGAAAAACTCACCCCAGTGGGACGTCGATGTGAATGACTATGAGAAACCTTGGAGAGGACCGCATATGTGGGTAACCCCCACCCTCTAGGGGAGACCGAAAGCAATGGATGTGGAGTGGGTCTGACATAATATTGTGAAAGTCCAACACATCAGCGAGAGTCCAGTCCATGGTGGGCATTAATTAATTAAAAGGGCATTAATGGGAGCTTTAAAAAAAAAGAAGAAAAAAAGAAGTAACTAAATAGTTACTTTTCACAGTAACGCATTACTTTTTGATGTAAGTAACTGAGTTAGTAACTGGGTTACTTTTGAAATTAAGTAACTAGTAATTGTAACTAGTTACTGGTTTTCAGTAACTAACCCAACACTGCTCATGACACATTATCTGTATGTAATATCGGCTGCATTTCTGATAGTTGTCTGCGTGCCGTGTTGTTCCAGACCACAGCAAACGTTACCCAGATTGCGAAAGATTGTAATAAATTCATTTAATCCTGCAATGTCCTTTAACTTGGACACACACATCTATACCTTTGACTTATATACCTTTGGCCATTCTAAGACAGTCATTACCAGGAGTTATCTCACCCTCTGAGAAGTTTTACTAATGTTTTCTAATGTTATAAAAATGTCTGTCAACGAAGGTTTGTGTCACCCTGCGACACAGTCATTTTGATAGTAGGCTAATATAGACACTTACATCATGTGTTGTCTTTATTGTAACGCTTGTATAAGACTTTTAAAGTCATTTTGATAGTAGGCTAATATAGACACTTACATCATGTGTTGTCTTCATTATAACACTTATATAAGACTTTTAAAGTCATTTTGATAGTAGGCTAATATAGCTAATATAGACACTTACATCATGTGTTGTCTTCATTGTAACACTTATATAAGACTTTTAAAGTAATTTTGATAGTAGGCTAATATAGCTAATATAGACACTTACATCATGTGTTGTCTTCATTGTAACACTTATATAAGACTTTTAAAGTCATTTTGATAGTAGGCTAATATAACTAATATAGACACTTACATCATGTGTTGCCTTCATTATAACACTTATATAAGGCTTTTAAAGTCATTTTGATAGTAGGCTAATATAGCTAATATAGACACTTACATCATGTGTTGTCTTCATTATAACACTTATATAAGACTTTTAAAGTCATTTTGATAGTAGGCTAATATAACTAATATAGACACTTACATCATGTGTTGTCTTCATTGTAACACTTATATAAGACTTTTAAAGTCATTTTGATAGTAGGCTAATATAGCTAATATAGACACTTACATCATGTGTTGTCTTCATTATAACACTTATATAAGACTTTTAAAGTCCTTTTGATAGTAGGCTAATATAGCTAATATAGACACTTACATCATGTGTTGTCTTCATTATAACACTTATATAAGACTTTTAAAGTCATTTTGATAGTAGGCTAATATAGCTAATATAGACACTTACATCATGTGTTGTCTTCATTGTAACACTTATATAAGATGTTTAAAGTCATTTTGATAGTAGGCTAATATAGCTAATATAGACACTTACATCATGTGTGGTCTTCATTATAACACTTATATAAGACTTTTAAAGTCATTTTGATAGTAGGCTAGTATAGCTAATATAGACACTTACATCATGTGTTGTCTTCATTATAACACTTATATAAGACTTTTAAAGTCATTTTGATAGTAGGCTAATATAGCTAATATAGACACTTACATCATGTGTTGTCTTCATTGTAACACTTATATAAGACTTTTAAAGTCATTTTGATAGTAGGCTAATATAACTAATATAGACACTTACATCATGTGTTGTCTTCATAATAACACTTATATAAGACTTTTAAAGTCAGTTTGATAGTAGGCTAATATAGCTAATATAGACACTTACATCATGTGTGGTCTTCATTATAACACTTATATAAGACTTTTAAAGTCATTTTGATAGTAGGCTAGTATAGCTAATATAGACACTTACATCATGTGTTGTCTTCATTATAACACTTATATAAGACTTTTAAAGTCATTTTGATAGTAGGCTAATATAGCTAATATAGACACTTACATCATGTGTGGTCTTCATTATAACACTTATATAAGACTTTTAAAGTCATTTTGATAGTAGGCTAGTATAGCTAATATAGACACTTACATCATGTGTTGTCTTCATTATAACACTTACGTATATAAGGCTTTTATAGTCATTTTGATAGTAGGCTAGTATAGCTAATATAGACACTTACATCATGTGTTGTCTTCATTATAACACTTACGTATATAAGGCTTTTAAAGTCATTTTGATAGTAGGCTAATATAGCTAATATAGACACTTACATCATGTGTTGCCTTCACTATAACACTTTTATAAGACTTATAAAGTCATTTTGATAGTAGGCTAATATAACTAATATAGACACTTACATCATGTGTTGCCTTCATTATAACACTTATATAAGGCTTTTAAAGTCATTTTGATAGTAGGCTAATATAACTAATATAGACACTTACATCATGTGTTGTCTTCATTGTAACACTTATATAAGACTTTTAGTCATTTTGATGACAAAAAACAAAAATTGGGGGTATTTTATTTGAACTAAGCAAAATTATCTGCCAATAGAACAAGAAAATTTGGCTTGTCAAGACTATCCAAAACAAGTAAAATTAGCTAACCTCAATGAAGCCAAAAGTAGCTTAAAATAAGTATATTCTCACTAATAACAAGTGCACTTTTCTTGGTAGAAAAAAAAAAGAGACCTTTTTTGTCAATATGTTGAAAAGTATTCTTAAATGAAGCAAATGCTAGTGTCATTATCTTGACATAATGATATGCGCTCGGCATTACATTTCTTGAAACCAGCAAACTTATACTAAAAACTAATTTATTGTTTTTAATGGAAAAGCAACAAGACAAGCGCTTGTTACTCTCGGGGTCTCCCAGCCGCTCAGGCAAATCATATTGTCGAAAAATGCATTTTTCCATGGATAACATGACATCATCGCGTCAAGTGCGTGCTCTTTCAGTCCATTAGTGCGCATATATACTGTACTGTGCCAACTGTACTACTATATGAGTACCTGTTTTCTATTGTTGCATTGAAAATAAAACAGCAAAGTCCATTTGGCTGTCATCTGTTTTAATTATGAGACACAATTGTGTCAAAGTCATTTTATTTCTTTTTTCATGCTTGAAATAAGAAATGATGACTTTAAAAAAGCAGTTTTCTACTTGTGAGTGTTGATGACACAGCTTTGCAACACTTGATATTCTAGTTTCAAGCATGTTTGACTCAATATAGCTCATCAAATCTCAGCAACAAGCTGTCATATCTTACTGACATCATTTAGGACACTTAAAACAAGTAAAACACTCCAACATCAAATCTGCTTAGTGAGAAGAATGATCTTGTCAGACAGAAAATAAGCAAATATCAGCCTTATTTGAGATATCTTACTTAGATTTCACTTTTTGCAGTGTAGGAGTTAGTTGCGGGGATGTGAAGGACACAGGTGAGGGCATATAAAGGTCATGTTGCTGTCCACAACACGCACACACCTGCTGATGTGTGACTCCTCCATAAATGACAACCCCCGCCATGTCAAGGCTGCATTTGTTGTGAACAAACAAACAATATAGTGTAAGCAATAAATCAACACATGATATTGCTGCGGCGTTACGCGAGGAGCTGGTCAAGTGTAGCACACAATGAATGATGAAACAGGACGTCCTTCAAGTCAGAGAGCGCGTGGCAGCCATCTTTGTGTGTGCACGTGCGCCGGGGTCCTGATGCTACTAGAGAGGCTGCCTGCGCATGTGCCTGTCCTTTCTTTTCCCGTGCACAACGCGACGTGCAAATGCATACTTCTCATGGAGCGCCCGCCATGTTGCAACGTGAGCGTGACATTCCCCTTCCTAAATTTCTCTCCGTGCAACCACCAGCATCGCGTGGAAGGTGGGGGGGAGGGAGGGGGGGGGGTGCCTACTCGCAGGCCCCCATCATGCATCAGGGGGTGTCACATTATGCCAAATGATCATGTGGTTGCTAGGCGAGGACCAATGAGGAGGCGGCGGGGAGGACAGGATGGATGGATAAGGAGAGTGGAGAGGTGAGAAAAAGGGGGTGCGTGCTACTTGTGCACATGGACACAATCGACTTCAAATAATCCTTGCAGGAGATGTTTCATTGATAAAAAAAAAAAAAGTCCTAGCAGCTTTGGAGTAAAAACCACTGCCAAGGTGGACGACATTTACTCAAAGACACAACATTCCCCCATTCTCCTTATTTGGCAGGCGGCCTTGAGGCAGGCGACACCTTCTGGAACTTTTCCACCCGCTGTTTCCAGGCGTGACGCCAGGCGCATGAGGCCACTGACTTTTTGGGGTCCCGGGCGCCAAAATATTGCAGCCAAGGGACACGAATGTGCACAAAAATGACGAATTTATTGGCAGAGATATGTAGTTTGTGAGCAGGATGGCATTTAGCGCTACAGTTGGATGGCGGTGATAATAATAACAGTCATTATTCAGGTCACTAAAACACAGTGAAATATTCAATATTTGAACAATTTAATTTGGCACACCTGCACAAATAAGTATTTTTATTATAAATAAATGTATGAATAAAAAATTACAAAAGGCTATTAATAACTCACACATTTGACGCAAATGACAAGAAATGTAAAAATATATTTATATTTGTATTTAAATCAACAATAGGATCTTTACAAACTATTTCTGCATAAAAAAATTGTGTTTTTTAACCCTTTAAAGTCCAGTTTGCACAAATTCCCTGTTTATCGAACCCCACCAACAATAAAATAAACATTTTAAGAAATACATTTTTTTTGTAGTTTATTACTATTATTTCTAGGCCAGTAACATTATTCTTTTGTCTGCTGTCATAAAACTCCCACTTAAGGTCCTGAGAACAAAAAAGTACCAAAAAGTATTCGGAATATGTTTCTTCCCATTAAATAAGTCACACTTTTTGGGGTCCCGGGCGCCAAAATATTGCACAAAAAGGACAAATTTATTGGCAGAAATATGTAGTTTGTGAGCAGAATGGCATTTAGTGCTACAGTTGGATGGCCGTGATAATAATAACAGTCATTATTTAGGTCACTAAAACACAGTGAAATATTCAATATTTGAACAATTTAATTTGGCACACCTGCACAAATAAGTATTTTTTATTATAAATAAATGTATGAATAAAAAATTACAAAAGGCTATTAATAACTCACACATTTGACGCAAATGACAAGAAATGTAAAAATATATTTATATTTGTATTTAAATCAACAATAGGATCTTTACAAACTATTTCTGCATAAAAAAATTGTGTTTTTTAACCCTTTAAAGTCCAGTTTGCACAAATTCCCTGTTTATCGAACCCCCCCAACAATAAAATAAACATTTTAATAAATAATAGTTTTTTTTGTAGTTTATTACTATTATTTCTAGGCCAGTAACATTATTCTTTTGTCTACTGTCATAAAACTCCCACTTAAGGTCCTGAGAACAAAAAAGTACCAAAAAGTACTTGGAAAATGTTTCTTCCCATTAAATAAGTCACACTTTTTGGGGTCCCGGGCGCCAAAATATTGCACAAAAAGGACAAATTTATTGGCAGAGATATGTAGTTTGTGAGCAGAATGGCATTTAGCGCTACAGTTGGATGGCCGTGATAATAATAACAGTCATTATTTAGGTCACTAAAACACAGTGAAATATTCAATATTTGAACGGTTTAATTTGGCACACCTGCACAAATAAGTATTTTTATTATAAATAAATGTATGAATAAAAAATTACAAAAGGCTATTGGTAACTCACACATTTGACGCAAATGACAGGAAATGTAAAAATATATTTATATTTGTATTTAAATCAACAAGTGGATCTTTACAAACTATTTCTGCATAAAAAAATAATAGTGTTTTTTAACCCTTTAAAGTCCAGTTTGCACAAATTCCCTGTTTATCGAACCCCCCCAACAATAAAATAAACATTTTAATATATTTTTTTTAATTTTTTTATTTATTTATTTATTTTTTTAGTTTATTACTATTATTTCTAGGCCAGTAACATTATTCTTTTGTCTACTGTCATAAAACTCCCACTTAAGGTCCTGAGAACAAAAAAGTACCAAAAAGTACTTGGAATATGTTTCTTCCCATTAAATAAGTCACACTTTTTGGGGTCCCGGGCGCCAAAATATTGCACAAAAAGGACAAATTTATTGGCAGAGATATGTAGTTTGTGAGCAGAATGGCATTTAGTGCTACAGTTGGATGGCCGTGATAATAATAACAGTCATTATTTAGGTCATTAAAACACAGTGAAATATTCAATATTTGAACAATTTAATTTGGCACACCTGCACAAATAAGTATTTTTATTATAAATAAATGTATGAATAAAAAATTACAAAAGGCTATTAACAACTCACACATTTGACGCAAATGACAAGAAATGTAAAAATATATTTATATTTGTATTTAAATCAACAATAGGATCTTTACAAACTATTTCTGCATAAAAAAAATAATAGTGTTTTTTAACCCTTTAAAGTCCAGTTTGCACAAATTCACTGTTTATCGAACCCCCCCAACAATAAAATAAACATTTTAATAAATTATTTTTTTTTTTTTTTAGTTTATTACTATTATTTCTAGGCCAGTAACATTATTCTTTTGTCTACTGTCATAAAACTCCCACTTAAGGTCCGGAGAACAAAAGTACCAAAAAGTACTTGGAATATGTTTCTTCCCATTAAATAAGTCACACTTTTTGGGGTCCCGGGCGCCAAAATATTGCAAAAAAAGGACAAATTTATTGGCAGAGATATGTAGTTTGTGAGCAGAATGACATTTAGTGCTACAGTTGGATGGCCGTGATAATAATAACAGTCATTATTTAGGTCATTAAAACACAGTGAAATATTCAATATTTGAACGGTTTAATTTGGCACACCTGCACAAAAAAGTATTTTTTATTATAAATAAATGTATGAATAAAAAATTACAAAAGGCTATTAGTAACTCACACATTTGACGCAAATGACAGGAAATGTAAAAATATATTTATATTTGTATTTAAATCAACAAGTGGATCTTTACAAACTATTTCTGCATAAAAAAATAATAGTGTTTTTTAACCCTTTAAAGTCCAGTTTGCACAAATTCCCTGTTTATCGAACCCCCCCAACAATAAAATAAACATTTTAATATATTTTTTTTAATTTTTTTATTTATTTATTTTTTTTTTTAGTTTATTACTATTATTTCTAGGCCAGTAACATTATTCTTTTGTCTACTGTCATAAAACTCCCACTTAAGGTCCTGAGAACAAAAAAGTACCAAAAAGTACTTGGAATATGTTTCTTCCCATTAAATAAGTCACACTTTTTGGGGTCCCGGGCGCCAAAATATTGCACAAAAAGGACAAATTTATTGGCAGAAATATGTAGTTTGTGAGCAGAATGGCATTTAGTGCTACAGTTGGATGGCCGTGATAATAATAACAGTCATTATTTAGGTCACTAAAACACAGTGAAATATTCAATATTTGAACAATTTAATTTGGTACACCTGCACAAATAAGTATTTTTTATTATAAATAAATGTATGAATAAAAAATTACAAAAGGCTATTAATAACTCACACATTTGACGCAAATGACAAGAAATGTAAAAATATATTTATATTTGTATTTAAATCAACAATAGGATCTTTACAAACTATTTCTGCATAAAAAAAATAATAGTGTTTTTTAACCCTTTAAAGTCCAGTTTGCACAAATTCACTGTTTATCGAACCCCCCCAACAATAAAATAAACATTTTAATAAATTTTTTTTTTTTTTTTTTAGTTTATTACTATTATTTCTAGGCCAGTAACATTATTCTTTTGTCTACTGTCATAAAACTCCCACTTAAGGTCCGGAGAACAAAAGTACCAAAAAGTACTTGGAATATGTTTCTTCCCATTAAATAAGTCACACTTTTTGGGGTCCCGGGCGCCAAAATATTGCAAAAAAAGGACAAATTTATTGGCAGAGATATGTAGTTTGTGAGCAGAATGACATTTAGTGCTACAGTTGGATGGCCGTGATAATAATAACAGTCATTATTTAGGTCACTAAAACACAGTGAAATATTCAATATTTGAACGGTTTAATTTGGCACACCTGCACAAAAAAGTATTTTTATTATAAATAAATGTATAAATAAAAAAATTACAAAAGGCTATTAATAACTCACACATTTGACGCAAATGACAAGAAATGTAAAAATATATTTATATTTGTATTTAAATCAACAATAGGATCTTTACAAACTATTTCTGCATAAAAAAATTGTGTTTTTTAACCCTTTAAAGTCCAGTTTGCACAAATTCCCTGTTTATCGAACCCCACCAACAATAAAATAAACATTTTAAGAAATACATTTTTTTTTGTAGTTTATTACTATTATTTTTAGGCCAGTAACATTATTCTTTTGTCTACTGTCATAAAACTCCCACTTAGGGTCCTGAGAACAAAAGTACCAAAAAGTACTTGGAATATGTTTCTTCCCATTAAATAAGTCACACTTTTTGGGGTCCCGGGCGCCAAAATATTGCACAAAAAGGACAAATTTATTGGCAGAGATATGTAGTTTGTGAGCAGAATGGCATTTAGTGCTACAGTTGGATGGCCGTGATAATAATAACAGTCATTATTTAGGTCACTAAAACACAGTGAAATATTCAATATTTGAACGGTTTAATTTACACAAATGAGTTTGTAATATTTTATTTAGATACAAGACATGCAACAATTACAAAAGGCTATTAGTAACTCACACATTTGACGCAAATGACAGGACATGTCAAATTATATTTATATTTGTATTTAAATCAACAAGTGGATCTTTACAAACTATTTCTGCATAAAAAAAATAATAGTGTTTTTTAACCCTTTAAAGTCCAGTCTGCACAAATTCACTGTCTATCGAAACCCCCCCAACAATAAAATAAACAACCATCCATTTTCTACCGATTGTCCCTTTTTTTGGGGCCGCGGGGGGTGCCTATCTCAGCTACATTCGGGCGGAAGGCGGTGTACACCCTGGACAAGTCGCCACCTCATCACAGGGCCAACACAGATAGACAACATTCACACACTAGGGACCATTTAGTGTTGTCAATCAACCTATCCCCAGGTGCATGTCTTTGGAGGTGGGAGGGGCCTATCCCCAGGTGCATGTCTTTGGAGGTGGGAGGAGCCTATACCCAGGTGCATGTCTTTGGAGGTGGGAGGAGTCTATCCCCAGGTGCATGTCCACACAGAAAGATCCCGAGCCTGGGATTGAACTCAGGACTACTCAGGACCTTCGTATTGTGAGGCAGACGCACTAACTGTTATTACTTTACCAAAGCATTGTTCAACCCATCCTTCTGTACTGTTCCACATGTTTTTTCACTATGCTTACTGTAACCAACCAGACCAAACTCACACGCATTACAAACATAGCAGCTAAAATCATCGGCCTACCCACACCCAACATTTCAGATTTAAACCACAGGTCCATCATTCGACTGGCAAACACGATAGTCCAGGATATCACTCACCCACTACACCAATACATCACCCCACTACCATCAGGGTGCAGGTACAGAACCCGCCTCAGGAAAAGCCTTATCCCTGCAGCCATAGCCACCCTTAACAGCAGGCCCAGGTCTGACAAGCCTGTAAATGTGTGTTGGTCATGTATGATGTCTTTTTGTTATTTTTGTTTTGTGATGTGTAATGTCTATTGCTCAAATGTACGGCAGTAAAAAATTAATTCCCCCAACGGGGACCAATAAATCTAAATCTAAGCCCTGTGCCACCGTGCTGCCCTAAAATAAACATTTTATGAAATAAATTTTATCTTTAGTTTGTTACTATTATTTCTAGACCAGTAACATTATTCTTTTGTCTGCTGTCATAAAACTCCCACTTAAGGTCCTGAGAACAAAAAAGTACCACAAAGTACTTCAAATATGTTTATTCCCATTAAATAAGTCAAACTTTAAAACGAATTCTGCCCGTTTAATAATTTGATTTTGGGTTTTTATACCTTTTAAAAAGATTAGTATGTTTCCATAAATATTTTTTTCAATTAGCAAAAAAAATTGTATAAAATATTTTAAGAAAAAAAGCAACATAAAATCATGGAGCCCCCAAAAGGACATGGGGGAAATTTTTTACTATATTTTAATTTTTTTTAGACATGTATCTCGTGCGCACGAGAAAGTTTTTATAGTTATAAAAAAAAAAAAAAGATTTATTTTTTTTTAGACATGTATCTTGTGCGCATGAGAAACTTTCTCGTGTGCACGAGATACTTTTTATAAAGTTATAAAAAAAAATACAAAAATGTATAATTATATATTTTTTTTTAGACATGTATCTCGTGCGCACGAGAAAGTTTTTCATGCGCACGAGATACATGTCTAAATAAAAAAAATAAAAAATTATAATTATAATTTTTTTTTTTTTTTTATAACTTTATAAAAAGTTTCTCGTGCGCATGAGATACATGTCTAAAAAAAAAATAATAATAATAACAATAATAATAATAATAATTCCCCCCCCCCCCCCCCATGTCCCTTTAGGGGCTCCATATAAAATACATATACACCTTTTTTTTTTTTTTTTAAACATACACACTGATCCAAAAATCAATAGCAACACACCTAGCAGCAGAAAACAATGAAAAAAAGGTCAGGAATGTTTCTGCATGCTCTAAATACAAAGTGGCAGTGCCATCTGGTGGTGAAAAAGTGAACATCATAGTGGAGATTTGCAAGCAATCAAGGCCACGCATGAAAGCAACACCAACTCATTTCTTAGCCTTGTTCCGTCTAGCGAGGAATCCCCAACGACGGGGAAATCCCCCAGAGAGCAACAACCTTGCCAACCACGGCGACAATCTCATTGACCTTTTGACCTTCACAGACACAGCATCCCAGCGTGTTTGAGCTTGATGGGACGCACAATAAGTCATTAGCCTAATGCTATTATAGTATACTGACACAGCTTTGCATTTAATCACACATAATGCCTAAAACATGAAAACATGGCACATTATGTATATTCTACTCTATTGCAGCTTTTATACTGTACTATGCTGCCCTCTAGTGTCCAGCAGCAGTACTCATCATTGAGCGTTGCAACAATGTCAGGAATAAAACTCTATTTCCCTTTTCCCTCCTGAAGATTCATCTTGCAGAGTAGAGGTGTGGTAGCTATATTTGAATATTTGAAAGGAGCTTCAACGCAATGAAATAGGAGAAAAGACAAGAAAAGGTCAAATATGGAGCGATGGGGGAATAACAGACCCACAACACAACGCCTACGCAGAGCCTGGAAGGGTTTTTGCTCCGAAAATAACTCCAAGATGGAGGGTTCCTTTTCCTTTATGACTAAAAATAATGACTTAGAAGAAGAACACTTCATGCAACAAGAACAGATACAGCCTCAATTTCTATTATTGGTCTTATTTTCACTCCAGTACAGTGCAAACTACTCTTTCCCTTCAGATGCATTCTTCTTCAAAGTCCACAACTCTTGTACAATGACACCTAACCCACTTTGCACCCGCTGACCTACCTAAATAAATGTGTGTCACCACTAAAAAAAAAAAAGGCCTTTGCACACTTTGCCCACAGAGGGGCAGGCGGACATTTGCAGACAGACTGAGCTGAAGTGTCTCCAGACTGAGCTGAAGTGTCTCCAGGCTGAGCTGAAGTGTCTCCAGGCTGAGCTGAAGTGTCTCCAGACTGAGCTGAAGTGTCTCCAGGCTGAGCTGAAGTGTCTCCAGACTGAGCTGAAGTGTCTCCAGGCTGAGCTGAAGTGTCTCCAGACTGAGCTGAAGTGTCTCCAGGCTGAGCTGAAGTGTCTCCAGACTGAGCTGAAGTGTCTCCAGACTGAGCTGAAGTGTCTCCAGACTGAGCTGAAGTGACTCCAGACTGAGCTGAAGTGACTCCAGACTGAGCTGAAGTGTCTCCAGACTGAGCTGAAGTGTCTCCAGACTGAGCTGAAGTGTCTCCAGGCTGAGCTGAAGTGTCTCCAGACTGAGCTGAAGTGTCTCCAGACTGAGCTGAAGTGACTCCAGACTGAGCTGAAGTGTCTCCAGACTGAGCTGAAGTGTCTCCAGACTGAGCTGAAGTGTCTCCAGGCTGAGCTGAAGTGTCTCCAGACTGAGCTGAAGTGTCTCCAGGCTGAGCTGAAGTGTCTCCAGACTGAGCTGAAGTGTCTCCAGGCTGAGCTGAAGTGTCTCCAGGCTGAGCTGAAGTGTCTCCAGACTGAGCTGAAGTGTCTCCAGGCTGAGCTGAAGTGTCTCCAGACTGAGCTGAAGTGTCTCCAGACTGAGCTGAAGTGTCTCCAGACTGAGCTGAAGTGTCTCCAGACTGAGCTGAAGTGTCTCCAGACTGAGCTGAAGTGTCTCCAGACTGAGCTGAAGTGTCTCCAGGCTGAGCTGAAGTGTCTCCAGGCTGAGCTGAAGTGTCTCTAGACTGAGCTGAAGTGTCTCCAGACTGAGCTGAAGTGACTCCAGACTGAGCTGAAGTGTCTCCAGACTGAGCTGAAGTGTCTCCAGACTGAGCTGAAGTGACTCCAGACTGAGCTGAAGTGTCTCTAGACTGAGCTGAAGTGTCTCCAGACTGAGCTGAAGTGACTCCAGACTGAGCTGAAGTGTCTCCAGACTGAGCTGAAATGTCTCCAGGCTGAGCTGAAGTGTCTCCAGACTGAGCTGAAGTGTCTCCAGGCTGAGGGCGTCTGGGAGGTTTTTTTTAGTCATTTTCACATGGAGAAATGACAAGTGAACGTTGTTGTTTTGGCAGTAGTGCACCCATCTTAGGCCTCAGTCATCAATCAACTATGAAAAAGCAGGTCATAATGGATTCGGGGAAGCTGTGCACCATTAAAATGTTATTATTCCATAAGTTAGCGTCCATTATGTATGATGTATTATTCATGGCAATGTTTGTCAGTTTATCTACAATATGTTCTGTATATATATATTTCTATTTTGTAGAAGCATTTAAGTCCCATCTTAAAACTCATTTGTATACTCTAGCCTTTAAAAAGAGCTGGACTCTCACTATTATGTTAGATCCACTATGGACTGGACTCTCACACTATTATGTTAGATCCACTATGGACTGTACTCTCACAATTATGTTAGATCCACTACGGACTGTACTCTCACACTATTATGTTAGATCCACTATGGACTGGACTCTCACACTATTATGTTAGATCCACTATGGACTGTACTCTCACTATTATGTTAGATCCACTATGGACTGGACTCTCACTATTATGTTAGATCCACTATGGACTGGACTCTCACTATTATGTTAGATCCACTATGGACTGGAGTCTCACTATTATGTTAGATCCACTCGGGTCCCCACATCTGCGGTCCCCTCCAAGGTTTCTCATTGTCATCCCATTGGGTTGAGTTTTTCCTTGCCCTGATGTGGGATCTGAGCCCAGGATGTCGTTGTGGTTTGTGCAGCCCTTTGAGACACTCGTGATTTAGGGCTATATAAGTAAACATCGATTGATTGATTGATTGATTAACTAGTCATGATCAAATATATCGCACTCACGGACACACACACACACACACACACACACACACACACACACACACACACACACACACACACACACAGACACACACACAGACACACACAGGATCAGGGTCAATAAAGGTGGATTGTGCAGGATTATTCCCGACTGTTTACTACTGCGCTATAACTTCTAACAGACTTTTCCTGCATGTTTGATTTAGTAAATATGCTGATTTTCTCTAATGAGTTACTTTGGTCACTATGAGATATCTCAGATTGTAGGAGGGTTTTGTTTTTTTGTACCCTTCGCATTCCTATTTCACTATGTTTGTTGCATTTTGGTTGTGTTTGGGTTGATTGTAAAATATGTTGTCAATATTCAGTGTTTTATCCTTCGTAGTTAATATTGTAAATCCCACATTCTTTATTTTCATGTACATTCTGGGTGTCTCATTCAGTAAAAAAATGTCAAATTCCATTCTGTTTTTTAAGGCGGCCTGTCATAACGTTTTTAGCTTTCAATTATTATTGTGAGGTTTTGTATTAGTGTTCCTAAAAATAGATATACCGGCCCCCAGACACACTTTTTTATCCAAATCTGGCCCCCGAGTCAAATAATTGCCCAGGCCTGCTGTAAATGGAAAAATAGTACCACTTTTTTTTTTATTCTGGCACCTTAGCTTTTACAATATAAAAAATGTGGTATCGTTTTTCCACTAATACAGTAAAAACAATTGTAGATTTTACGGTAAAAAAAAAACAGGCAGCTCAGCTCAATTGACATATTTTTAACGTAAAAAAAAACGGTGGTAGTTATTTTAATTACCAGTAATGTGCTGTAAAAACAATCTAAATCTGACCATAAATTATTATTTTTTGGAATTCACTTTTACAGGGCACAATTGGATGGATGGACTTTGTTCAAAACCTGCTCAGTGGCCTAGTGGTTAGAGTGTCCGCCCTGAGATGGGTAGGTCGTGAGTTCAAACCCCGGCCGAGTCATACCAAAGACTATAAAAATGGGAGCCATTACCTCCCTGCTTGGCACTCAGCATCAAGGCTTGGAATTGGGGGTTAAATCACCAAAAAGGATTCCCGGGCGCGGCCACCGCTGCTGCTCACTGCTCCCCTCACCTCCCAGGGGGTGAACAAAGGGGATGGGTCAAATGCAGAGGACACATTTCACCACACCTAGTGTGTGTGTGACAATCATTGCTACTTTAACTTTAACTTAAAATTAGAGTTGTCCGATAAATGCTTTAAAATGTAATATCGGAAATTATCGGTATCGTTTTTATGGGGGAGGGAGGTTTTTTGGGTTGGTGCACTAATTGTAAGTGTATCTTGTGTTTTTTATGTTGATTTAATTTTTTTTTTTAAAAACAACAAAAAAAAAAACGATACCGATAATAAAAAAAAAACGATACCGATACATTCACACAAAAGGGTTGTTTCTCTCTGTTATTAATATTCAGGTTCCTACATTATATATCAATATATATCAATACAGTCTGCAAGGAATACAGTCCGTAAGCACACATGATTGTGCGTGCTGCTGCTCCACTAATAGTACTAACCTTTAACAGTTAATTTGACTAATTTTCATTAATTACTAGTTGCTATGTAACTGTTTTTATATTGTTTTACTTTTTTTTATTCAATTTTTTTTTAAAAATGTATTTATCTTATGTTTTTTTTTTTTTTTAAAGGACCTTATCTTCACCATACCTGGTTGTCCAAATTAGGCATAATGATATGCTAGTTCCACGAATGTATATATCGGTATCGGTTGATATCGGTATCGGCAATTAAGAGTTGGACAATATCAGAATATTGGATATCGGCAAAAAAGCCATTATCGGACATCCCTACTTAAAATCATAAGTCAAGCAGACATCAAAGTATTTTCTTTTATTTTAACAAAAAAATAATCTGGAAAGTATGATAATATTTAGGGATGTCCGATAATGGCTTTTTGCCGATATCCGATATGCCGATATTGTCCAACTCTTTAATTACCGATGCCGATATTAACCGATATCGATATCAACCGATATATACAGTCATGGAATTAACACATTATTATGCCTAATTTGGACAACCAGGTATGGTGAAGATAAGGTACTTTTTACAAAAATGAATCAAATAAAATAAGATAAATAAATTAAAAACATTTTCTTGAATAAAAAAGAAAGTAAAACAATATAAAAACAGTTACATAGAAACTAGTAATGAATGAAAATTTGTAAAATTAACTGTTAAAAGTTAGTATTATTAGTGGAGCAGCAGCACGCACAATCATGTGTGCTTACGGACTGTATCCCTTGCAGACTGTATTGATATATATTGATATATAATGTAGGAAGCAGAATATTAATAACAGAAAGAAACAACCCTTTTGTGTGAATGAGTGTAAATGGGGGAGGGAGGTTTTTGGGGTTGGTGCACTAATTGTAAGTGTATCTTGTGTTTTTTATGTGGATTTAATAAAAAAACCAAAAAAACAAAACCAAAAAAAACGATACTGATAATAAAAAACCGATACCGATAATTTACGATATTACATTTTAACGCATTTATCGGCCGATAATATCGGCAGACCGATATTATCGGACATCGGTAATAATATTTCACGCAATATTGGATACTAATAAAGTTTAAATCATCCAGTACATTTATGTTTTTCTGTCAAAATGGGAAAAAACAAATATTATTCCCGGGTCCTAAAATGATCTGGAGGTCCAGATGTGGCCCCCGGGCCTTGAGTTGCACACCCGTGTAACAGAAGAGTGATAAGACTTGTAACGGAGGCTTGAAAAGTGCTTTTGGCTGCGTGTGATCCTCCCAGAATAACTCAGCACCTCGCCCACCAGCTTTCTTGCGAGTGGGAACTAGCAGAGGAATCACCCACACTGGTGCTGAGCAACACCCGATGCGTTCGCGGGCGACATATGCCACGTTTGATGAAGGCACTGACTGACATTTCCCTTTCATCTGTGAGTGTTCTCGTGCAGTTGTGTCTTTGGCTCACACTTGAATACTCAGGACCGGACTAAATATTCAAGAAAAGTCTCCACGTGCCATTTGTTTAGCGTTCACACTGCTATTTTCATGCTGTATGTAGAAAGTAAGGCCAGCTTCCGTGACATGTCCTTTGCAGTGGACTTTGTGTGTACTTGTGACTAGGGATGTACGGCATACCAGTGTTAGTATAGTACCGCAATACATATTCAGTACTATACCACCTCTAAAAAGTACCAGCTACTTCTAAATCACTAATCCTGGCCTCCATGGCGACAAATAAAGTAAGTTTCTTACAAGTATCATTATCACTGCAGGACGAGGAGTAGCTAAACATACTTCACTACACACCGTAGGAGGATACAATAGCTCACCGGCGTCACAATGTAAACAAGCCTGACATCCACTGTAATGATACCACTGTAATGTTTTTAGCATAGCTCTGTGAGGTCCCGTAGCTAAGTTAGCTTCAATGGCGTCGTTAGCAACAGCATTGCTAGGCTTCGCCAGGCTGGACAGCATTAACCGTGTGGTTACAGGTCCAGGGTTTGGTTCGGTGTCTCCTGATAGTAGAAGTAATAGTCGTATTGTTGATCTTCTGTCTATCCTTCCAGTCAGGGATTTGTTTATTTTGTTTCTATCCGCATTGGAGCCAGATGCTATCACGTTAGCTCAGTAGCTAAAGAGCTTCGCTGATGTTTTGTCGTGGAGATAAAAGTCACTGTGAATGTCCATTTCGCGTTCTCGACTCTCATTTTCAAGAGGATATAGTATCCGAGGTGGTTTAAAACAGTGGTCCCCAACCACCGGGCCGCGGCCCGGTACCGGTCCGCGGACCGTATGGTACTGGGCCGCGGACCCAAAAAAATAAAAAATAAAAAAAAAAATGTTTTTTTTTTATTTTTTTAATTAAATCAACATAGAAAAACACATTTTATACATTATATATCAATGTAGATCAATACAGTCTGCAGGGATACAGCCCGTAAGCACACATGATTGTATTTCTTTATGGAAAAAAAAAAAACTTTTTTTTTTTTTTTTTAATTTCGCCCCCCCCCCCCCCCTTCACGGTCCGTGGGACACATTTTCAAGCGTTGACCGGTCCGCAGCTACAAAAAGGTTGGGGACCACTGCTTTAAAATACAAATCCGTCATCCACAATAGAAAAAAGGGGAAAGTGTGGAATCCAACGAGCCAGCTTGTACCTAAGTTACGGTCAGAGCGAGAAAAGATGCGTCCTGCACTGCACTCTAGTCCTTCACTCTCACGTTCCTCATCCACAAATCTTTCATCCTGGCTCAAATTAATGGGGCAATCGTCGCTTTCTCGGTCCGAATCGCTCTCGCCGCCGGTGTAAACAATGGGGAAATGTGAGGAGCCTTTCGACCTGCGACGTCACGCTACTTCCGGTACAGGCAAGGCTTGTTCTCTACTAAATCCTTTCAGCAAAAATATGGCAATATCGCGAAATGATCAAGTATGACACATAGAATGGATCTGCTACCCCCGTTTAAATAAGAAAATCTCATTTCAGTAGGCCTTTAAGCGATCCACGTCCGAGCTCACTTCAAGCGGCCTGAGACCCGATCAGTAACGAGCGGCACCTGCGTCGTAGTCGAATTAAGCTGCTAGTTTTTAGTAATTAAGCGTCCTCGTGCTCGCCACCCTTCCTTGAAAGCAATTATCTACAGCACGCACTATTATCTATTTCCAATTAAAAAGCACGGGAGCTGCAAAAAGATGTTTTATTAATGTCCAAACGGATCTTTCCTGCTGGTCCTCCATCATGTCTGGTAAGCTCCTGCACAGATTGGACTTGCACAGTCCAAGTCTTGTCGAGCGTGAAATTGTTTATTCTTCTCATGCCTTTTTTCCCCCCCCCCGTGTGAGACACTTCCCGTGACCCCGCCCCCAACCCTGTGACCACGCCCCCAACCCTCCCTCGCTTGTTGTTCTAGTGGAAAAATTAAACCCCCCCCCCCACCCACTGACAACCGGAAATTCATCATCAGCAGGCGGCTGTTTTGTTGTGGTTTCCATATCGCCTAGAGACATTTCAGCCATTAAAATTATTGACTTTGTTTCTTTCCACAAAAGCAATTTCAGGTGGAAAAAGCAGCAGATGCAAAAAAAGGAGTATGGATTCTTTCCGGCGCTTGAACATGGCTGCCCATTTTAAACAAGAGCTTTCAATTTCGTATGATTTGAAAGGCCTACTGAAATGACATTTTTTTATTCAAACGGGAATAGCAGATCCATTCTATGTGTCATACTTGATCATTTCGCGATATTGCCATATTTTTGCTGAAAGGATTTAGTAGAGAAAACCGACGATAAAGTTCGCAACTTTTGCTCGCTGATAAAAAAAAAGCCTTGCCTGTACCGGAAGCAGCGTGACATCACCGGAGGAAGGACTCCTCACATTTTCCCGTTGTTTACAATGCAGCGAGAGAGATTCGGACCGAGAAAGCGACGATTACCCCATTAATTTGAGCCAGGATGAAAGATTCGTGGATGAGGAACGTGAGAGTGAAGGACTAGAGTGCAGTGCAGGACGTATCTTTTTTCGCTCTGACCGTAACTTAGGTACAAGCTGGCTCATTGGATTCCACACTCTCTCCTTTTTCTACTGTGGATCACGGATTTGTATTTTAAACCACCTGGGATACTATATCCTCTTGAAAATGAGAGTCGAGAACGCGAAATGGACATTCAGTGCCTTTTATCTCCAAGACAATACATCGGCGAAATGCTTTAGCTACGAGCTAACGTGATAGCATCGTGCTTTAACTGCATATAGAAACAAAAGAAATAAACCCCTGACTGGAAGGATAGATAGAAAATCAACAATACTATTAAACCGTGGACATGTAAATACACGGTTAATGCTTTCCAGGCTGGCGAAGGTTAACAATGCTGTGCTAACGACGCCATTGAAGCTAACTTAGCAACTTAGCAACCGGCCCGCACAGAGCTATGCTAAAAACATTAGCTCTCCACCTACGCCAGACAGCCCTCATCTGCTCATCAACACCCGTGCTCACCTGCGTTCCAGCGATCGGCGGAAGGACGAAGGACTTCACCCGATGCGTTTGGCGGCCCGGAGACGTAGGAAGTCAAGGTGAGGTCGGCGGCTAGCGCGTCTGCTCTCCAACAAAGTCCTCCTGGTTGTGTTGCTGTAGTCCGCTGCTAATACACCTATCCCACCTACAACTGTCTTCTTTGCAGCCTTCATTGTTCATTAAACAAATTGCAAAAGATGTCCAGAATACTGTGGAATTATGAAATGAAAACAGAGCTTTTTGTATAGGATACTACGGGGTACCATAACTTCCGTTAAACTGACTTCGTCACGCGCATACGTCATCATACCGCGACGTTTCAGCCGGATATTTCCCGGGAAATTTTAAATGTCACTTTATAAGTTAACCCGGCCGTATTGGCATGTGTTGCAATGTTAAGATTTCATCATTGATATATAAACTATCAGACTGCGTGGTCGCTAGTAGTGGCTTTCAGAAGGCCTTTAAACAACATGTTGCTGCTGTGAGAGCAGGGAATTCTCTAAAGAAAGACTTGAAAAGTTGCAAGAATATCTTTGGATTTAAAAAGAGTTACAAAAAGAGACAACTGGAATTACATCAAAGTGATTTGTGAGTTTGATTGGACGTGTCATTGTAGAGAATGCGGAGACGAAAATTAAAAAGTATGTTGGAGTTCGGGTGTTGGTGGAGGGAACAGTTATAAAGTCCATCCATCTATCCATCCATCTTCTTCCGCTTATCCGAAATGGTGTCGCGGGGGCAGCAGCCTAAGCAGGGAAGCCCAGACTTCCCTCTCCCCAGCCACTTGGTCCAGATCCTCCCGGGGGATCCCGAGGTGTTCCCAGGACAGCCGGGAGACATAGTCTTCCCAACGCGTCCTGGGTCTTCCCCGTGGCCTCCTACCGGTCAAACATGCTCTAAACACCTCCCTAGGGAGGCGTTAGGGTGGCATCCTGACCAGATGCCCGAACCACCTCATCTGGCTCCTCTCCATGTGGAGGAGCAGCGGCTTTACTTTGAGCTCCCCCCGGAAGGCAGAGCTTCTCACCCTATCTCTAAGGGAGAGACCCACCACCCAATGGAGGAAACTCATTGCGGCCGCTTGTACCCGTGATCTTGTCCTTTCGGTCATAACCCAAAGCTCATGACCATAGATGAGGATGGGAACGTAGATCGACCGGTAAATTGAGAGCTTTGCCTTCCGGCTCAGCTCCTTCTTCACCACAACGGATCGATACAGTGTCCACGTTACTGAAGACGCCGCACCAATCCGCCTGTCCATCTCACCATCCACTCTTCCCTCACTCCTGAACAAGACTCCGAGGTACTTGAACTCCTCCACTTGGGGCAGGGTCTCCTCCTCAACCCGGAGATGGCACTCCACCCTTTTCCGGGCGAGAACCATGAACTCGGACTTGGAGGTGCTGATTTTTGTCCCAGTCGCTTCACACTCGGCTGTGAACCGATCCAGCGAGAGCTGAAGATCCTGGCCAGATGAAGCCATCAGGACCACATCATCTGCAAAAATCAGAGACCTAATCCTGCAGCCACCAAACCAGATCCCCTCAACGCCCTGACTGTGTCTAGAACTTGGCGGAGTCCAACCCTCACTGGAAACGTGTCCGACTTACTGCCGGCAACGCGGACCAAGCTGACACTGATCATACAGGGAGCGGACCGCCACAATCAGACAGTGCCATACCCCATACTCTCTGAGCACTCCCCACAGGACTTCCCGGGGGACACGGTCGAATGCCTTCTCCAAGTTATAAAGCCTTCTAAAATAATTGGTATTAAAAAGTGGGGGGCGGGATTAAGGGGGGAGGAGTAGTTAGAATTCACTGAAATTCAAGTATTTCTTATAATATATATATATATATATATATATATATATATATATATATATATATATATATATATATATATATATATATATATATATATATATATATATATATATATATATATATATATATATATATATATATACAATGTTTCCCACACATTCATTTATTTGTGGCGGCCCGCCACGAAAGAATTACGTACGCCACAAATTTTAAACAATTTAAAAAAAATATATATATATATATATTTTTTTTTATTTTTTTTTGTCCTGTCCAGCTTCTCAGGCAAATCATATAGTTGATGTAGATGCCCATATAGGCTGTTCAGATTTACTTTACAAAAGAGAAGTGTAGGATACTTCTCTTGTTGCCTTATTTGTATTTGACCACTACTGTTTTCTGTTTATTTGTTACTGACTGTGGCAGGACACCTCTGCCTCTGTTTCACTTTATGTTGCTGGTAAATAATATGGTTGTAGTAGTAGGCTAAAGTTAAATGATTTAGTATGCACTAATTAAAGGGGCAGAGCTTTAAGAGACATTTTAGCTTTTATATTTTATAAGATGTATTTTTTGTAAGAACCACAATTAATAAATATATTTCAGTGAATAACTTATTGTTCAAATCTGTATATAAATATGTACATAAAGTGTTGTAATTATATTGTAAAATGGATGAATGGATGGACGTTTAAAACAAAACTGTTATTATTAATTAGTAAGTATACATTTTTGGAGCCTTTTTAGAGAAAATCATATCATTGTAGTAAATTATGCAAATGACTCGATGATGTCATGGTGACCACGCCCATAGCCACGCCCATAGCCAAGCCCCCACCGCCACAGGTATTTTGGCAGTTTATGGGAAACACTGATATATATATATATATATATATATATATATATATATATATATATATATATATATATATATATATATATATATACAATAAATAGCTAGAATTCACTGAAAGTGTAGTATGTATATATATGTATTTTATTATGTATATATATACATATAAATAAAATAAATACTTGAATTTCAGTGTTCATTTATTTACACATATACACACATAACACTCCTCTCTACTCATTGTTGTATTTGAAAGTGCAATGCTTTGCAGCCAGTAGCACAGCCTTCGAAGGAGCATAGGTATGTGCAGTGTAATATTCTGGGTTGGAGTCAATAACCAGGCGAGGTGACGAAGTTACGTCTCTTTACTTCATACTTCAGAGCCGACTCCCACACTTAAGTCCGGCTGGAAATCGGTTGAAATTCGGGAGAATGGTTGTCCCGGGAGATTTTCGGGAGACGCACTGAAATTCGGGAGTCTCCCCGAAAATTCGGGAGGGTTTGCAAGTATGGTGTTGGTGCACACTCGCCCTCATGAACACTGTGTTGGTGCACACTCGCCCTCATGAACACTGTGTTGGTGCACACTCGCCCTCATGAACACTGTGTAGGTGCACACTCGCCCTCATGAACACTGTGTTGGTGCACACTCGCCCTCATGAACACTGTGTCGGTGCACACTCGCCCTCATGAACACCGTGTCGGTGCACACTCGCCCTCATGAACACTGTGTTGGTGCACACTCGCCCTCATGAACACTGTGTTGGTGCACACTCGCCCTCATGAACACTGTGTTGGTGCACACTCGCCCTCATGAACACTGTGTTGGTGCACACTCGCCCTCATGAACACTGTGTTGGTGCACACTCGCCCTCATGAACGCGGTGTAGGTGCACACTCGCCCTCATGAACACAGTGTCGGTGCACACTCGCCCTCATGAACACCGTGTTGGTGCACACTCGCCCTCATGAACACTGTGTCGGTGCACACTCGCCCTCATGAACACTGTGTTGGTGCACACTCGCCCTCATGAACACTGTGTCGGTGCACACTCGCCCTCATGAACACCGTGTCGGTGCACACTCGCCCTCATGAACACCGTGTTGGTGCACACTCGCCCTCATGAACACAGTGTCGGTGCACACTCGCCCTCATGAACACAGTGTCGGTGCACACTCGCCCCCATGAACACTGTGTTGGTGCACACTCGCCCTCATGAACACTGTGTTGATGCACACTCGCCCTCATGAACACCGTGTCGGTGCACACTCGCCCTCGTGAACACTGTGTCGGTGCACACTCGCCCTCATGAACACTGTGTTGGTGCACACTCGCTGGTGGAACATCTTCTAGCGGTGTCCAGTTTCTCCCGTCGTGATGAATGGTGGTACGTGCCAAGAATGGCTGAGCTTGAGGAGCCTCTCACTGGGCCACCACTATCAACGTAACACACACACACACACACACACACACACACACACACACACACACACACACACACACACACACACACACACACACACACACACACTGCTATCCTTCCAGAGCAAAGGTCAGCTTTGGTCTCAGCATTTATAGCAGGGGTGTTCCGAGTGTGGCCCCTGGCCCTTCTTATTGATATTCTCATATTTAACACTAATTATAATAATACATTGTATTTGTAAAAAACACTTTACATTGAGCAAACAACCTCAAAGTGCTACAGTGTATTGAAAAAAAATAAAAATAAAATAAAAATAATAATAATAATAAAAAGATCCTAAAAAATAAATAAAAAATAAAAAATAGAACAGTCTAATACAGTGGTCCTCAACCACTGTGGACCGATTGGTACCGGGCCGCGGCCGCACAAGAAATTTATTTTTTTTTAAAAATTTGTTTTTTTTAAAAAAATTAAATCAACATAAAAAACACAATATATACATTATATATCAACATAAATCAATACAGTCTGCAGGGATACAGTCCGTAAGCACACATGATTGTATTTCTTTATGACAAAAAAAAAAAAAAAAAAAAAAAATTACTACCCCCCCCCGCCCCCCCCCCCGGTCCGTGGGACAAATTTTCAAGCATTGACCGGTCCGCAAGTACACAAAGGTTGGGGACCACTGGTCTAATAGCTAGAACGAGTATGCATATATCTATAAAAAGGCTTTTTTGAAAGAAGGGTTTTTAATCCTTTTTTAAAAGCATCCACAGTCTGTGGTGCCCTCAGGTGGTCAGGGAGAGCATTCCACAGACTGGGAGTGGCGGAGCAGAAAGCCGGGTGTTGGGCGGCAACGGTTTGACAATCAAATTTGACAATGATATTCGACGTCATCACTCGTGTTTTTCCGGGCGCAAGTGGGTCACTCGTGAAAACACGGCCAGTGCCAACATGTCAAGCGTGAGGATATTTCCTCTCATTCTTGTTAAAAACATGAATACTTGCTCATTTTGCAAAGCGGACCTTGTTTTTATGTCAGCACGTCTGTGATACAGCATTTAAAGACATGACGTCGGACATTTGGAGGAAGGACGTGGTCTCAACCTCGGTAAGAGTGTTAGCTTCTGAGATGGGTAGGTTGTGAGTTCAAACCCCGGCCGAGTCATACCAAAGACGATAAAAATGGGAGCCATTACCTCCCTGCTTGGCACTCAGCATCAAGGGTTGGAATTGGGGGTTGAATCACCAAAAATGGTTCCCGGGCGCGGCCACCGCTGCTGCTCACTGCTCCTCTCACCTCCCAGGGGATGGGTCAAATGCAGAGAATAATTTCGCCACACCGGATGTGTGTGTGACAATCATTGGTACTTTAATTTTAACTTTTTTTCTACCTTGCGAGCTAGCTAACAAGAGTGAGACAAAGTTGTGTGAGAAATAACTTTGATTATTATTTTAGCCAAAGTCGGCCAGCTAAACTTTGTCTTCATCAATTAAAGCAACAAAAATAATTAGTAAAAAAGGGCACTTTAACAAACGCTAACAAACTCTACACATTGAGTCTATTAGAGTGCTAAAACTGCCAAGAGTTACACAAAAAGCAATAAATCAGTGTGCAGATTTTTAAACATCACTAAATTATTTTTTTAAAGAAGTTAGATTTGGTTGTTTGTTTTCATTGCTGCTATTTTGACAGTTTTTTAAAAAATAAATAAATAAGATAGTTGTTTAGCACTTTCTTTTAAATGGACAACATTTTAGTAATCATTTAAATTTGTGTAACATAATAATAATAATAATAATAGATTGTATTTGTAAAAGCACTTTACATTGAGCAAACAACCTCAAAGTGCTACAGTGCATTTAAAAAAACAAAACAACAACGCTAGAACCACAAATAGCTGGCCCCAACAAGTAAAATAAATAGTAATACAAATTAAAACTCTCTGCGACCCCAAAAGGGACAAGCGGTAGAAAATGGATGGCTGGATGAGGAGAAAATTAAAGGATATTAAATGAGCTCAAATACAGCTACAAATGAGGCATAATGATGCAATATGTACATACAGCTAGCCTAAATAGCATGCTAGCATTGATTAGCTTGCAGTCATGCACTGACCAAATATGCCTGATTAGCACTCCGACGAGTCAATAACATCAACAAAGTGCACCTTTGTGCATTCACGCACAGTATAAAACTTTTGGTGGACAAAATGAGACAACATTGGACAACATTAGTGAAACTTCTTAGAGGGTGAGAGAACTCCTGGAAATTACTGTCTTATAATGGCCAAAGGTATATATGTGTGTGTGCAAGTTAAAGAAAACATCTTCTAATAGATTTATTACAATCTTTGCAAGCTGGGTAGCGTTTGCTGTGGTCTGGAACAACATGGCACACAAACAACTATCAGAAATGTAGCCAATATTACATACAGATAATGTGTCATGAAACAAAAATAAACTAAATACACAGAGGACATAAGTAAAGGACATTAAATGAGCTCAAATATAGCTACAAATGAGGCATAATGATGCAATATGTACATACAGCTAGCCTAAATAGCATGTTAGCATTGATTAGCTTGCAGTCATGCACTGACCAAATATGCCTGATTAGCACTCCAACGAGTCAATAACGTCAACAAAGTGCACCTTTGTGCATTCACGCACAGTATAAAACTTTTGGTGGACAAAATGAGACAATATTGGACAACATTAGTAAAACTTCTCAGAGGGTGAGATAACTCCTGGAAATTACTGTCTTATAACGGCCAAAGGTATATATGTGTGTGTGCAAGTTAAAGAAAACATCTTCTAATAGATTTATTACAATCTTTGCAAGCTGGGTAACATTTGCTGTGGTCTGGAACAACATGGCACACAAACAACTATCAGAAATGTAGCCAATATTACATACAGATAATGTGTCATGAAACAAAAATAAACTAAATACACAGAGGACATAAGTAAAGGACATTAAATGAGCTCAAATATAGCTACAAATGAGGCATAATGATGCAATACGTACATACAGCTAGCCTAAATAGCATGCTAGCATTGATTAGCCTGCAGTCATGCACTGACCAAATATGCTTGATTAGCACTCCAACAAGTCAATAACATCAACAAAGTGCACCTTTGTGCATTCACGCACAGTATAAAACTTTTGGTGGACAAAATGAGACAACATTGGACAACATTAGTAAAACTTCTCAGAGGGTGAGATAACTCCTGGAAATTACTGTCTTATAACGGCCAAAGGTATATATGTGTGTGTGCAAGTTAAAGAAAACATCTTCTAATAGATTTATTACAAACTTTGCAAGCTGGGTAACATTTGCTGTGGTCTGGAACAACATGGCACACAAACAACTATCAGAAATGCAGCCAATATTACATACAGATAATGTGTCATGAAACAAAAATAAACTAAATACACAGAGGACATAAGTAAAGGACATTAAATGAGCTCAAATATAGCTACAAATGAGGCATAATGATGCAATACGTACATACAGCTAGCCTAAATAGCATGTTAGCATTGATTAGCTTGCAGTCATGCACTGACCAAATATGCCTGATTAGCACTCCAACGAGTCAATAACATCAACAAAGTGCACCTTTGTGCATTCACGCACGGTATAAAACTTTTGGTGGACAAAATGAGACAACATTGGACAACATTAGTAAAACTTCTCAGAGGGTGAGATAACTCCTGGAAATTACTGTCTTATAATGGCCAAAGGTATATACCTGTATGTGTGTGTGCAAGTTAAAGAAAACATCTTCTAATAGATTTATTACAATCTTTGCAAGCTGGGTAACATTTGCTGTGGTCTGGAACAACATGGCACACAAACAACTATCAGAAATGTAGCCAATATTACATACAGATAATGTGTCATGAAACAAAAATAAACTTAATACACAGAGGACATAAGTAAAGGACATTAAATGAGCTCAAATATAGCTACAAATGAGGCATAATGATGCAATATGTACATACAGCTAGCCTAAATAGCATGTTAGCATTGATTAGCTTGCAGTCATGCACTGACCAAATATGCCTGATTAGCACCCCAACAAGTCAATAACATCAACAAAGTGCACCTTTGTGCATTCACGCACAGTATAAAACTTTTGGTGGACAAAATGAGACAACATTGGACAACATTAGTAAAACTTCTCAGAGGGTGAGATAACTCCTGGAAATTACTGTCTTATAACGGCCAAAGGTATATATGTGTGTGTGCAAGTTAAAGAAAACATCTTCTAATAGATTTATTACAATCTTTGCAAGCTGGGTAACGTTTGCTGTGGTCTGGAACAACATGGCACACAAACAACTATCAGAAATGCAGCCAATATTACATACAGATAATGTGTCATGAAACAAAAATAAACTTAATACACAGAGGACATAAGTAAAGGACATTAAATGAGCTCAAATATAGCTACAAATGAGGCATAATGATGCAATACGTACATACAGCTAGCCTAAATAGCATGCTAGCATTGATTAGCTTGCAGTCATGCACTGACCAAATATGCCTGATTAGCACTCCAACGAGTCAACAACATCAACAAAGTGCACCTTTGTGCATTCACGCACAGTATAAAACTTTTGGTGGACAAAATGAGACAACATTGGACAACATTAGTAAAACTTCTCAGAGGGTGAGATAACTCCTGGAAATCACTGTCTTATAATGGCCAAAGGTATATATGTGTGTGTGCAAGTTAAAGAAAACATCTTCTATGATGGATGACAAAATGAGACAAAGAAGTAGTGGAAGATTTTACACGTAAACAAACTGTTGCGTCACAGTCCACACCATGGTGAGTTCAAGAACCGCCGAAATTAGTAGGACAAAATGATGTTCACCACCTAAAACAAAAAAAATATTTCCCCCCCATCTTTTTCCATTTCCAATACTTTTTAAAAAATGCTTCAGAGAGCCACTAGGGCGGCACTAAAGAGCCGCGGGTTGCTGACCTCTGCCATACCCTAAAGCTGATCTTATGTATTTAATTACTTAGCATGTCTGAATCCACAATGGATTTATTTGAGCATATTTAATCAATAATAATATCAAAGTGGCCCCAACACGCTTCATATTTTCTATGGATGTCCCTCAGTGGAAACAAGTTTGGCACACTCCTAATTTATAGTCCGTATATAATCCTGCACGCACGGTTTCTTTTACACCAAAGGATACTTTATAGCTGTCACCGGAAAGTATTCTTTAACAGACGCCGCTATTTATGACTGTAAAGGTGCTGCCAACACTCTTAAGGCTCTTTTGGCCGCGTTTCATTTCCCAACATGCTGCACTTGGAGAGCATGTCATGTGTTACAACAAGGGCTAACACGCATGGCGTTGTACTCAAAAGGAAACATTAAGTATTTTCGGCAGCTTTTTTTTTTAATAATGCAAATATAAATCATTAAGTATATTGCCAGTGGCATTTTTGAATACAAAAAAAAATGTACCACCAATTTAATCTGGCAGGCAAACAACAGCTCTGTCTTACTCGCTCGCTAGCAATGTACTGCTTGACAGCTGCTTTGTTGATGTTTGTCACTTGTTGCTAGGCAGACTTTCGGAGCCAAAATGCCCCTGAGACCAATATAAAAATCGGCATGCACTCGACATGCTCGCTCTGCTGACAACTTGGGGCAGACGGCTATGCTGCCCCACACGGGCAGAGAAAGGACAAGGACAATCGGCAACAAAACTATCAGACAAAGTTACACAAACAGGCTTACTTAAACATAAAATACATAAATAAATATATATCTATATACATCTAAATATATATACATATAAATCATATATATATATATATATATATATATATATATATATATATATATATATATATATATATATATATATATATATATATATATACATATACATATACATATAAATATATATATACATGGGGTCACATTGAAATGTCCTTATTTTTGAAGGAAAAGCACTGTACTTTTCAATGAAGATAACTTTAAACTAGTCTTCACTTGAAAGAAATACACTCTATACATTGCTAATGTGGTAAATGACTATTCTAGCTGCAAATGTCTGCTTTTTGGTGGAATATCTACATAGGCCCATTTCCAGCAACTATCACTCCAGTGTTCTAATGGTACAATGCGTTTGCTCATTGGCTCAGAAGGCTAATTGATGGTTAGAAAACCCTTGTGCAATCATGTTCACACATCTGAAAACACGTTAGCTCGTTACAGAAGCTACAAAACGGACCTTCCTTTGAGCAGATTGAGTTTCTGGAGCATCACATTTGTGGGGTCAATTAAACGCTCAAAATGGCCAGAAGAAGAGAACTTTCATCTGAAACTCGACAGTCTATTCTTGTTCTTAGAAATGAAGGCTATTCCACAAAATTGTTTGGGTGACCCCAAACTTTTGAACGGTAGTGTATATATATATATATATCTAAATATATATACATATAAATCATATATATACATATACATACACATATATATATATTGTATATATATACACATATACCCGTGATCTTGTCCTTTCGGTCATAACCCAAAGCTCATGACCATAGGTGAGGATGGGAACGTAGATCGACCGGTAAATTGAGAGCTTTGCCTTCCGGCTCAGCTCCTTCTTCACCACAACGGATCCATACAGTTTACTGAAGACGCCGCACCGATCCGCCTGTCGATCTCACCATCCACTCTTCCCTCACTCGTGAACAAGACTCCGAGGTACTTGAACTCCTCCACTTGGGGCAGGGTCTCCTCCCCAACCCGGAGATGGCACTCCACCATTTTCCGGGCGAGAACCATGGACTCGGACTTGGAGGTGCTGATTCTCATCTCAGTCGCTTCAGACTCGGCTGCGAACCGATCCAGTGAGAGCTTAAGATCTTAGCCAGATGAAGCCATCAGGACCACATCATCTGCAAAAAGCAGAGACCTAATCCTGCAGCCACCAAACCAGATCCCCTCAACGCCTTGACTGCGCCTAGAAATTCTGTCCATAAAAGTTCAGAACAGAATGGGTGACAAAGGGCAGCCTTGGCGGAGTCCAACCCTCCATGCGGACCAAACTCTGGCACTGATCGTACAGGTACAGTATGTATCAATATTTGGACAAATTAGCTGTTTTATTGTGGTTTGTCACTTGTTGCTAGGCAGAATTTCTGAGCCACAATGCTCTGGAAGGACAATACGCAGGCTTACTCAAAAAACGCAATTGAACCAGTGGTCTATGACCACACTGCCATCTATCTGCCTGGATCTGGTATTAACCTCACTAGACTCTGTCATTGCAGCTCCTCTGATAATATCACTCAACTTAAAACACAGAACTGTCCCAAATGCTTCAGTGAGATAACAATGAACAGTGTGGATGAATGTTGGAGAAGAATTCCACAGCATGCCCACCTGATGTGCAAATTACTGAGCACCGAGAGCAAAGGTAAGAGACGGATGCTTAATTGGATGCAAATGAGCTGATTATGTAATGGATGAGTCCCATGCTGCCTCGTTTCTTAGCATCGATTGGGATTCACACCTCAGCGCACAGGGAGGTGAGAGGAGGCAGTGGAAATGTCAAGCCAACTCTTCCGCTCCTCGCCCGCCAGATTTGTTAAAGCAGAACCCAAACTGTGTTTGCTGTGGCTCTGGCCTGGGATGTTTTCTGAAAAGCCCCGAATCAGAATTTGACCTTTTCAAAGAGAGAAATAACCTCTGGGAAGTAACGTGCAGTACCGGCGACCAACAGAGGGGCAGCAGCTGCATATGGCCTGTCTGAGCCTCCCCTGCCTGAGCGTGGGAAGACTCATCCGGACTAAGCCCTGGATCTTTCTCAATCCTAAATCTGCTATTTTTTTTCTGACAAACCACATAGTGGCCCTGTTATTAAAGTACCAGTATGATGGACAAGTTCTCTCTATATTGAAGCTATTATCATATATATATGATTTAAGACACCAAAAGACTAACTAGGTTTGCGAGTAAATAGATATGATCGAAATACTAAAAATCTCAGAGAGATTCCGGAACCATTTGGAGAGATAATGAGCAAGTCAGTCACGTGACCTGTGACGCACTGGTAGGATCCACAGATCCCTTCACCGACAACAACAATGCTAAACATGCAGACTTCATGAGAGCCAACAAAGATTACTTTGGGGAAAATGATGATCCAGAATCTTATATTTTTGAGCCTGAATATAAGGAGGATGATCTACAAGTTCTAGAAGTTGTGTGCTAAACAGATCCAGCTTTAGTGAAACACTAAGCATCATGTAGCAGTATTACTAAGTGCTAAACTGGATACACAAATTACGAACATAATAAAACGATCAGTTACTGTACAATGTCTGCTCTCAGTGGGATTACGACTGATAGTTTATAAACAAATAATCAGCAGTGTTTCCCATAAACTGCCAAGATACCTGTGGCGGTGGGGGCGTGGCCGCCATGACATCATCGAGTAATTTGCATAATTTACTACAATGATATGATTTTCTCTAAAAAGGCTCAAAAAATGTATACTTACTAATTAATACTAACAGTTTTGTTTTAAACGTCCATCCATCCATTCATCCATTTTACAATATAATTACAACACTTTATGTACATATTTATATACAGATTTGAACAATAAGTTATTCACTGAAATATATTTATTCATTGTGGTTCTTACAAAAAATATATCTTATAAAATATAAAAGCTAAAATGTCTCTTAAAGCTCTGCCCCTTTAATTAGTGCATACTAAATCATTTAACTTTAGCCTACTACTACAACCATATTATTTACCAGCAACATAAAGTGAAACAGAGGCAGAGGTGTCCTGCCACAGTCAGTAACAAATAAACAGAAAACAGTAGTGGTCAAATACAAATAAGGCAACAAGAGAAGTATCCTACACTTCTCTTTTGTAAAGTAAATCTGAACAGCCTATATGGGCATCTACATCAACTATATGATTTGCCTGAGAAGCTGGACAGGACACAAAAAAATAAATAAATAAAAATAAAAACTTTGACGTAATTCTTTCGTGGCGGGCCGCCACAAATAAATGAATGTGTGGGAAACACTGATCATATACCACACAAAGGGTTAAAACAGTTACTGCAGACGCTTGTTTTCGGTCTTGTTGTGTCTTTGTCTCCATCTCCCGCTATAAATTGGATGTCACAGATGAACAACTTCTTGATTTATGGCCAAATCCTCCTATTATCCAAGTGAGAGGCATTATTTAATCATCTAAAATTAACTTCAGCAGCTGAGACACGATCTGCGCAGCAGCAGCAGGACACCGGCCGGCTCAATGCATGTAGCATAAGCTAGCTAAATCTCTGTTATCAATGCACCGCTAAAAATAGTTTGCCTGCTTTAGAGCTGAACAACAATATCGCTAATATTTGGTTAATATTCAGGTCATGACATGGAGATAGAGTATTGTTGGCAGGTTTTGGATGGAGGACTTTGTGGGCGGAATAAAGTAGCCCTCTTGGCTCAATTGTCAGCGAACCTTTAAAAAATAAATTATGATTTCGAATGCATAAAAAAAACTACAAAACATGCTTTAGTGTCTTTCATAGGGATTGTAAATGATAAACAGCACATCTATTTACAATTTTTGCGTATTTCCACTACAACTGATCTGCTGATATGTGCAGAGTGCAGACGAGTTCCCCCGTGATGTCATTCGACCCCGAATCTACGGAAATTACTGAAGCAATTTGGAGCGGAGTATTCAAAATGGCCGTGTGAAATTATGGCATTTTGTGGACGGTATTTCCACATACTGTTACAATTGGAATTGGAATTAGAATTGGATATGGTTCAATGTATAAAATGAAACAACTTAGCATATAAAGTCAACTTGTTTTTGCATTACAGTGGCACTTTAAATACTTTCATAACGCCCAGATTGTATTGGCTTGAAATTTCTCAAAAAGTTCGCCCACCATAAATTTGGGATGTTTAGTCAATTCACCATGACATTTGGTACTGACAAGCCTAAGCGTGTAAAATTGAAGTACGATTGGTTGGAAAAACATGGCCGCTACAACGCAAAGCCTCTTAGCGCTTAGCGACCAATTGTCCGTAACTTATTAACTATCCAGGGTTTCCCTTTAATGTAATTCAATGTGGCATTTTGATTACCGCCACACCTTGAAAATAAGTTGGGTTTTTTTAACGTGAAATTAAATTAAAGTAAATCACAAAAAACACAAAGTCAGACACTATTTTTTAACTTTTATTGCCAATCTTATGATAAACGACACAATTCCAACAGGTTTTACCTCCCGTGCAAACACTTTCGTCTCGTGAGTCCGCGCTCACCCGGACTCACAACAACCCTTCCTCATTCTCAGCCAATCACCTTTTAGGCATGGACGGTGTGTTTGTGACCATGGGAAAAACTGACATCAAATCCACACGATCATAAAACATTAACATTAGTTGGTCGTTACAGTATGAATTTACATATATGTATATGTATATATATATAGCCTATTATTTGCACACTACTGACATGTGATGTACCGAAAACTCAAACAACGAAAAAAAGACTTTGATCACCAAAAACCCCGCTACCGAAACCGGATGTAAACAAAACGCGTTGTCAGCATGTCTGTGATGTGGACGTAATTGTTATACATATTGCAGATGTACCCGCGGACAGCCATCTACAAAATGTGCACATATTAAGAGGACAGTGGCGACTTTTGAGAAGAGAAATTCCAAGCAAGTTTGACGTCATGCTCGCTGCAGCTCGCCTCTTTAGTCAGGGACATGGAGGGACTGAAGTTAAGAGTCTCTAAACACGAGTACATTTTATAATAACAGCAGAAGAAGATGCTAGATTTGCTGCTAGTTGTTTTTAATTTTTAAAAAGTCATTAAAAGTCTGAATACACAAAATCTCAACAAAGCAGCAAGAATTGAAAATATGGCAAAACAGTAAAAAAAAAATATGTTAATACTAATTTATAATAACAGATTAGTTTTAATTGTATGTATTAGGGGTGTAGCGGTACACAAAAATGTCGGTTCGGTACGTACCTCGGTTTAGAGGTCACGGTTCGGTTCATTTTCGGTACAGTAAGAAAACAACAAAATATAAATGTTTTGGTTATTTATTTACCAAATTTGTAAACAATGGCTTTATCCTTTTAACATTGGGAACACTATAATAATTCTGCCCACATTAATCAACATTAAACTGCCTCAAGTTGTTGCTCAGATTAAATACAATGACAAAACTTTTCTTCTACATATAAAAAGTGCAACATTAAACAGTTTCAAGTCAACTCATCATGCTTCATTTATTACAGCATTTGGGAAGCCTGTTGTTGATTTATTATATAAATGTTATATTTTTATCAACATGTGATAGCAGGGACCCTGCCATTCAAAACTAGGCTGCTCCATTACTAATGATTCATGTAACTATAGCTGAAAAAATAGTACAATAGCAATAGGAGGAGAGACTAGTCATCCCTGAACACCATGGAGTTCATGTAGGCTTAATGATGCACTTACATTATTATATCAACTATCAGAGACAGAAACTCTTCATTTAACATAATGTCCTTTTTTTGCTGCTTCAACACAGCTCAATCAACACAGAAAAAGGTCAAGTGAAATAACAGACAGACAGGGCTTTGCTGTCCGTAACACACACACACCGCAAAATGAGCTAACGTTACGCTAAAAGCGAATTAGCCTTCACCTCAAGCCAGGACTGCGAGCGAGCTGAGCTGCCTTTTATATTTCTAGAAGGTCAACGGGCTCATAGTGATGTTACTAGTAGTTGACTGGGAGGTGTTTATTATCATTTGGGGAGAGTCCGCTGCCTGATGATTACCTGCTAAACGCTAAGCACTGACTACATGCGCTCTGAATACGCACTGCTGATTGGCTGTTACCGCTCTGTTTTGCAACCAATCAGATGGTTGTGTGGGTGTGACAATGCTGGGTGCTGTGTAGAGGACTGACAGAAACAGAGGCAGAAGGGGCTACTTAATATGTCCGTGTGGAAACTCGTTCGGTACACCTCCGAACCGAACCGAAACCCCCGTACCGAAACGGTTCAATACAAATACACGTACCGTTACACCCCTAGTATGTATACATTTTTTGAGACTTTTAAAGAAAATCATATCATCATAGCAAATGATGGAAATTAATCGACGGTGACCACGCCCATAACCACGCCCCCAGCCTCCACAGGTATCTTGGCAGTTTAGGGGAATATCCTGCTATCTGTCTAATGATGATCAAAGTTTGAAGATACCTTCAAAATGTATGCCAGCGTATAGTCACGGATTGTCTTCATTTGAATGGATCATGAAGATCAGTGTCAATCCATCACGCTTTTCGCAGAGGAGCTACATGGCTATCTCCTGACCAGAAAAGACAATCTGGTGTTCCAGCGTGGCTCAGAAATGCACCCGGCCGGCAGTCAGCATGATAAGGTGACATCACACCCAGAACGCAACAACACAGAGAGACAGAAAGGAAGAAACCTGTGAGCCACAAAGCTGGCAGATCTTGCCAAGTTTGATAAGCTATTTGCTTTCTCGCTCCCGCTCATTTCACCCTCAGCAGCCCACCACTGCTCCGCATGACAGCTGCAGCCCCCCCGCCTCGCATCATTTCCTGATATGTCACTCCGCTGATGGCTGCTGTGATTGGATGGAGTCTGGGGACCACAGATGTACATTTAGTCCCTAACTTTCAGCATTCAGCCAGTCATGCATGTATCTAAGGAGTCTCACAACAACATGCGGCCTCTCAAGAGTGAATCCTCACCTTCTGGTCCCCGGAGCTCAACCTGTCATGGCCGCTCAAGCAGGGGCCCCATTGAAAAGGGGACAGGTCAAAGGGTTAAAAGCAAGCCTCCAGGGCTGCAGGGCTTGTTTATAATTCATATGGAGTTTTTTTTTAGTTTTTTTTTTAAAGCATCAATGTGGTTCCTATGGCAACACTGAAGCACCCTTCTGCTGTGACAATAACGAGGCTGGACATCACTAATGTTAGATATATATATATATATATATATATATATATATATATATATATATATATATATATATATATATATATATATATATATATAT